>NC_089225.1:114239093-114526593 GCF_963924675.1 Phocoena phocoena | reverse complement strand
GAAGGGAGCTTGGTTTTGCCAGGAGGTGGTGACGCGGTGCAGGCCTTTCTATTAGAGGAATGGCTCCATACATGTGGTGTCAAAGGAGGGACCCCGGGGGCCAGCAGAGTCCTGGTCAGCAGCCTCGGCCGAGGGTGCTGGGGGCCTGCCGTCACTGGCTGGCCCCAGGCCAAGATGCCCCTGGTACTCCCTGCCTTGAGCTGCCTCTCCCCGGGGGCCGCCCGTGAGAGCCGCGACGGGCTCTCCACTTGCAGGGTTAGGGTTAGGGTTAGGGCTGCCTGAGCCCCTCAGGGCTGAGGACGCTCCCACGGCCCAGGCGGGGAAACGAGGCTTGGTGGGGTCAGGTCAGCACACATCACTGAGCTCCAGCCTGCGCCAGGCTCCGCTCCTGGCATCGGGCCCCGTGGAGCAGGACAGAGGCTCTCACTGCCCTGGGGGTGACGTTCCAGTGGGGACACGGAGATGGAACTAGACGGGCCGGTGACAAGGGCCACAGATCGCAGTCAGGCAGGCAGTGACGGGCGTGGGGGGCCTTGCCGGGGGCGTGGAGCGTGGGGGCCAAGTCAGGTCAGTGGGAGGAGCCGTCCCGTCGTCCGGAGAGCCGTCGCTGAGGGTTCATGAGGACCGGCCTGGGCCCCGTGTTGAGAACGTCCCCAAGACTCCTGACACTGAGGTCTCGGTCTCCGTTTTCGCAAGGCCCCTCGCTCTCTCTCTCTCTCTCTCACACACACACACACACACCCCTGTCTGCCGATTTCCGTGGTGTCAGTGCTCTCCCCACAGACAGGTGCAGGCTACCCAGGGTTTAACCACAGACCCGTGGAATTCCGCAGAGCTGGGCCACGGCTCCCGGAAGGACGGGCGCCGCACGTGGCTGTGGGGTTTCAGGCTCTGAGGACACGGCTTCCCTTGCTTAGCTGCTCCCGCCCCCCGTTCAAGCTGGGCCCTCACAGCTGTTGCCTTTGTCCCTCCGTGCTCCTGCAGCAGGGGCAGAGGGCACGGAGCCCCCCGCTCAACAGCCCGCGGTCCCGTACCCCTCCTCAAACCCACGGGAGGAAGCGACCCGAGAGCTGCCCGGGAAGCCCCTCGCCACCAAATCACCTCAGTGCCGGCAGGGGGCTGCCCGTCCAGGCCTAGTCCAGGCAGGTCGCCCTGGTGAGGGCTCCCAGGCGTCGGTGAAGAGCAGGCCTGGGGTGGAACCCGGGGAGTGCCGTCCCCTCTGGAGCACAGAACCCCATCTGTGATCACGGAGACACCACAGGACCCCCGCAGGACACCTGGGGGTCAGGACCAGGGCAGGGGTCAGAGCCACACCAGGGGACCCCGCCCAAGGGGGAGGGGGCAGGTGACGGCAGTTCCCGCGGGCCAGAGCAGCTCTGCCTGGTGGTCCCCACTGCGGGCTCTCCTCGTGGCCCACTCTGCGTTCACTGACCCTCGCAGCCGGCTGTCCCCTGCCCACCCAGCGTTCCTTGAGCACATCCGTGCCCCATCCCTGGTGGGGGCGTCGTCAGGGAGCTCCCGGTCCACACAGGGTATACAGCAGACGCCCCGGCACCAGGACACAGTCAGAGCAAGGTCAGCGGGGGGGGGGGCAGGTGTCGCAGCCCGCGAGCAGGAGTGGCTGGGTGGGGTGGGTGGAGGTGGGGCACCGGTGGGCATCATCGGGGGCCCTGCTCAGGCTGCCTGCGCTCCGGAGACGCCGTGACTGTCGTTCCCATGGCGCCGGCGTTACCGTGCTCGGGTTCTGGCGGCCGCATCCCCAGGTCCAGCAGGAGTTGAAACCGGGATGGCGAGGTCTCCTCTCAGCCTCACTCCTGGAGCCAGCATGGACGTGACGCCCTCTCGGCTCCAAAGAAAGGGCTGTGATGGCCAGTCACCTGCTCCCTCCTGCCGGCCTCCCGAGGGTGCCGGGTCATCTCCCAGAACCCATAAGCCTGGGGTCTGGGACCCAGAGCCGGTTAGCTCCTGCCCGCCAAGCCGTGGCCCGGGGCAGCTGCCGAGTGGGGTGAGGCTGGTGGGAGTCCCAGCGTCCCAGGGCTCTGGAGCAGAGCACTGTGGACAGGACGGCTTAGATGGCAGCTCCTGAGGCTGTTAAGTCCCCGATCAGGGTGTCGCCGGGTTGGTGCCTTCTGGGGTCCAGAGGGAGAATCCATTCCCTGCCTCTCCAGCCCCTAGTGGTTTTCTGGCAATGCCGGCATCCTCTGGCTTGTAGAAGCACCATCTCAGTCTCCCCCTCCCCCTTCACGTGGCCGCCACGCTACGTGGGAGTCCGTGTCAAATTTCCCCTTTCATGAGACACCAGTCATGTTGGATTAGGGCCCACCTGACTCCAGTATAACCTCATCCTTACCAGTTACGTCTGCAAGTATGTAAATAAGGTCACATTCTGAGGTCCTGGGCGTTAGGACTCAACATGTGAATTTTGAGGGATAGAATTCAACCTGCAACAGGGCCAGGGCTTGTTCCCTTGGTGTGAGTTACAGGTCACCCTGGACACGCGCTGGTGGGGAAGGGGGGGCGGGTCCTGGAGTCCAGAGAGGCGAGGCCCCCAGCCCACTGCAGCTGAGGAAAGCCAGTCCAAGGGGTTGGCAGACACGTCTTTCATCTCCAAGTAGGTGGGGGGAATGTGGCCCTCAGACGGGATGATGTGGAGCGGTGGCCTGGAGCCCTCTCCCACCAGGACAGCCCAAGTTCCTGGTGGAGGTGAAAACCCCCGGCCAGGTGGGCCCTCAGGGGTCCTTGGGGTCCTCTATCAACACAGACATCGGGGCTTCAGACAGCGTCCCAGAGGGCAGCTTGGCGGGCGCGGGGGCCGCAGCCCCTTCTGCCCAGCCACCGAAGACTCACCACCCGCTGGGCCCGGGCCTCGGGGAGCCGAGACCTGTCCAGGGCCTGGGGAACATGGGATGCCTCAGCCCTGCCTGGGGGGCTCCCGGGGCGCCCAGCAGGCCCGGCGGTGTGTGCCGGTGGCACTGCTCCTCCTTTGATGAACCGACGTTTTGTGGGCACCGCCTCCTGCCAGCCCAGGTGCAGCTGCTGGAGGAGGGGGACGGGTTGGGGAGGACCTAAGCAGAGGACAGTCCCACAGCCCCTGAGAGAAACCTGGACGGGACCTGCAGGCTCCCCGGCAGGAGGAGGGATACGTGTGGTGTCCCTGCGGGCGGACAGCCAGCACGCCCCCGACACGGATGAGCACGCGGGCATGATGGGGCCCCAAAGCAGCAGGGACGCGGCTGTGACGGTGCTGCACCTCCTGGCGCTTGCATGCAGAGCAGACAAGACAGACCTGGGCGGGGGGGCGAGCGGGATGTGGACCCGAGAGGTGGGATGGGCCGGGGCTCGAGGTCTGACCCAGCGCCTGCGCCAAGGGACTGTTCTGGGCTGCCTTGGCGGGGTCGGGGGGCAGGTCAGACAGAGCAGGGGGCAGAGATGGCTGGTCTGCCTGGAAACAGGGCCCTTGTCGCTGCCCATTGGCAGGGGGGCTGGCTGTGTTGGGGCCAAGGCCTCTGAGGACCCCGCCTCCCTGCCCTGGGGTCCCTCTCGGGCGGGTGCATCCAGGGTCAGCCTGTCCCTGCAGCACAGCGCTGACCACCATGCCTGTCCCCTCCCCGCAGCCATCGTTAACCCCAAACAGCCCAAGGAGATGCCCAAGAGCTTCAGCTTCGACTATTCCTACTGGTCACACACTTCGGTAAGCCCAGGGCTGGGGTTCCAGAGCGGTGGGCTGCTGCCGTGTGGGTGCCAGCTCAGCCCTGCTCGCTGTGCGGCCCTCAGCCAACGCCTTGACCTCTCTGCGCCAATGGGGCGAGGGACCACTGCTCCTCTGCAGGGCCGATTGGGAGGTGGGGGCACAGGTGTGAGGCCTGTGGGGAGGGGCCTGCTTTCCTGAGTCGCCTTGTGTGTGGAAGGTCACCTTGAGCTGTGACACACACTGCCCAGCTGCGGCAGGGACCAAGGGGCCATCAGCCCACTGTGGGCAGTTTCCCAGGGTCCTAGCCGTACAACCGTTTGCCTGCCAGCCTCTCCTCTTCCCCAGACACCCCAAGCTCGGTGTCCGAAGCTGAAGCTGCCCACCTGGCGCCAGCCCCTGCACGCCCTCCCCTGCCCCCTGGAGCCTGGGAGACCCCCGGACTTTGCGCCTCCACATCCCCCATCTGGTCTACACCAGTCCTCCCATCCCCCAGCCTCCTGAATCCGAGAAGGTGTCCAGGCCCCCTGCCCCAGGGCCAGGGCCCACCTTGGGTCACACCTTGAGTGCCTGGTCCCGGGACGGCCCCAGGGCTCCCCATTTCACCTTCCCCATCCAGCCCCACCCCTCACGTCATCAGGGTAACCCTGGGCCTGCCTAAAGTGACCGCTGTCTTCAGGACAGCGTCCAGGGGTGATAGCCAGGACCATGGACTCCTTGGGCCCCTGCCCTGCTGCCTCTCCAGCCCCACCTCGTCACCCCCACGGCTGCTACCTTGAGCACCACGTCACGTACCCCCGCCTCTGGGCCTTTGCACATGCTCTTCCCACTACTAAAATGCCCTTCCACTCTGTCTGGCCCTGGACTGGCTGGCTCCTCCCACCCTTCCCTCTGGAAGCTGCCTCCCAGGCAGGATTATTTCCCCTCTCCGGGTCTCCTGTGAGTGGATGGGCCGGGCAGGTGTCCCTCCCCACGGTGCTGTGGCCCTGGCGCCCGGAGGCCCTGGGTGCGACGCAGGCTCTCAGTGAACACCGTGGGCCGAGAGCCCAGCACGGCAGGCCCAGCCTCCTGCAGCTGCTACCCTCCTTGTCCCGCAGCCAGAAGACATGAACTACGCCTCGCAGAAGCAGGTGTACCGCGACATTGGCGAGGAGATGCTACAGCATGCCTTCGAGGGCTACAACGTCTGCATCTTCGCCTACGGGCAGACCGGGGCCGGCAAGTCCTACACCATGATGGGCAAGCAGGAGAAGGACCAGCAGGGCATCATCCCGCAGGCACGCGGAGGGGGGGGCGGTGAGGGGGACCAGCAGGGCATCATCCCGCAGGCACGCGGGGGGCGGGGGGACCCGGTGAGGGCAGGACAGGCAGGCGAGCACAAGCTGAGACCCGGGAGAGCAGGGGGCCGGGAGGGAAGGCAAAGCATGGGGGTGGCGGGGAGGGCAGGGCAGGAGGGGCAGCGTGGGGCAGACGGGCTGTGCAGGGGCTAGAGACCCAGATCCGAGGGTGGGGAGCTGCGGGAGGGCCCCAGGCCCGGGCAGTGCCCACCATGGTCACACCCATAAGACAGGGAGGCTGGGGCAACCCCTGGTAGGGGCCGACCCTCCCTGGGAGGGCTGTGAGGGCTGGTGGTCCCGGTAGGGAGAGGCCCGGGACAAGGGGACGCCCACGGGGTGGGTCTCTGAACCTGAGCTGGTCAGTACTTGACCTGGGCAGGGCAGGGGAGAGTGCTGGGTGGTCTGTCGCATGGCAGACCCTCCACCTCGTGCAGGCAAGGAGAGGATCAGACATCAGCTGGGGGGCCCCCGAGTTAGCAGAAGACAGTGGCTTCTTGGCTACAGGCTGTCTCGGTGCCTTTAAGGTGGAGCGGGAGGGTGCGGGAGGGGCCCGGGAGAGCAGAGTCCAGCCTGGGTCGCAGGAGCCACAGCACCTCGAGGCGTGAGGCTCTGGGCACAGCCCAGCCTCACGTCTGATGGCGTGCTCTGTCCCTGCAGCTCTGTGAGGACCTCTTCTCCCGAATCAACGACACCACCAATGACAACATGTCCTACTCCGTGGAGGTAGGGCTCTCCGTCGCCTGTCCCTCGGAACGTGGCTTTACCGACTTAAAGCCAGGGCCCGCCACCGGTCTGTGCCCTTAGCTTGTCATTCACGCGTGCATGTGGCAAACGTGCCAGCCCACGCCGGGCACAGGAGCGAAGGGCTGTGTCCGCTCTGCGGTGTCTGTCGAGCAGCTGCTCCAAGCTGCGTGGCCCGGGCTGAGCCATGGCCTGGGTGGCCCCGGTGTGACCGCGTTGGGTGAGCCCCCGGCACGGCTCTGTGTGGGGAGGGCCAGGCAGGGGGTGGGCTGACACCCCCGCTGACGTGTTCGTGCGGGGTCCTGGCCGCACCGTGTGCTCCCCCCACCTCAGAGGTCCCTGATGTCATCGCTGCCCCGCAGGTCAGCTACATGGAGATCTACTGCGAGCGTGTCCGTGACCTCCTGAACCCCAAGAACAAGGGCAACCTGCGCGTGAGGGAGCACCCGCTGCTGGGGCCCTACGTGGAGGACCTGTCCAAGCTGGCTGTCACCTCCTACAATGACATCCAGGACCTCATGGACTCAGGGAACAAGGCCCGGTGTGTGCGGGGTGACGCGCCCACCCTCCCTGCCCTCCCCCTCCCACCCGCGCAACTCCGAGTCTCTCTGAGGAACACCTGTCCTTGGGGTGCCTGTTGGTATCCCCATGGGGTCTGTCCAGCGGCCCCCATGGAGGTGTGGGCCTTGTGGGCCTAAGGACATCAAGGGCACATGCCAGCCCATGGGGGCCTCCAGCTCCCCCAGGAAGGGGACGCTGTCGCCTACACAGGGTCTGCTCCTCGTGGGGGGGTCAGGCTGTGCGCCCTGGGGGGCGGTGGCTGCCCTGGGTGGGGCCAGGCTGTGAGGACCAGCCCTGCCTGCTTGGAGGGCAGATGGCCCTCTGGACAGGGGCATGTGGGGAGGGTCGGCCACAAGGTGCTGCTGGCCACGAGCTATTGGTCTCTGTGACCACGCTGCCCTGGGCCTCCCAGCCTAGGAGGGTCTGCCCTGGTTGTCGTGGCAACAGTCCCCCTGCCTTCTGCCACGCAGGGACTCCCGGGAGGGTGAGGATCCCTGGCCAGTGGCCTACCCTGCACTCAGTGGGGGTCCCCGGGGGCTCTTCCCCCTCTGTGGAGGCAGCTGTCGGGCAGCGAGCCCGGCCTGGGGGCTTCCCTGGGGGCTCTGCAGGGCAGCGACATCGGGACCAACCACTGGCCTCCGCTCGGCAGCCTCGGGCCTTCTCCCCCAAGGCCGTGCTGGCCCTCCCTGGATTGGCCGGTGTGGATGGACAGTAGAGCCCCCTTTCCCTTCTGGGGCCTTTCCACGTCACAGCCTGCAGGCCACCGCCCCGGGGACTCTGCTCAGTCCCTGGAAGCAGGGCATCCCCAGTCACGGGGCCCCGAGTGCCAGGCTCGAGTTGGGGGCCGAAGGAGCCACACCGGATGCAGTGGGGCAGGCAGTGTGGGCCCTGCCCGGGCTCTACAGAAGGCACGGTCGCCACCAGGCCGGGCAGGGCGGCCCCGGGAGCCCGGGGAGCTGACGTCTAGTGACCTGGTCAAGCGGGCCGGCAGCACCAGCGGCCCACACGCCCGACCACGGGACACTGGGTGACAGTGTGTGGCTTCTGTTCCCCAGGACCGTGGCGGCCACGAACATGAACGAGACCAGCAGCCGCTCCCACGCCGTCTTCAACATCATCTTCACGCAGAAGCGCCACGATGCAGAGACCAACATCACCACAGAGAAAGTGAGTTCAGCCTCGGCGGGCGGGGCCCCGGGCCGGGGACTGGGTCGGGCCGGTCAGGCGGGTGAGGAGGCCAAGCCGGATGCTGGCCCGTGAGGCACGGGCGCGGGCCATTCCCTGCCCAGCCCGGGCCTCGGTGAGGGGCTGGCCAGGCCTGCGAGGCCACCTCTTCTCCGTGTTTGGCGCCGTGTGGCTGGGGAAGGGACCGAGTGGAGGGGCCATGGACCCTGGAACAGCCTCCTGCCAGGCGGTTATGGTGGAGACTGTAGGCCCGAGGAGGGATGTCTCCAGGGCAGCCCCACTGGCCGGAGACGCCTCGGGGGCCCTTGGAGGGCGGTGTCGAAGGCCGCAGGTTGTAAGTGCCCGTCACAGGCTGGCCGTGGGCCCTGGTGCAGGCTGGGGGTGCCCCTCACCCCGTGGGCACCGGCATCTGTGAGCACAAAGGAGAGGCTGTGCTGAGCGGCCCTGCCCACTGCCCCCGCCCCAGATGCCTTTCCCATGAGCCTTGGCCTTGTCAGTGGACCCAGGCAGGGGCTCGTCTCCTAGGGCCTTTATCCAGACACGCTGACTGTGGGCGCTGCAGGGGCAGTAGGGCAGGCGCCCTCCGTGGCTCTGACCCTAAGCATCTCGATATCTCTGACTGGGCACCCTGCCAGCCAGGCCCTGCTCCCGGGGGCAGCACCCTGGGGTCCGCAGAGTGGCTGGGGGGAGCTCGGGGTGCTCGGTCCCCGATGAGGCCGGGTCACCCCGGCCTGGCGCCGTCCTCCCGGGGGCCTGGCTGCGGGCTGCCTGCAGCTCCCACCCCTCGGGCTCAGGGCAGCTGGCAGGCCCACCAGGCGACTCCTGCCCGCAGCCCTGGGCTTCCCCGGGTGCATATGGCTGCCCAGCCCGGGCTGGGCGAGTGCTGGGGAGGGGGCCCTGCCCAGTGCCCGGGCGGCTCCGGGGGCGGCGGGCAGTGGGGGAAGGGGCTCCCGGAGCCAGGTTCAAACCCCACCACACGGTGAGCCCGGTCTGTGGAACAGTGATGTGCAGGTGACGAGCGGCCAGCAGGCAGGGAACAGCTGGGTGCCAGGTGCCAGGGGCAGAGGCCGTGCAGCCTCCTGGGGAAGGTGGCCTCCTCCTCAGAGGAGCTGAGAGCAGGGCCGCTGTGCTCCGCAGGGCTGGGCGCTCCGGCCCCAGGGAGGGGGGGCCCTGCAGGCCGCACCCAGGGGAGGCGGGGGCCCACACAGCGTCACGGCTCCTGCGTGTGACACACGTGTCCCCGCAGGTGAGCAAAGTCAGCCTGGTGGACCTGGCCGGGAGCGAGCGGGCCGACTCCACGGGGGCCAAGGGCACGCGCCTCAAGGTAGGGCCGCCCCCACCAGGGTCCCCACCGACTTGCCGGCGGGGCCTGACGCCCAGCGGCTGCAGGGCCAGGGGGCAGCGGGGGAGGCGGGCCGGCCTCGGGTGGGCGCCCCCTTTGCCCCTGCCCTCGTGGGATGGGGAAGCGGGGAGGGTCAACGGTGCAGGGCTGGGCGCTGGGTCTCCATCAGGGCCGAGTGGCCTGAGGCCTCCTGACGCCCGGCCTCACCTTCCCTACGCAGGAGGGAGCCAACATCAACAAGTCCCTGACCACCCTGGGCAAGGTCATCTCCGCGCTGGCCGAGATGGTGAGCGGGCTCCAAGTGCTGCGATCAGGGGGCCTCGGGGGTGGGGGGACAGCGGGCGCCTCCGTCCTGCCCTGCTGGGGAGATGCCGGGAGCGGCCACCTGTCCCTGCTGTGGGACCAGGTTCACGGAAAAGCCCAGAGGCTTGGAGGTGAGGGGGGTCCCCGGGTTGGAGATGGAGCCACGACCCCGTCACTCTCCCGAGCCTCAGTTGTCCCACCTGTGAAATGGGGATGTGCCACCTCCCCACAGGGCCCTGGGGGTGGCCTTGGGCTGCCCCCTGGGCTGTCAGGAGCCGGGACCCTCGGGCTGAGGGGCTGGGCCTGGTGGGCGGTGGAGGGGAGGCAGTGTGGTGAGGGGGGCTTGGGCTGTGCTTGGGTTGCTCCCACCGCTTTGCCCCTGGGCCCAGCGTGCTCCGTCCTCAGACTCTGTCTTTGCCTCTGCAGGACTCTGGGCCCAACAAGGTAAGCATCTTCGTTCCTCGCTTCTCGGGGACTGGGGGGGTCTCAGCCCTCTCGGGCGGGTGGGGGGGGTGCCTGAGAAGCAGAGCAGCCGCGGGACACCCCAGCCCATCAGAGCTGCGCCGGTGCCGGTGCGGGGAGAGCAGCGCCGCGGGGGTGGATGAGAGATGGCGGGAAATGAGATCATGGTGAACGGACGGCGATGAGCTTCGTAAAGGGCAGAATGGGGCTGTGAGGGTGACCCTGAGCGGGAGGGTGGCCTCTCGTCCGCGTGGCTGGGGGGCCGGGGGCGTCGTGGGGGAGGTGGCTCTGGGGCTGGGGCCTGGGGGCTGAGGAGCACCCAGGGGCGCTCACCCTGCAGCCGGGAAGCCCGCCGAGCGTGTGACGTGCTGAGGTGGGAAGAGCCTGGTTTGTGTGAGGAGCCGTGGGAGGAAGCACGTGCGGTGGCGGGGGTCCCAGGAGCGCTGTGAGGGGCTCCGTGAGGAGCGGAGGGAGCGCGCGGACCGCGACACCGGGCGAGGCTGTGAGAGGAAGCGTGAGAAGCTTCGGGGGCAAATGCGAAGGACCCGTGTGATGGGCTGTGTGAGGAATTGTAGGCAAGCGTGGCCCGTGTTGGGGGAAGTGAGCGGGTAGCTCTGTGAGGAGGCGGAGGGACTCTGGGCGCTGCGAGGAGCTGCGAGAGGAGCCAGGTGTGGACCCGTTGTGTGAGGAGATACGTGAGGAGGTGTGAGGTCTCGCATGTGGCGGTGAGAGAGCCGTGAGGAACCTGGGCCGTGAGGAACAGCGTGGGGTGGGACCAGGACCAGGGCAAGGACCTGGGAGGGGGCCCGTGCAAGAGGGTGTGAGGAGCGTGTGGGAACGTGTGCAACGGCCAGCAGAACCGTTAGGAAGCGTGCGGATTCGGGGGAACTGTGGAAACGTGAGAGGAAGTGTGGGAGGCGGTGTGAGGACCTGTGAGGGACACGCGTGTGGAATTGTGTGGGGACGCGTGAGAAGACGTGTGGAAGTGCGTGAGGGAACCTGTGGGAGCTCTGAGAAGCTCTGAGTGGAACTGGGAGGCACTGTGTGCTGAAGTGTGTGAGGAGCTGGGTGCGACTGTGAGAGACTGTGGAGGTGTGAGAGGAAGTGTGAGGGACTGTGTAAGAAACTGTGAGGAGCCGTGTGAGGGAACAAGGAAGGGACTGTGAGGGGCTGCGATGGAGACTTTGCAGGAACAGAGCGAGACCAGTTTGGGGGCTCAGCGCCTGGAGCCGGGAGCGTGGGGGCCCGTGGGCGATGAGGCCAGGGGGCCGGGCCTGGCCCGCTCCCCAGTGTCACCAGGCAGCAGCTGACTGGGATCTAGCGGAAGCGGCCATGGGTCGGCCGCAGGCTCAGGAAGACTGACTGCAGCGGGCTGCGCCCTCTGGCTGCCGTGTGAGGAGCCGCTGGCAGGATGGCGGAGGGTCGGGGCGGCGAAGGCCCTGGCTCTGAGGCACCCGCGCGTGGCCGGGCGGGCGGAGTGGAGGGAGGGACGTGTGAGGGAGCCACCGAGGCAGAGGCGCCGCTTGGGCTCCTCATGGGGTGAGCGGGTGACCGTGGGGCGTTTACTGTGGGAACGAGGAGCGAGACAAACGTGGCAGAGAATTCACCCTCAGGGGTCAAATGATCAAAGCACACGGTGGAAGTGGAGTCTTCTCAGCCACCAAGTTTGCTTTGGTGGCCAGATGCCGCCACACCTGCCCTCTCGCGGGGGAGCGTCCGTGACTCGCGGGCCCTGCAGGCTCCCCTCGGGGGCGATGCGTCTGCGCCCTGAGGCACGCCCTCGCGGGGCCCTGGCGGCCGCTGCGGCTGCCGAGCAGACGCTCCTGAAGCAAAAACGTGCGCCAGCGAGGGAGGCGGGAAGTCCCTGTGCCACGCTTAGTGGCGCCCGGGGGAGCCTCGTCCTGACGGGGGTAGCGGGTGCCGAGGGGGACCAGGTTGTTGGGGCTCCGGAGCCGCTTAGGCGGGCCGGGCCGGGCCTGGCGCAGGCGGAGGCGGCTTCACGTGCACGGGGAGGGGGCCCCGCAGGGCTTCCTGCAGGCGAGGGGCCTCCTGCCCTCAGTCAGCGGAGCTGCTGGTGGTGTTTGTGGGGCGATGGGCTCGCGCTGGTCCTTCTGACGGCGCGGAGCGAGGACGCACTGGCCCTGGCCGCTGGCGTCAGCCCGCCCGGGCTCGGCCGTGTGGCCCAGACACACCGTGGCGACGGAGGAGCGGGGAGGCCAGGAACGTGCTAGCAAGTCCCTGATTGCAGCCCGAGCGGAGGCACCGGGACTGGCGGGGTGGAGGCCCTGGGAGCAGGCCCCGCCCCGAGCCCCAGGCCGCCCGGACCTCGGGGACACACCTGTGCTTGAGCCCCTCTTCCCTCCCCCTGCGGCGGGCTCGGGGCTGACCTTGGACGCTCCTCTCCTGCAGAACAAGAAAAAGAAGAAGACGGACTTCATTCCCTACAGAGATTCGGTGCTGACCTGGCTTCTCCGGGAAAACCTGGGTGAGGACTCACCCGACCCGGATCTGACACCCGGCCCGGCCGCCGCCGTCTCCCCCGGCCTGGGCGGGAGCCCGGGGGCCCGGGCCAGTGGTCAGCAGTAGGTTAACGGCGCGAGGCCCGGGACCCGGTTGGCCCTCGGGGCTGCAGCCGCTGTGTCTGCGCTCCTGTGACGCCCAGACCCAGGACCCACCCTCTGGGCCTCGGTGATTCTGGGGAGCCCCGGCTGGCTGACCCTGCACCCCAGAACCAGCCTAGCTGGTCCACGGCTCGGGCCAGCGTCGGGTGCAGTGTCCGGCCTCCCGGTGGAAGAGAGGGCAGATGGGAGACCCCGGGGGCAGGTGGGCCCCCCAAGAGAGGACGCGAGAGTCACAGGAATGAGTGTCCCTTCACCTGAGCCGCGGCCTGGACGGAGGCCTCTCCCCCAGGGCCACACCCAGGTCCCGCCCCAGGGTGGGTGGGGAGGCCCTTCACCGCACGGCACCCCGAGCCCTTCGCGGCATCGCCTCGCAGTCTGCTGGAGGCCACACCCTGGGGATGTGGTCCCCGGGACACAGGTCCCTGTGGGTCCGTGCGTTTCCTGATGCCGGGATCCATGTGACCTGAGCTGGGAATCCGACATGAAACATTAAGAAACATATTCCAAATAAGAAGGATAAAAGCGAAACGTTTATGGAGCAGAAACAGTCCTTGTAGTAAACGCCATAAAACTCTCCACAACTTTTCTCTTTATTATGGGGAGGGGGAGGCCTGTTGGTCGTAATGTGACCCCAAATGTCAGAAAAGCATGGTTTTATGTGGACGAAAAGTGAGCAAGGTGCCCGGCGCGGTGAGGGAGGCCGGCCGCCTGCTGTCTGCTCACCTCCCGGCTACACCTGTGCGGGGGGAGGGCAGGGGGCGCAGCAGTGGGGCTGACCCTCCTCTGGGACCACCTGCTCTCCTCCCACAGGTGGGAACTCGCGGACAGCGATGGTGGCGGCGCTGAGCCCCGCAGACATCAACTACGATGAGACGCTGAGTACCCTGAGGTGTGTCTGCGGGGCGTGGACCCTCCCTGTCCCCCACCAGCCGGCTTGGGTGGGAGTGGATCCTCCAGGTGCCTCCTTGCAGGGCCGGCTCACCTGGACTTCTTGAGGCTCCAAATGGCTGGCAGGGCGCCTGGCGCTTCTCGGGCCCCATTCCATTTCCCACCGCGTGTGGCCTCGAGTGGCCCAGGGCCCTGCCATCTGACCAGGAGAGCTGGGCTCGCGGGCTGAGCGGTTCGCCCCCACCCATGGTCCACAGAGCCACCGGGGTTTTTAACGAGCCACGGGGGGGCAGGCATGTCTGAAGGTCCCTCTGGCCAGGGGCCGTCCCGGGCTGCAGGAAGCAGCTTGGCGGCCTGGCTCGGCGCTCTGGCCTCTTGGCTGCCACCGCAAAGGGCTGGAGTGCAGGTTAGATTCGCGCCGTCCACCCGGGACCACAAGTCCAAATGCGGAGGCCTCGCCGTGCGGAGAAATTTCCACCCCGTCCCTTCCCCTCCCGGGGCCTTGGTTTCCCCAAGTGGCAGGCCCCCTGTAGGTCAGTGGCCCTGGTGACTCCCTGTCGGAGATGCCCCTGCAGTTGGGCGCAGGCGGGGCTCCGGGTGCCCTTGGCCGCCGTACAGCACAGCCCCCAGCCCCCCTCTGCCGCCCAGGTATGCGGACCGGGCCAAGCAGATCCGCTGTAACGCCGTCATCAACGAGGACCCCAACAACAAGCTGATCCGCGAGCTGAAGGATGAGGTGACGCGGCTGCGGGACCTGCTGTACGCCCAGGGTCTCGGTGACATCGCCGACAGTGAGTGTCTGTGCCCGCCCGTCCTGGGCAGGGCAGCGGGGCTGCGGGGCTGGGGCAGGTCCCGCTGCCCTCGCGGCCCCTCTGCCCTGAGGCCCAGGCTCTGCTCCCGGCTCCGGGCGGAGCCACCGCTGGGTGGGGGGCCGGGGTTCTGGACTGGGCCTGGTTTGGGTTTGCCGCTGGCCCAAGCAGGCCGGTGACGGTCTCCCCGGAAGCCACAGCGGCCGGCCGCGGTGCCGGGGTTGTCCCCCCGTCCTGCTGAAGACCACCGCCACCCTACCTGATGCCCGGCCTGCGACGGCGCCCTCTGGAGACAAACCTGTTCTTCTGTTTCTGTCTCTCCCCCTCGCCTCCCCCCCTTAGCCAACACTGTGCCCGGAGGACCCAAATGTGTGTATCCCCTCCGCTGCTCTCTGCGCATCCCTGCTTCGGCCCAGCCCCGCGGGGCCTAGGGCAGCACGGTGGGGGGGCGGGGTGCACCCACCCTTCCTTGGCCTTCCCCCCCTTGGGGGCTGGGGGACCTGAGCCCTCTCTCTCACGGCACCCTGTGAGCCGTGATCCTGGTTCACCCTCGCGTCTGCTGGGAAATGGAGGCAACCGGGAGGCGCGGGGCAGCCAAGGCCTCCTCAGGCCGAGCGCGGCTGAGGTCAGGCTCTCTGCCCGCTGTGCTCCTAGAGGCCTGAATGTCAGCACAGAGGCCGGGACAGCTCACAGGGCCGGGTCCATCCCCGACTCCTGGCTCCGGCCCCCCTCTGACCCCACCCACCCCGAGGCCCCTTCCCCTGGAAACGCCAGGAGTGTGAATGCGGCCAGGTCCTCCCAGCCTGCATCTCCCGCCGGCTGTGGGCCCGGCTCCCCGGGCAGGGGCACGTGCTGGGGCCTCCCTACCCCAGGGGCCACAGGGCGCCCTCAGTTTCCCCAGTGCCCGTGCTGTCCTACGTCTGCCGCTGCTCTGCTGTGTGTCTGCTTCTGCCAGGAGGGGCCTGGGCACCTCCTGCCCCAGGGGCTGCGGCAGCCCCAACTCCCGGGCCTTGGGGAGCAGGGAGGCCGGGGCGGTGGGGGAGGGGGCCCAGAGCAGCTTCTTGGGGTGGAGGAGCGTGGGCTCCCTCGGAGGTCCCACAGTCCACGGCTCGGCCAGGCCGCTCGGCGGGGCGGACAGCACCGCCCGCGCCCGCAGCTCGGGGTGCGTGGCGGGCTGGTGGGTGGCGGGCACGAGGGGCGGAGAGGATGAGGATGAGAGTCAGGGCCTGGGTGCAGGGGGGCCGCTGGGCAGTGGCAGCAAAGGGCGGTGGGCAGGGGGTCAGGAGGGCAGGGACGCCGGTGGCCCACAGGCTCGGCATGTGTGCGGGGGGAGCGGAGGCCCTGGGCAGGGATGCCGAGGGACCTGGTGGCGCAGCCGCACCGTGGCAGGGGCAGCATTGCATGTGCTCGTGCGGGTGCCCAGCTCCTGGTCCCTGCTGGCTACCTTCTCTTCACCTGCCTCTTGCTTTTTCCCAACTTGGTCTTTCTTTTCTCTCCTCCCGTCTGTCTGCCCCGCTTCCTCCCGTAGACGTGTCCGACCTTGAGAACAGTAACTGTAACCGTGGCGGGGTGGAGCTGAGTGCAGTCCCTGACAATCTCTCCACAGTGACCAACGCCCTGGTGGGTGTGAGCCCGTCGTCCTCGCTCTCGGCCCTGTCCAGCCGTGCCGCCTCTGTGTCCAGCCTGCACGAGCGCATCTTGTTTGCCCCGGGCAGTGAAGAGGCCATAGAAAGGCTGAAGGTGAGGCAGGGCCGGGCTCGGACCTGGTGGGCGCTAGGCCAAGACCCCTCCTCTTGGATGGTCGCAGGCGGAGGGGCTTGGTCAGAGGCAAAGTGAGCCATGCAGGGGGGCGCGGGGTGAGTCTCGGCCCCCGACCCCAAGCACCCCCGTCCAGGGGGTCAGTGCACCCTGTCCAGGACCGTGGGGCCCGTCTGCTGATTAGGGCGGGGGTCCTATGGCCTCTGCACCCTCCCTCCCGGGTTTCCGTGCTTATACCTGCTCCTGCATGGTCTTCACCCTCCCGACCTGGCCACGGCGGCCTGCGTTTAGGGTTAGGATTACTGGCTTCCTTCAGCGAGTGGGTACAAGGTGCCGGGTGTGAGCGGCGGACGGCGAGCCCAGACGGAGGGGACAACGGCACGGGCGCCAGACCCGGGCTGATGAGGGGGTGGGCTGTGCGGCCACCCTGGGGCGTAGGGCCCATCTGAGGTGT
This sequence comes from Phocoena phocoena, assembly GCF_963924675.1. Lineage (NCBI taxonomy): Eukaryota > Metazoa > Chordata > Mammalia > Artiodactyla > Phocoenidae > Phocoena > Phocoena phocoena. Next base: position 114,510,444 of record NC_089225.1, on the reverse strand, counting down.
GGGAGGCGTCCACCCGGGATGGACCTGGGGTACAGAGGCCCACTGGAATGTGGGGGCTGGGAAGGAAACGGGGAGGCGGTGCTGATGGGGGAAGTGTCGTCCGTCTCACCCGTGGTCCAGGGGCATCCGAGCCTCAGAACCGGTGTCAGCGTCTCCCTGCGTGTTTGTTTCTCCCTCTGGGTTTATTCTGCCTTTCTCTCTGTTCTCTGTGTGTGTCCACAGCAAAGACACGCGTCCTTTGCATGTCTTAGCCCTCAGCCCTTCACCTTGACCTTTCAGACTTCGAGCAGCCTGGATGGACCTGGGAATTGGGGTGCTGGGCCCTGCAGGCCCGGCTACTTGTCTCCCCTTTGCCTGGCACACAGGCCTCTGTCCACTGCCTGCCCCCCGCGCTGACCTCGCTCTGCTCTGTCTGCTCCCCAGGAGACGGAGAAGATCATCGCTGAGCTCAACGAGACCTGGGAGGAGAAGCTGCGGCGGACGGAAGCCATACGGATGGAGAGGTGGGCGGTGCGGGCTGGGGGCCGGCAGCGGCCCTGTGCTCAGCTCTCGGCTCCTGTACCCAGGGGTGGCCGCGCCCAGTGCAGGACATACCCGTCCCCTCTCATCCAGTGACACGCCCCCCGCCATCACCAATGGCCCCATTGAGCCGATCCCCAGTCAGGGGACCAGCCCCTCAAGTGGACACCTGAACTCACTGACCAGATGAAAGGTTGTGTGGGTGCTGACCCCCGCTCTATCCCCCAGGGAAGCGCTGCTGGCCGAGATGGGCGTGGCCATGAGGGAGGACGGCGGCACCCTGGGGGTGTTCTCTCCCAAAAAGGTAGGAGCCGGCCATTCTCTGGGCTGCCCCGATGTGGACAGGGCTGGGGGACCTGCGGCCCTTGGCAGGGTGTCGGCTCCTGGAAGGTCAGCAGGGTCCTCCTGGGAGCAGGCAGAGTGGCTCCTGGCACCCGGCCACGCTCACCCGCAGCCATCCCTTCCCTGTGTGGAGCCTAGACCCTGCCTCCTCATGGTGGGATGTCCCTATGGCCTTAGGACGTCAGAGAGGTCACTTAGCTGCCTGAGGGGTGGATGGGGTCCTGAAACAGGTGGGGCCTGGACCCCCAGGAGCCTGCACCCCTCATGGGCAGGGCCTGGCTGGACACGAGCTGGGAGCCAGCTGCGCTCTTGGAGATTAGCTAAAGCAGGGTCTGGCTGTCCCAGCAGGGACCCCTCTTCTCCCACCCAGGCCCAGCTTGCCCATGGCCCAGCTTGCCCATGGCCCCAGCCCTCAAATGGAGCAGAGCACCACCCCCTGTTCAGTAGCTCAGATGGGGCAAAGCATGAACATCAGGGGAAAAGTCTCTGTGTGATTCTAGGACCCAGACCCCCACCCCCATGCCCCCACCCCCAAGATTGCCAGACCCTCAGAGCCCTTAGGAGCTTAGCTTCAAGCCCAGAAGCCTGCCTGGAAGGCAGTGGCGTCTGTTCTGACGCCAGCACGGGACTCCGCGGGCCCTGGCCCTGCGGCCTTGTGGCTGAGGAAGTGCCTGGCTGACTTTTCACCCCAGCAAAGGGTTTCTTTGTTTGCCAGCCTCCGAAGCTGGCGGCACGTGGAGCCCCCACGGAGCCACTGGGGCCCCAAGGGAAAAGGAGCACGGGGTGCTGGTAGGATGGGCACGTCCGCTAGGGTGGCTGCTCCCTGGGGACAGGGCCGGGCTCCTCAGGCTTCTCCCGCACCCATGCACTCCGGCCCAGAAGCAGGGAGGAGGGGTGCCTGGGAGGCCCTCGGCAGGGCGGGGAGCAGGGGGCGCCCTGGCGGGGTCCTGCTTCAGTGCCTGTCGGATGGGCCTTTGCTTTTCGTTTGGAATGCTTTGCTCTTGAGCTGTTGCGTTGTCCGTGGGTGCAGTGCCCCGGGGTGGGCACGCGAAGCTGGGGTACAGGTGCCCTCGGGACACTGGCTGTGCAGTCCTTTGGCTTCATTGGTGGCAGAGGGATCTGCTGATGGCCCCGGGTCTGGACATTGTCCAGGAGTGGGAGGGCGGCCCTCGGGACCACCAGGGACACTTCCTCTGGAGGACAGTGGGGTCCCCACTGGACTCTGGAGAAGCACATGGGCCAGCTGGGTCCCCCGCTCGGCCCCGTGGAGGGAGCACAGGCCCTTCCTGGCTGGACGCCTTCTGTGCTCAGGGGAAGGGGCCGCTCTGGATGGTATGTCCTGTGTCTGATGACCAGGTGTCCACAACCCTGTGCAGGGGTGTGAGAGGGGTTTGTAGCTCAGGGTGGGGGCAGCTTGCCCCAAGGTGCCAGGTGGGGAACAGACAGGAAGCTGTTCCAGCCTCTGCCATGTTGCAGGATCCTTGCCCGGGACCGGGTGTGAGGTCAGGAAGTGTCGGGGCCCAGAGACCCCGGGTGAGAGCAGTGGAGAAAGTGAAGAGAGGGGATGCTGGTCCAAGGCCCAGTGGACAGAGCCTGCAGTGGCTGCCCTGGGCACGGGCTGGGGTGGGGAGCCAAGGGCAGTGCTTAGATGGGGCAGCTTGTGGGAAGTGGTCACCTTGGCCTTGGGTCATGCTTTGGTAGACCCGTGGTTAGGACAGGTGTGGGCGTCTGACCTGGGTGGCTCAGGGGGACGTTTTTCACAGCCTCTCTGCTCCCTGGCATCCAGGGCCCGACCCCTCCCTGCCCAGCGTCCTAATCCCAGGGCCCTCAGCTCCTGGCTGCCCCGGTTGGAATGGGCACCTGCAGCCCCGTTTTAGGATGGAGGACCAGGCCCAGGCCCCATGAGACCCAGCCTTGCCCTGCACATCCAAGGGCCTACCACAGCCTCCAAGCACTCCCTGGGCACTCACGTGCTCAGAGCTGGGGTCCCAGCCCCTCCCGAAGCCCAGCCCCCCAAGTGCCGCCTGGCAGCTGTCCTCCCAAGACTCTGGGGTCCCCATCAAAGTCTTCTCCTCTCTGCCAGGCTGGGAGGATACTGTGTCCCCCGAGAGGCCAGGCCTAGGGCGGGTGGCAATCTGGTCCTGGGGAGAGAGAGGGCAGCAGGCAGCCTGGGCCGGGCTCCCCCACTGCCCCCCAAAGAGAGGTGACCCTTCTATCTCCGCAGACGCCGCATCTCGTCAACCTCAATGAGGACCCGCTCATGTCCGAGTGCCTTCTCTACTACATCAAGGATGGGATCACCAGGTGGGGGTTGACGGGGCGAGGGGAGGACTGGGCTCCCCCACTGAGGGGTCGCTGAGCCTGGGCATCTGCTGGCAGGGGTGCTGTGGGCCCCTCTGGGCAGTGTGGCTCCCCCAGGCCAGGCCGCTTTGGGGGCTGTCCCCTGGACCCCCGCTTGTGCTCTCCAGGCATTTCCCGTAAGAGCTGGGCATCCTGGGGGCTGCAGGGGTCCAGGCGGGCCAGTGGGTGGCGTCGTGGTGCCCTGGGTCCAGCCGGCGCTGACGACTGCACCACACACACAGAGTGGGCCGGGAAGGCGCAGAGAAGCGGCAGGACATAGTCCTGAGCGGGCACTTCATCAAGGAGAAACACTGCGTCTTCCGGAGCGACTCCCGAGGGGGCGGTGAAGGTATGGCCTCCCCCAGCCCCGCCCCTACCCGGCGCTGCTGGTGTCGGCCCTCCTGGCTCCCCACTCAGTCCCGGGAGCCCCCCTGCGCCACCCCAAAAGGTGCTCTGAAGGCTGGGCTGGGGACATGCAGCTCCGTTCCTGCGCAGGGGGCTGGTTGGGGTGCTCACGGGCAGGAGGGCACTGAGCCTGGATCGAAGGGATGGCTATTCTTAGGCCACGCCTTCCCGTGGGCTGGGAGCGGCCATCTGTCCATCTCCCTGGCCGGCCTGCCCTCGGGCCTCCGTCCCCACTGCCAGTTCTGGGCATGACCCTTCCTTCTCGAGAAGGCACCTGCTGGGCTGTCCCAGTGCCCACGGCCCCCGAGATCAGGGCAGGCGTCTGGACAGCCTCTGGGATGCAGACCAGTGACCAAAGCCCCCTCTGTGACCAGGCCACTTCAGGGTGGCCTTAAACAGTGCTGCAGATGTTGGTTCTCCCAGAATTCCGTCCCCAAAGCTCTCTGTCCCCTCGGTGGGTGGGCACAAAGCCAGGAGGGGCTCTGGGACTCCTGGGGACATGCGAGCCACCGTTTTGCATCCCACCTGGAGACCCTGTGGGGCGGGGCGGTCACCCAGCACGGCCTCCCCGCCTCTGACTTGGGCCCGTGAGCCTCCCAACTGGGCATCACTTTCCTCACCTGTGAGGGGCTGAGAGGCCCCTCCGGCTTCTCGAGGCGCAAGCCAGGTGCCACGGGGAGGAGAGGGGCCTGGCGGGGGCCGCGCCTGGGTGGCAGGTGGCCAGGTGGGTCAAGCCCCCTGCCCCCGACCCTGAGCAGGGCTCGCTGGGCTCAGATGGGGACGCGGCCAGGAGGACAGCCCCTCACGGTCCTCTCCGTGCCCCCATCTGTCCTATAGCCGTGGTGACCCTGGAGCCCTGTGAAGGGGCAGACACCTACGTCAATGGCAAGAAAGTCACGGAGCCCAGTGTCCTGCGGTCAGGTACGGTGGGGGCAGGGGTGGCCCCCGTGCCGCCCGCCCTGCACGCGCAGCACCCCAGCCTGCCCCCCACCAGCCGGGCAGCGCACGGGCCGGGGCGGGTGGGGGGAGAAGGCCGCTCCAGGGGCGCCGAGGCGGGATGCCGGGCGGGGGGCGCCTGTCCGAGAGCCCCGGTGGGGCTGGCGCGCTGCCCCGGCCTCCAGACGCTGGCCCCCTGGCTTCGTGTCCTCATGTTCTAAAACACACCTGGAGATGTGTGTGTCGTCTATCTATGTGTCTGTTCACCTATCAAGAGACTTATTTAAGGGAATTGGCTCAGGACGTGGTGAGGGCTGGGCAGGCACGTCTGAAATCCACAGGCGGGACTTTCTCCTCAGGGCAGCCTCAGTTTAGCTCCTGAGGCCTTTCACCCGGTGGGGGGAGGCCCGCCTGCATAACGGTGGGTGGTCTCCTTCCCGAGGTCACGTGATCGTAGGTGCACCGTTGGGCTCCCCAGCCCAGCCAAACTGACACACAACACTGACCGTCGTGTCAACTTTGGCTGGGGTGACTTTTTGCTAAGAATGAGGGGGACCCTCCCCTTCCCCAACTTGGGGTGCAGAGGGGATGGGTGGCCTAGAAGGTGACGCCTGGCAGCCTGACATGCAGACCTCTCCGGCCACCCTGAAGGGCCTTGTTTTTAGCTTCCAGGACCCAGGGTCCTGCCTTTGGGGTCTGGAGGGATGCTTTGAGGGAGGGACACACCATGTGTCCTGTGTTCATGGGCCTCGCCTGGCGGCAGGGGCTGGTGTCCTCGCCTGGCCGCCAGTGTGGGGAGATGGGGCAGTTGAGCTGGGCAAGGGCAGGTCCAGAGTTCCCTTCTCCCCCCTGTTGTTTCAGGATGGGGCCTGGTGCTTGCGGGCTCGGGGCAGGGCCCGGGCTGGGAGGGGCGGCCGAGCTCGGGAGCTGGAGGAGGGGCTGAGGGAGGCCTGGGGAGGACCAGCCTGCAGGCCCGGGTTCTCCTGTGGGGAGAGGGGCTGAACCAGCTCTGCAGGCCGCAAGGCAGAGCAGAGGTTCCTGGAGAAAAAGCTGGAGAGAAACTAGGCCAGCCAAAGAGACCCCCACCGGCAGGACTGTCCAGAGACAGCAGGCCCTGCCCTCGTGGGACAGGTGCACCCTGGAGGGTCCTGCAGACAGGGTGGACCCTGCCCCAGAAACACGCAGACCCCTGCCCTGCTTCTGCCAGTGGGACAGATGGGAAGGGAAGCTCCCTGCAGGAGGGGGGCCAAGCCCAGCCCCTGGGTAGGGGAGTGCCGAGACCCAGGGCACGGGAGCAGGAGGCCAGGCTGGCCCCGGGGGGTGGCACCCGTGGGGCCCTGGAGGGGATGGGGCAGTGGAGAAGCCCCAGGCTGTGTTTTGCCACCATCTGCTGCTGAAAGGGGAGGGGCCGAGGGGAGGAACCGGGGAGAGTCCTGGTGGGGGAGGTGGCCCCCTGGCGGGGGCAAGGGTGACCCCGGGCACAGGACCCGGGGGGGCCGGCTCCTGGCGGCTGGAGGCCCTCCCAGGGGTGGGTGGTGCTAGGACGCAGCCCCGGCTGCATTCGTCCTCTTCCCCTCCTCCTCCCCACTCTCACCCCCGAGACCAGCCGAGGCTAAATGTCCACCAACTCTGGCCTCGCCTCCATCCCCCAGGAAACCGCATCATCATGGGAAAGAGCCATGTGTTCCGGTTCAACCACCCTGAGCAGGCAAGGCAGGAGCGTGAGCGCACGCCCTGCGCGGAGACGCCCGCCGAGCCCGTGGACTGGGCCTTCGCCCAGCGCGAGCTGCTGGAGAAGCAGGGCATCGACATGAAGCAGGAGATGGAGCAGAGGTGAGGCCCCAGGGGCTGCCGCCCGGGCGCCCCCGCACCCGCCGCCGCCGCCCCGCCCGCCCTCACCCCCGCACGCTCTCGCAGGCTGCAGGAGCTGGAGGACCAGTACCGCCGGGAGCGCGAGGAGGCCACCTACCTCCTGGAGCAGCAGAGGCTGGTGAGGGCGGCGGGCGCTCGAGGCCGGAAGGGGAGGGGCCGAGGGGTGGAGCCGGGGAGGGTGGGGAGGCCCGCTGAGCTGGGGCTGCGTCCCGGCGCCCTGGGCCTGGGCCCGGGCCCGGGTGGGAGGGCCGGGGACGACGGGCCGGCCTCCACTTGGAGCCACCAGCCTCGCTTCTGCGCCAGGACTACGAGAGCAAGCTGGAGGCCTTGCAGAAGCAGATGGACTCCCGGTACTACCCGGAGGTGAATGAGGAGGAGGAGGGGCCGGAGGATGAAGGTGAGGGGCCCTGTCCCGCGCGGAGGTGGGCTGCGGAGGGGACTCGGGAAAGAGGCGGCCCCGGGCTGCTCCCCACAGGTCAGCTGCTTGGCACCTTTGCCCTGGGGTCCCCGGCCTGCAGCAGCACCCACCCGCTGGTTCTGGTGGGGGCGCGGGTGGGTGCTCCCAGGCGGGTGCCTTGCGTCCACTCACCCCGGTCCTGCCCGAGGGAGGCTGGTGCTCCTCCCAGGACAAGGGACCCGCTCTGGGAGCATCTGCTTGAGCAGCCCACTGGCTGACCTCTCGCTGCTGGGGGCCCGAGGGCGGCCCAAGGGCAGGGTGTTCACGTCCAGCTCGGCCTCCGGTCAGCTGGTCGGGACCTTTGTGCTGATGTGACCGGGTCTTCCCCGGCTGGACCCGTCCACCCGAGAGGGTGTGTGGGACAAGCCCCGGTCTGCCCTCCTGCCCCCGTCCCACTGCCGCCCCCCAGGTCCTTGCTGAGCTCCAGCCCGACTCTCAGGACCCTGGCGCTCACGCTGGGGGAGCCGGCGGCCTCTTTGGGGCACGAGGGTCGTCCCCTGCGGCAGGGCGTTAGTGTGAAACTGGGGACCCGCGCAGCGAGCGCCCAGCCCCGTGATGACCCCGTGCGCCTCTCCCCGCAGTCCAGTGGACAGAGAGGGAGTGTGAACTGGCGCTGTGGGCCTTCCGGAAGTGGAAGTGGTACCAGTTCACGTCCCTGCGGGACCTGCTGTGGGGCAACGCCATCTTCCTCAAGGAGGCCAACGCCATCAGCGTCGAGCTCAAGAAGAAGGTGGGCCCCCGCCGCTGCGCCTGCCCCTGCTGTCTGTGCCTCGGAGGGCGGGCGTCACCCATCCTGCTTCCCGCCGGGCCTCGGTGCCAGGCTGCGCCGCCTCCCGGGGGGGGGGGCCAGACTGACAGAGCGGGACGCGTAGGCAGGCCGGTGGGCAGGTGGAGCCTCCTCTCCATGTGGAGTCGGCGGGAAGGTTCCGAGGACGGTTGAGGGACAGGCAGTGGGAAGGAGGCCCTTCCAGGGCTGGGCTCCACCCTCCCCGGGGCTGACGGGCGTCCTCCTCACCGGTCACAGGTCCAGTTCCAGTTTGTCCTCCTTACGGACACACTGTACTCCCCACTGCCGCCTGACCTGCTGCCCCCAGAGGCCGCCAAAGACCGAGAGACTCGCCCCTTCCCCCGAACCATCGTGGCCGTGGAGGTCCAGGACCAGAAGAACGGGGCCACCCACTACTGGACGCTGGAGAAGCTCAGGTGCAGCGGGTGGGCCATGCGGTGGGCAGTGGGGCGGGGCTGCTCCCTGGGCCTGGGCCGAGGCCACTGAAACAGATAGAGGTGGGCGTGGGATGCAAGGCTCCCCGGGCCTGGGCCGAGGCCGCTGAGACAGACAGAGGCGGGCGTGGGATGCAAGGCTCCCCGGGCCTGGGCCGAGGCCGCTGAGACAGACAGAGGCGGGCGTGGGATGCAAGGCTCCCCGGGCCTGGGCCGAGGCCACTGAGACAGACAGAGGCGGGCGTGGGATGCAAGGCTCCCCGGGCCTGGGCCGAGGCCGCTGAGACAGGTGGACGCGGGATGCAAGGCTCTGCGGGCCTGGGCCGAGGCCGCTGAGACAGGTGGACACGGGATGCAAGGCTCCGCGGGCCTGGGCCGAGGCCGCTGAGGCAGGCAGATGCGGGATGCAAGGCTCCCCGGGCCTGGGCCGAGGTCGCTGAGACAGAGGCGGGCATGGGATGCAAGGGGCGCATGTGTCCAGGCAGCGGTCTCTCCTGTTTCGATTTCTTTTAAAATCAGAAGAAAAAATGTAAGTAGGATCCAGCCTCGTTATAGAATCCACGTTCTCCTCGACCAGAGCAGTGGCACAGTTTGGAGGAAGGGGTGGGTGAGGCACTGCAGGAAGCTGGGGGCTCCTCCACCTAGGGGGGTGTGGAGGAGGGCCGGGTGGGGGCCCCAGGGAGGTGGGCCAGGTGTCCTGGGAGGTGTCTGCCCTACGGCTCTACCTCAGGTCCCGCACGCTCACCGTGACGTGCACCTGGTTCTTCTTGGTGAAGGTGACAGGCCGGCTCTTTGCCACTGAAGACAATTTTACCGTTGCTCAAGTGCCCCTAGAAACGAGAGGCGCGTGGGCACAGGGCCGTCCGGGGGCCAAGGAGGGAGAGGAGGGCCTTGCCACGGCCTCTGCGAGGTTTTCATGGGCAAAGCAGGGCAGGGTGAACAGTGAGGACTGGCTGGTCAGCATAACGCCTGAGGGCTTCGGGCCCGGGCTGTGCCCAGGTGATTTAGGGCTGGGGAGCCGGCTGGCGTGCAAGTCGGCTAAGGGGCAGGTGGTGGCTTGTGTGGAGGTGGGCTCACCCACAGGCTGTTCACTGTCGGGGGGCAGTGATGTGGCCCCCAGAGATGTGGAAATGTCATGAGATGCAGAGAACGGAAAACGTGGTCACGACGCGCTCACGCACGCAGACACGTTTATACGCGCTCCATTCCGCTCACACACCCTCACGCGCAGACGCTTTCCCTTCTTATGAGGTCCCCGCCCCCGGCACACGCACTGACCCACGCACATTCACAGACACGTGCCTGCCTCTGCCCCGTCCTCCTGGGCTGCCGTCTGCTCTTGGAGGGCGGACGTCCCCCACCAGCCCACGTCCCTCCTGTTGCGCCTGAGACCCCGAGGGAGACGTCTGCGTCTCTCCCACCACCTGCCGGTTTTCCGGGGGATAGCCTCTAAAACGCCTTGTTTCCTGTGTCTTCTCACAACTTGCCCGTTGCCCCACGAACTTCCGGGGCTCCGTGCCCCGACTCCCCGTCCTGAGCGGGGCTGGTCCCCGACCCCACCCGGCTGACGTGCCGCGGCCATCTCGGGGGCTGAGAGGCACGTGTTCAACCACCCTGAGCAGGCAAGGCAGGAGCGTGAGCGAACTGCAAGCCCCTTGGCCACGGTCGGCTGACTCCGAGGACCCCAGAGGGTCCTCCTGTCAAACCAGCTTGAGCCGTGGGTGACCCTGAGCAGGGTGCTGTGGCCTGAGCCGTGCTGGGCCTGAGACCCCAGGATGCTCCACCGGGGCCCACGCTGACCTCTGCCCTGCAGGCAGCGGCTGGACCTGATGCGAGAGATGTACGACCGGGCGGCCGAGGTGCCCTCCAGCGTCATCGAGGACTGTGACAACGTGGTGACCGGTGGAGACCCCTTCTACGACCGCTTCCCCTGGTTCCGGCTCGTGGGCAGGTAGGCGCCTCCTCCCCCCGGGCTGAGAGATTGAGAGAAGGTGGGGGGCAGCGCGGGGTTGGGCCCTGGCCCTGACACGAGGAGTGGGCCGGCCAGATGCCTTTCTCCATCCCGACTCCCCGGCCCTGGTCCTTCCTGGTCTGAGCCCCCTGGCCAGTTCTCTCCACACATCGGTGGGCCCTGGCCAGGGAGCGGGGTCTCAGCATCGCCACCCACCCCCGCTCCGGGACCATGGCCGTCAGGTGACACCTGTCCGTGTGTGTGAATGTGAGGCTTGGTCAGGCTTTCAGGTGGGGTGTGAGCGGGAGGCGGAGCCGTGTCCTCCCAGAGCTCAGAGTCCACGCCTAATGTCCCCAGTCTTCTGGTCGGGGGGCCGCACCCGGCCCCTGCCCCCCACGGGGCAAGGTTCCTGAGGCCTCAGTGCGGCCAGGCTCCCGAGGCCCTCACCGGCCTCAGCCACACCTGGTCGGGACCATACCTGCCGGTGCCCTCCGGAACCTTCCGGAGCTTTACACTGACCCCCGTGCGGTGTCTTCCCACGCCTGGGGACCGGGCACTTTGGCTCTCTTGCCTGTCGAGGCAGCATCCTCGACGGTCTGTGTGTTTGGTTTGGGTTCTCCTCGGAAGCCCCTGCCCCGCCCCGTCCGCCCCCGAGGAGCTGGCGTTAACTTCTCTCTGTCTTGTCGTACTAACCCCAGTTCAGTCATCTCTGGCTGCAACAGCTACCCTCTTCTCAACACATGCATGAGCGAGCGCATGGCTGCTCTCACCCCCTCCCCCGCCTCCTCGAGCCCCGACTCCGACGCTGCCGAGCCTGCGGAGGAGCAGAGCGTGGGGGAGGAGGAGGACCTGGAGGACGACGTCTTTCCGGAGCGCGTGCCGTGCGACGGCCGGGACCCGTTTTACGACCGGCCCCCCCTGTTCAGTGTAGTAGGAAGGTTGGTGAGGTCGAGGACAGCATGCTGGGAAGGAACCAGCTCTTTCGCACAAGAGCACTGCTGCGGGCACGATTTGACCGCCGTCAGGGCGCGGCCCCCGGCGAGCGGGGCCTCCCCAGGACAGGGCGTGAGGGGGCGCGGGGGTTCCTGGCCTTCCTGGAGGGGCCCCAGTGATGGAGGAGGGCAGGGTGCCCCGGGGCACGGGCTCCTCACTGGTGGGCCTGTTTCCGCAGAGAGGCCTCCGGGACTCGGGAAGAGCAACGCCCCTGCCCGTTCAGGGCCCGCGGGGGCATTCGGAAAGGTGGAGCCGTGCATCTTTGCGGCGCCCCCCACCGCCCCGCACCGGCCAGCGTGGCTTTCCCTCCCTCCACTGTTTTGCAAAAGAGATGGAGGGTCCTGGTCTGCTCCCAGTGCCCCTACCCTCTCTGTGGGGAGAGGGGCAGAAGCTGGAGCCGGCCGTGCTGGGGGGCAGGGAAGGAAGGGCAGGTGCCCGGGCAGTGGAAGGGCCTCCTTCTGAGGCCCTGGGTCCCGGGCAGCCCGGCCTCTCTCTGAGCCAATCTCTGTCTAAATGTGAGGGCGTCCTGTCCCTCCTGACCCCCAGTGCCGGAGACGGTGCTGGTGGCCGCGTGCCCTCATGGGAAAGTGCCCTATGCAGAGGAACCCATGATTCAGTTTCTTGGACAGAAGAGAGAGGCCAAGTTCAGGGGGGGAGCGGGGGCCCCCCGCCCTGCAGGCAGGTTGGGCGTACCCAGTCCATCCTTATGTCTATGACCATGGAATGGAATGCAAGCAGGAAGGTGAAGGAAGGGCCTAGAAACCTAGCTGTAGTAGTAGGAAATTCAGCTCACGAAAACTGAATTTACGTATACGCAAAGGTGTAAGATAGCTTTAACGGCACACTCTTTAGGAGTTTCAGATTGCTTCCTTGGGCTAGACTGATGGAAGTGTTTGGAAGTCTTGACCTTGCAGCACCAGTACTGAAAGCTGAAGGCCGAGGCTGGTCCCCAGATAGCGGGGTTTGCACTGGGAGCCCTTGGGTGCGGGCGGTGCAGTGAAGGCCCCACTGGTTCCTCCTGGAAGGAAGCAGGTTCTCAGCTGGCGCGTCATGGATTTCTTCTGATTACTCTTCCCTGAGTGTGAGATGCTGGCCCACTGGACAAAACCGCGTGGCTCTCTCCGAGACGCCCCGGCTGGGTTCCTGCTCTGCTGAGCCCGAGGGGGAGGTGCGGCCCCAGGGCCAGCTGCACGCAGGCCTCTCAGGAAGCCCCGCCGCTAGGGCCAGGGTGGCCGGGTGCCAGGCAGGCGTGGGGTCGGGGCACACGGGGGCGAGGACACCGGGAGAAACGGGGGTGGGCTCTCGCAGTCTCAGCCAGAAAGAGCTGGATCCTTCCGACATTCCCCCCTCTGTGGATCTGGGATGTGACAAAACCACCAAGCCAAACCAAAGCCACGAGTGAGAGGCCAGCTTCCCACGGTGGCCGTCTGCGAGGGGTTCATCTGGAAACGTCCTGATCTTTTTGGTTTGGCAAGAATTGGCTTTTCCCGCGCAGCAGCTGTGCAGGCCCAGGCCCTGAGAAGGACCCCGTCCTTGGTTTCCTTTTCTCCCTCTGGTAGCCGCTGGCTCTCTCTCCAAGGCTTAAGCGAAATGGGGGCGCCCACTCTTGTCTCCCTTCGGACAGGCTTCCCGGGCCCCAGCATGCGTCTGCACCTCACCAATCTCGTGGTTAGCGCTGCCCCACACTCAGCCCCGGCTCTGCCACCTCCTCTCTCTCCGGCGGGTCTCAGCCTGCTTCAAGGTGCCCTCACCTCTGTGAACAGGGCCCCCGGCAGGGGCCTCCCCCGTCCTGACCCGGGGCTCCTCACCCAAGTCCAGGGTCAGCCCCCCGGGGGGGTCTCCCTCTGGCGGTCTGGGTACCAGTGAACTGGGAGGTGAGATGGGCCAACCCAGGTGGAGGAAGTGGGCCTGGGGGCTCCGTTTTCCCCCATGATCCTCCCTGCTCAGTCCGTGGCTTTCAGAAGGCGGGTGGGCTGCAGAGAGAGGAAGGCGAGGGGGTGACTGTCTGGGATGGAGGGTCCCGGGGAAGGGGGACTGGCGACCACCCAAGGGATGTGTTCAAGACTGGGTGGGAAAGCACTGACCCGCCGTGTCCGCTCTGTGCCGTCTGGGCTGGCGAGGCTGGGCCCTCAGCTCCCAGCTGGGTGCGCTCTGCGTGCCGAGCCGCTCAGCCCGAATCGTCCCCCGCGAGGCTCCGAGCCACCCCGTGTGCGGGTAGGTGCGCCGTGGCCGACAGGGTCCTCTGGACAGGGCTGGGTTGTTCTGGCCCAGGGTGGTGGGTGCTGACGTCAGGTTGTTTCTGGCACCTAGTTGGCAGTGAGGGGGAGGCCCAGCCTCTGCACCGTGGCCCCATCCCCTCAAGTTCTGGGGCTGCCAGGCAGGGTGGGCCTGGGGTCTTTCAGCCCCCGCCCCCTGCCCTCGAGACTGGTGCTGCCAGCAGGGGCCGTGGCTGCTGGGCCCCCCAGAGGTCCCTTGTGGATGAGTGTACCCGTCACTGTCACCAGTCAGACGGGGACCGGGGCAGCAGGAAGGAGAGAGTATCCAGTGTGGCTTCTTTCTCTGCCTCTGGGAGCACCGGCCCCAGAGCCGCAGCTGGATTTGCATGCGAACCCACCCAGTGAGCGTGAGAGCAGGCCGTCCCACAGCCGGGTGATGAAGTTCAGAGGGAGTGAGTGTGGCCGTGGATTCCAGGCGTCTTTTTCATTGTAAATCCCTAACCTCCAGCCAAGGGGTCCCTCGAGGCCCCCGGCCCTGCCGTTTTTCAATGCCAGAAGTATCTGGGCTTTCTTTCCCATCTGACATGAGGAAATCCTGAAAGATCAAGAAAGGCTAGATTTACTTAGTTAATGAGCTGCATTAATTAAGCCGGTTGGGGGGGGGTGTGGTGTCCGCATGGTTGGGAGCTGCACAGGAGCTAGCCTGTGGGGTCTCATGCCAGCTGGGGCTCTGCTGCCAGCAACTTCCTTAATGTCCTTGAGCCTCCGTCTCTTCACCTGTGAAATGGGGCGGGAATGGCGTATTTCACCAGCTCTAGCGCGGCGTCTTAGCTCTCCAGCACCGTATTTGTGCCCCCAAGAAAGAAAGGCACAGCCAATCCAACTAAGATGTGCCATTGGTGAGGGGGCCCTGGTCTCCGTGTTGGGATGTGAACGGAGGAGACGCGGGCGCACCTGCCGCCCGGGGTGCTGGGGGCTCCAGTGCTGCCCCCGTGAGCTCGGAGGGACAGGCACATATGGTTTCTTCACTGGAGTTTTCAGTCTCGTGGGCTGCCAATGGGATTGTTTGAGCCTCAGGACACGAGGGGCGTAGCCCCCTCTGATGTGTGGGACCCTGGCGTCTGTGCTCACGGGTGGGCCACGTGGCAGAAAGCGCCCCCTGGGAGACCACGGTAGGTTTGTGGAGCGGTGAGGCCCTGCGGGGGAGCCAGGAGGGGGCCCGCCTGCCATGGCCTTTGCTTATGACCTGGGCTGCGTCCGGCGCCTGCCTCAGTTTACTTCTCTGTGCAGTGCCCCAGACTCCCTTTGGCCTGGCCTTTGCGGACTCAAAAAGGGGGAGTGGTAGCCTCCTGCCCCTCCGTTACTGCCCCTCAGGGGCGGTCCTGGGTCGCCTCCAGGGTTCTGTAAGTGGCCTCCTGGGAGCTTGGAGTCCCTGTGGAATTGCCCCCTGGCCCTTGCAGGAAGGCAGCCCTGGGCGGGCCGGGGGCTTTGAGGCGGCCCTGCGCCTGGCTTCCCATCCCGACCAGGTGGCCCTGGACGCCCTTCAACTCTCCCTCGGGGGAGCTGTGAAGATTAAGCACCCCTGTGCCTGGCCCACAGCCAGAGGTGTCCCCGCCTTCCCTGAGGGTCCTCCTGTGGGTTCCCTGCAGGCTGCGGGTGGAGTGGGCAGGCCGCGGCCCCTCCCTCTGGCTGTGCCTGGGGCTCCTGGGAGCCTCCCGACACCCGGCTTTCTGCAGCGGGCAGTGCCCCGGGGAAGGGGTCCTGCCCTGGGGAAGAGGCCCTCCACCTGCTGGAGGGTGGGTGCTGACTTGGCCCTGCAGCTTGGGGCTGTCCTACCCAGTTCCCTAAGCTCTCTCAGGCAGGGTGGGGTGGCTGGGCGGTGCCCCAACCCAGGGGACAGGCCTCCGGGCGCAGGGGCAGAGCAGGGTCTGCACCTCCTCCCACAGCCTGAGTCCTGGGCCCCCTCCGTTTCCCCTTCTGGACCTCGTGACTTTGCTCGTTTCATGGTAGCTCCCCTCCCACTCCCAATGTCAATCAAAGGCCCTTGGTCAGGAGCCCGGGTGCCCGGCGAGGGAAGGCCACCACCGTCCCGTCCCGAGGTGGGTGCTGGATGAGGCCAGCAGCCCACCCCGGCCGTCCCCTGCCCGCTGGTGCCCTCTGCTGCTGTGGCCTCAATGTCCTCTTGGGACCAGGGCCGGGGCTCGCCTTAGTGGGTGGTCGGGGCAATGGAGCCCCAGGCCCCCACCAACCCCGCGATGGGCAGAGGTGCCCCCACCATCTGTCTACACCGTGCCCTCGAAGAGCTCGTGGAAGGAAGGGGCACTGTGCTGGGGAAGAGGGGCTTTTTCTAGCCCCAGGAGGGCGGCCCAGGAGGCAGCACACCCTCCCCTGACAGGGGCCTGCCTTGGCCTGTGGGTGCCCAGAAAGCGAAAAGCAGTCAACAGAAATGGGCCACGAGTGAATTCAGACAGACAGGGAGAGCCGCGCAGAAGGCGGCCTGGACGCGGAGATGGGAGCTGCTGTGGGCAGTGGCAGGAGCAGGGAGATGGGCACCGGGGGCCAGAGCGGGGCTGAGCGGGGCGGGTGGGGCTGCCGCAGGGGCTCAGGTGCCTCTTGGATGCAAAGAGCTTGGGGGCCACGGCGGGTGCGGGTCTGGTCGCGCCTCGAGTCCCCTCTGGCGGCTGTGGAGGCCGTGAAGGAAGCGGGTGGGAGGCCAGGGGTGATGGGCTGGGTGGCGGATTTCAGAGAGTTTTGAGGTAGAACTGATGGATCTGAGATAAAAGCCGGGACGGTGCTCAGATTTCCGACCTCCTGCGGCGGGAGGGTGGCGGGAAGACACGGAGCCCACCTGAGAGAGGACACCAGGGCCTGGAATCAGGGCCCCTGGGGAAGAGCTCCTCCCCGTGCCTCTCACCACAGGGGGTCCAGAGTGGGGACCCTGGAGCTCTCAGTGTGGGGCGACATCAGTGGCTCAGCCTGGGCGAGGGGCAGGGTGCCTGGGATGACACGCCTCTCCTCCTGTCCTCCCAGCCCCGCCCCCCGCCCCCCACTGGCCATGCACCAGGGGCCAGCGCCCACCTGGCCAGCAGACTCCCACCTCCCCTCCACTGTCCTCCCTGCTGCTCTCACCTCTGTTCCCACCTTCCCCCATCCCTGGCCGAGGCCCTGGGCCTCCCTCACCCCTCCTTCTGCACTTCCTCCCCAGCGCCTCCCACCCTCTTCTGTCCAAATCCTGCCCAAGCCGTGCCCCTCCCCCGGGACCACCACCCCGGACCCCCAGCCCAGCGAGCTCAGGGCTGCCGAGGTCTGCTCCTCTGGGCTGGAGGGGAGGGCAGAGCAGGGTGGGGGGCAAGGGTGGCCCCCGAAAGGAGGGTGCCCCGAATGGTGAGGAGCTGTGCTCACAGCAGCCCGCCCACCCGGCGGGGCAGCAAGGCTCTTCCAGGGACCCCCCTGTCCTCCTGGCTGCCCGTGTGACTGCCACTCGTTGGCCGGCTCAGGGAGAGGGGCACCGCTGGGGTGACGTGGCCTCTGTCCCGCCTGTGCTGGCACTAGCTGGGTGCACAGCTGAGCTGCGTGGGAGAGGGGGGGCTCTGGGCACCCTGGGAGCTGGTGGGGCCGTGCCAGGCAGTGCCACGGTTTCTGGGGTGTCCCTCAGGGCTCAGCTGGACCCCTGGGCCCCGGTGAGGGGGCGTGCCCTGGCTTTACTGACATCATGGAGCTCCCACCCGCCGTGTTCCTGGAGGGGCTCAGAGGGAACCGTGAGGCGTATTCCGTCGTGGGGTCCGTGAGCAAGCGTCAGGGGCCGCTGGGAAACGGGTGGGGAGACGGGCGGGGGGGACATCAGCACCAGCGTGAGGGTCGTAGGTCAGGGAGGCGGGTCCCAGGTCCTCCTCCTTGAAGCAGGCTGAAACCTCCCTCCTCGGCTGTTCTGTGCTCAGGCCGCGGGCTTCGCCCCGGCCCACCCCCTCACCACAGCCTCTGCTCCCGCCGGCGCCCGTGCCCCCCCGTCCCTGCGCCTCCTCCCGTCTCCTCTGCGGCCGAGGACCCCTCCCCCCCCCCGCCCAGCGCAGTGCCCCGCCTGCCTGCCCGCCCTGCTGCTTGCCGCCCTGGCTGCCCGCTTCGCTCTGCTTTGCAGTGTTGTGTCGTGAGCCCGGGCCGTGCAGCCGCTGCCGCCTGTCACAGCGCACAGCGGCCTGGCCCTGACCGCGGCCTCTGCCTCCCCCAGGGCCTTCGTGTACCTGAGCAACCTGCTGTACCCCGTGCCCCTGGTGCACCGTGTGGCCATCGTCAGCGAGAAGGGCGAGGTGAAGGGCTTTCTCCGCGTGGCCGTCCAGGCCATCTCAGGTGCGTGCGGGGCGGCCCGGGCTGGCTCTGTCCCTTCACCGATGGGGCCCCTGGGTGGGGAGACCTCTGCGGGCCTCGCATGGTGGTCCACGTGCATCCAGCCCCGCCCAGGCCCCCGGCCTCCTCTGTTTCTCCCTGTGGGAGAAGCCCCTGCTGGCCGGCTCCTGGCTCTAGCTTCCTGGACTCTTCCTGGTCAGCTGGGGCCTCTGGGGCTGTGTAGGCCGAGCCCAGGGCTGTCTGAGCCCACTCCGGCTCGGGCCTGCCACCAGGCAGCCCCAGGTGGACCCACGGAGCCAGCCTGGCGCAGAGGTGCCCCCGTCACACCCCCTCCACCGCCATCTCTGCCCCAGGGCAGGCGCACAGACTTGCAGCCCTTAGCTCCGGCCCTGCCCACTGCAACCCCCAAGCATTTCCGGACTCCCCAGCATTGCCCCCTTCGGACCCCTTGACCTCTCATGTGCTGGCCTGTGTCCTCAGAGGCCATGAACACCCCCTCCATCATGGGCCTGGCGATACAGCCCCCCTCACTGCAGAGGCAGACACCCTCTCCCTGCCTAGTCACCTTCCCAGCACCCCCTCCTGGCCGTGGGCAGCCACACAGGCCTTTGAGCCTGGGTTTGCTGCCTTGAGAATGGCGTCCGCTTTGAAGCTCCCTAGAGGCAGGAGTGCCGAGAGATCACTGGAGAACACAGACGTGGGCGCGCTCGGCCAGAGGGCCTGGTGCTCGCACTGTAACGGCCGTTCCTCCCTTCACTGCCCTCGGGCCCCTGGGGCCTCCACAGGACTCTCTCTCCTCTACACATCTCAGCAGCCCAGGCACCTTGGGGCCAGAACGGGGCAGGACAGACAGAGTGTGTGGCAGTGGAGTGTCTCCAGGCTGAGACAGGGAGGCTCGGAGTGAGCAACCTGGGTGGCCTGTACCCCCACTGGGCAGCTCACGCGACCCCACTCTGGGTGTCTGGTCCCCCCTCGCCAAATTCTCACGACCCCATCATTCCAGGTGCCCTTTCCGCACCTCCCAGTCATGTCACCATGGTGCCGAGGCCCCTGGGGACCCAGCTGAGAAGGGGGAGCCTGGGCTGGGGGGGAGGGTGGTTCTAGGTGACAGGGATGCTGGGAGCATCTAGTGCCACTCATCCCCCGGGGCACGCTGCCCCTGCAACCTCCGGGGCTCTGTCCTCCCTGGGCTCTTCCTTGGCCCTTCCTGACCCGCTCAACCCTGGTGAGTGGATCCCCCTGAGCCGGCTGCTTTATAGGTCGACGCTGTCTGTGCCTGGCCACACCTGGCATCCCCCGTCTAGTGGCTGTGGTGGAGGAGAGGGAACTTTACAGAGCCGCAGGGTGCTGTTTCACGGTCTCAGAAGCCACACCTGCCCCTGCCCTCGACCATGGCAGGGGTCGGCTGGTCCAGTCTCCCAGCATGGAGCCCTGCTGTGCACAGGCCCTGGGCCGGCCCTGGGTGATGGTGGGACAGAGCCACGGCCCCTCGGGCAGCCAGGGTGGAGAGCATGATGGTGTTAGCACCCCGACAAGGCCGCGGAACAGAGGGTTGGAGCCCCCTGGGGTCTGTGAAGTCTGCTGGGGTGGCATCTAGCCAGAGTGGCTGGTCTTGGGGGCCAGGGAGTCTGTGGGAAGTCAGATCTGGGGTCCTTTAGGCAGCAGGAGGAGGGTTAGGGTTTTGTCCCAAGCACAGCGGGGAACCCCAAACGCTGTGAAGGAGGGGGTGTGAGAGCGTGTGGGGCACTGAGTGTCCAGATGGGTGACGGTGGCGGCAGAGGGACAGGTGCGATTCCCAGAGGAAGCCAGGAGGACCTGGTGGGGCAGGCCCTGCTGAGGGGAAGGTAGGGTCCGGAGGACTCCTGGGTTCTGCTGGAGCATCTGAGTCTGGGCCAGGGCAGGTGGGGGCGGGCGGGCAGGGCTGGGGGGGAGAGGCGCAGGGGTTGAAGGTTTTGTTTTGAAAATGTGGAGTTCGCAGGCCCGTCAGAGTAGGCCGTGCCGAGGGCGTGGCTCCTCTGGGCCCCGGGCTAGCACAGGCTGGGGGTCAGCGTGCCCAGGACGGCGCCCTCATTCTTCCAGAGCCAGTTGACGGTGTCGGGGTTCCCCCCAAAGTGGGTCAGAGCCCGTCCTGGTTCCCGTGCCCTCCCCGCACCGGGCAGCTCTGCCACTCCCACCGGGGGGCAAGCTGGGCCCTGACCACCTGCTCCGTTCCCGTTTCAGCCGACGAAGAGGCCCCTGATTACGGCTCCGGCGTCCGCCAGTCGGGAACCGCCAAGATCTCCTTTGACGACCAGCATTTTGAGAAGGTAGCGCGCAGGGGTGGTGCAGCCACGGGCACCACTGGACAGGCCTCCAGCCTGACCTCAGCACTCTGGGCCTCACTCGGAGGAACAGCAGACAGTGTCTGCCTCCCAGGGCTCCCATTTCTGTTCTCAAGCGAGAGGGCGGAGGAGGGGGGTCCCGCTCGGTGCCCCCCCGGGGCAGGCAGCTCCTCCTCTCTTCTCTAGGCCCTTTCCTAACCTGGCACCACCCGGCCACCCACCGCCCCACCCTGAACCTCAGTGCTTCTGAGGCCTTGGGCCCAGAGCCCCCCAGCGGTCCCTCTCGGAGGGGTCGTCAGTGCTGGGGACGCACAGGAGGGGCAGAGGGCATCAGGCAGAGAGTGCGGGGGCACAGACGAGGCAGCAGAGGCTATGGGGGCACCTGGTGGCGGGGTACCTGGCCAGGGCCCTGGAAGCCAGTGGGAGAGTCTCACTGCGTCCTGCCCGTAGCGGGGAGGAGCTGCGGGAGGGGTACTGGCTGGGGAGAGGGAGCAGAACTTAAGGCCAGAGACCGTTTCCCACCTTCCTTTCCCACTTGGTAGGCTAATATAGGCCGTGACAGCATGGGAGACAGGCCTGGGGAGGTGGGTGCCCGCCCACGGCAGGGTAGGCCTGGAACGAGGCTCCTGGGGTCCTCGACACAGCTCTAGTGGCCGCACCCAGGCCGGCTCTGTCTGACTGTGTCCCCTGCCCACACAGTTCCAGTCCGAGTCCTGCCCCGTGGTGGGGATGTCCCGCTCGGGGACCTCCCAGGAGGAGCTGCGGATCGTGGAGGGCCAGGGCCAGGGTGCTGATGCGGGGCCCTCGGCCGATGAGGTCAACAACAACACCTGCTCAGGTGCGTCCCCGCAGCTGCCGGGACAGGCTCTGGGACACGGCCCAACCCCGCGAGGGCCTGGAGCTCCTCCTCGCCTCCCCCCGCACCCCCTCCCCGCCTCTTAGCCGGCACAGGCGGTGAGGCCCAGCCCTTGAGTCCGGGCTCTAGCCCCTTCGGGTCCCGCCATGCCCCTCTGCCCTTGGCTCCCAGCAGCAGTGACCCCGGAGGGCCTCCTGGACAGCCCCGAGAAAGCCGCCCTGGACGGGCCCCTGGACGCCGCCCTGGACCACCTCGGTCTGGGCAGCACCTTCACCTTCCGCGTGACTGTCCTGCAGGCGTCCAGCATCTCCGCCGAGTACGCCGACATCTTCTGCCAGTTCAAGTGAGTCTCACACCGGGGCCAGGCTGTGCGGGTGGGTCTCGGCAAGGTGCGGGGGGCACCTGGTGACCCCCAGGAGGCTGTGGGTCCCCGTGTCCAGGCCCCACACCCGCCAAACGTCTCCTCCCCATTCACAGCTTCATCCATCGCCATGACGAGGCCTTCTCTACGGAGCCCCTGAAGAACACGGGGAGGGGGCCCCCGCTCGGCTTCTACCACGTCCAGAATGTACGTCCCTAGAGCCCCCTTCTCCCCCGCCATGGTCGGCCCCTCCTGGGGCCCGGGGCTTTGTGCAGCCTCCCCGAGCGAGCTTCATTCTCTCTGACACTGCTTCTCCCTCCTCTGAGCACCAGCCCTGTCCTGGGCACTGGGGGCCTTGGTGGGTTTAAGACTGGGGGTGGGGGCAGATCAGAGCCCCCGAGGGCTCCCTGCAGCGAGCCTTGGGCAGATGTGGACGTGCAGTGTCTGGGGTGCCCGGCGAGGCCACCCTGGCCTGGCGCTGGGGCTGAGGCCGGGGCAGGGCACGTGGAGAGCTGCAGGGTGCCTGGGCAGACGCCCGAGAGGCCAGGAGAGCTCCGGGCCGGGGAGTGTCTCCAAGCCAGGCTGTCAGGAGAGCAGGGACTTGCTGCTGTGAGGCAGGAAAATGGGGCCATGACGGAAACTGTCGGGTGGCGAGGCCTCAGGAGCCCGGCCAGGGAATGCGAGTTTGACCCTGGCTGCCCGGCTGTGGGTGTGTAGCCTAAACAGGCACAGAGGCCTTGCTCAGAAGGGCCTTGCGAGCTATAGCCTGTCCTGACCCTCGGGAAGAGGGGCTCCCGTGGTTTCTAAGGCAGGGAAATGCGGCCAGGTCTGAAGGTGTGCTTGGTGGACTCCTTTCCTGGCTGCTCCAGCAGAGCCCCACGCCCTGGGGCTTCAACAACAAAGACTTAGCAGCTCTCGGCTCTGGAGGCTGGAAGCCCGAGACCCAGGTGGGCAGGGCTGTTCCCTCTGAGGCTGTGATGGAGGATCCATCCTTGGCTCATAGACGGCCGTCTTCTCCCTGTGTCCTCACGTCACCTCTCCGTCCGTGCCTGTGCCCAAATGTCCCCTTCTTACAACGACACCAGTCATGTTGGATTGGGGCCCCGTTCTAACTTGATCACCTCTGTGAAGACCCTGTCTCTAAACATACGTGCGGGGGGCAGTTAGGACTTCAGCCTATGAATCGGGGGACACAGTTCAACCCATAACTCTTGGTGAGTGGGCGAGGGCCCGAGAAGGGTCAGACCGGATCACAGAGGCCCCTCCTCCAGCTCTGTGTTCTAAAGGAGCAGCTGAGCCTAGTGGCCCCCAGCCCCATCTGTCCTGGGAAGCGAGCCCTAGGGCCGCTGCCCGGTGGCCTGTCCACTGGGAGTGTGACAGTAGGAGAGGTGGGCTGGACAGACCTAGGCAAGGAGCACTGCCCCCCTTGTGGGCACAGGTCAGCCCGGCTGGGGGTCTCCAGTGTGGGCCTGGGGTGCCGAGTCCTTTGTGGAGGCTGAGCGCTCACCTCTGTGCCTCTCTTTCCCCCCCTCTCTTTCCCCCCCACACCTCCCTCCAGATCGCAGTGGAGGTGACCAGGTCCTTCATCGAGTACATCAAGAGCCAGCCCATCGTGTTTGAGGTCTTCGGCCACTACCAGCAGCACCCGTTCCCACCCCTCTGCAAGGACGTGCTCAGGTCAGCGGCCCCGGGTCGGGGGGGTCAGGGCCTCTCCACCCCCTGGCCAGCAGGGTCGGCCCGTGCCCCGGACAAGCCTGGTGTGGCGGCTGCAGAGCCGTGCGCCTCCCACCGCCTATCTCCCCGCCTACGGCGGCCGGTTTCCCGGGTCGGCAGGACCCAGAGCGGGTCAGAGATGACCCCTGAGGACTGAGGAGGGGTTTCTTAAAGATCGTCGCTGTCAGAACTTCAGCCTAGGCTGGGCACGGACCGCATCCTGGGGCCGAGGGGAGCCGGGTGCTGGGCTGGAGGAAGCCGGGGTGGCCCTCCAGGAGACGGCTTCTGTGGCCCCCCGAGAACTCCGCTGAAGGGTCCCTGAGTCCTCAGCTCCGCAGACTGAACGAGGGCCCTTCGTCTGCTCCCTCGTTGCTGCAGCCTGCCGGGGGCTCACTCGATGGGTCGGACGAGTGCCCTCTGAGGCCACCCCACCCAGAGCGTGGGGAGAACAGCCGACGGGCGTCAGGGGCAGTGGGACCCCCTGTTGCCACCTCCATCTCCCCTCAGCTGATGTGAGGGACCCAGAGCAAAGCATCTGGGGTGTCGAGGAAAGAGAGGCCCCCAGGGAGGAGCTGGTTTCGGGGCATTTGGCCCCAGGAGCCTTGTCGGTCCTTGGGAGTGCCAAGGGGGCCCTGTCCCGGGAGCCCCTGGCCCTTGCCCCGGTTCTCGGGGCCTCGTGGGGCCTCGCAGGTGGGCTCTAGGGTCCTGAGGGGCCCCCCTCTCGCTCCGAGCTGGTGGAGAGCCTGAGGCCGGGCCTTCCCCGGGCCCTGTGGGAGGGAGGGAGGGACGGAAGGAGGGAGACCCGGGCTTGGCGCCGGCAACCTGCTATCCTCCCCAGCCAGCTCCTGCCCTCGGCTGCCCGCTTCACCTTGGGGGCCTGCAGACACCAGTCTCTGGTCACCTCACACTGGTGCTTCTGTCCCCACAGCCCTCTGAGGCCCTCGCGCCGCCATTTCCCGCGGGTCATGCCACTGTCCAAGCCAGGTAGGCGGGGCCCTTCTGGGTGCATACCTGGGCAAGTGGGTGCCCGTGTAGGCGGCCCCTCCAAGGCTGAGTGCAGTCCTGGTGATTGGTCAGTGCTCTCCCGGCCTCCTGGGGCCACCCTGCCCCTGCTGGGCCTCATGGGGTCCCCATGGCGTAAGGGGCTCACACTGGAGCGGGAGGCACAGGGCGAAGGTACAGGGACGTCCTTTACCCCTCGGCACGCACAGGGCAGCAGGGCAACGGCCAGGTGGTGCCTGCCCGGAGTCCCGTGAGGCTGCCCGGAGCCGACAGTGGGGGGGCAGGGGCTTCAGCGGGGCAGGGGCATCTGAGTTGAACCTCGCAGGATGGACGAGGTTTGGGGTGGAAGGCAGACCCGGAAGCTGGTCCACAGGAGGCTGAGGCTGGTGGTGGCCAGGCCGGTGGGGTCCCTGGACGGTCAGCACCCTTGCCTGGCGCCCAGAGCCCCTCCCCGGGAGCAGGTGGGCGGAGCAAGAGCTCTTGAGATCAGTTGGGTTTTAGTTCAAAGGGGTTATAGGGTTTTTCCCTGCCCTCACGACAAGAGCTGAAGTCCAGGAACACAGTCTCTAGAAGGCTGGAGCGTCAGCACGGGGGCGGGCGGTGCCGCCAAGGCCCTCACAGCCCAGGAACCCGCCTTGAGGTCGGGGGGCGTTGTCGCCGGCATGGGCGCCCGAGAGGGGCCGTGCAGGAGGTGCGTCTGCTGCATCCTGGGCCACGTCCGCGGTGACCCTTGCGTACCCGCCCCCGAGTCCCCGCAAGATGGTGGTCTGCGGACTGAGGGCGCCGCAGGGGGACGCACGCCAGCCCCTCCAGGCCTGTGGCCCACTTGTGGACATTATTCTTGGCCTCTCTGTGGGTCTTAGGTTGGCCCCTTGTGTTTCCTGGGCTGTTCAGCCTTCCCTGCAGCCTCCAGGGGGACACCCAGATGCACATTTGTGGTGGAGCGGTGGGGCTCAGGTGGGACTTGATGGAGGAGGGGCTGTGGAGGGCAGTGGGAGCCGAGGGCCGGGGCCCCTTGAGCTGGAGGCAGGTGCTCCACCAGCTCGGGCTGGTGCGGCGGCTGAGGGTGAGGGTGGTGTAGCAGAGGGTCCTGGGCGGGTTGTGTGGCCTCCGAGCAGGCAGGGCTCCTCCGTCCTGCTGCTCCTGTGTGGCTCAGGTACCACCCTCTGCAGAGCCTGTGCCAGGTGCGCGTGGCTGAGCGCTCCTCCCGCGGGGCACAGAGAGGCCCACGGTCACGTCTGTCCCCAGGCCCATCGGTACCCAGAGCGGGGCGTACCCTGGGCCCCGGGGAGGGGTCCGCTGGTGCTTTATCTTGGAGGGCAACAACCTCACTGCTTCTGAGGTGTCCCCTCCCTGGCCTCCCCTCTGAGCGCACCCTCGGCACGTGGCTTCTCAGTTTCCCACCAGTGTGTGCTTCTCCCCCGTCGCCCCCAGTGCCCGCCACCAAGCTCAGCACGCTGACGCGGCCCTGCCCCGGGCCCTGCCACTGCAAGTACGACCTGCTGGTCTACTTCGAGATCTGCGAGCTGGAGGCCAATGGCGAGTAAGTCCCAAGGCTGGTGCAGCCCACGCTGGGGATGGGCTGGGGTCCTCTGGGGTTGTGGAGCAGGGAGGGTTCCGGGGGCTGGGCCAGGTGGCACGTGGTGGCACTCTGGTCTCCCCGGAGCGGGCCACCCCACCTCTGATCTGTTTTCCTGTTTTCACCCCTTCTGCTCCTGGGGGCCGGGTGTGTGTGTGTGGGTGGGGGGCAGGGAGGAGGGGCGCGGCCCTCAGCTCTCACATCTCTCTCCCAGTTACATCCCTGCAGTGGTGGACCACCGTGGCGGGATGCCATGCATGGGGACCTTCCTGCTTCACCAGGTGCGAAGCCCTTGCTGCTCCCACCGGCCTCGAGCGCCCCCCCCACACCCCAGGGACCCCAGGCCATCTGACTGTGTCTTCTCTCCTGGTGCCTCGCAGGGCATCCAGAGGCGGATAACCGTGACCCTGCTGCATGAGACAGGCAGCCACATTCACTGGAAGGAAGTGCGAGAGCTGGTCGTGGGTGAGTGGTGCGGGGGGGGCCTCGGGGGAAGAGCACAGACCACCCCCCTCACCCCGGGCCCTGGCAGACGCCTGGGTTCTAACCACGGCTCTGCCCCTGTTGCTGTGTGCCTCAGCCCCTCACCTGAAAAGAAGGGCTTGGCCTCAGGTAATGAGTCCAGGTTTCTATTTCATCACTGCGCTAACTTGCTAGGGCTGCTGTAACAAAGCACCGAAAACTGGCGGCTTAAGACCACAGAAACATATCCTGTGCCAGTTCTGGAGGCACAAGTCCTGTGATAAAGGCGTCAGCAGGGGCCACGCTGCCTCTGAAACCTCAGGGGAGAATCCTTTCTTGCCTCTTCCAGCTTCTGGTGGTTTGTAGGGAATCCTCGGCTTGTAGACACATCACCCCCATCCTCCGTCTTCACAGGGCCTAGATACTTAGATGACGGCCCACCTGTCTCCAGTGTGATAGCATCTCGACTGATCACGTCTGCCAAGGTCCTATTTCCAGATAAGGTTCTGGGGGTCAGGGCTGCAACACGTCTTTTTGGGGAGACACGGTTCAACTTACAGAAATCACCCAGGAGCTTAGACGCTTTCCTTCTGTAACTTCATGTCCTGAACTCTTTCATCTACTGGAAACATTTCCTTTGCTGATTTCTTTGTAAAGAATTTGTCTTCCCAGTTTCCATTCAAGGATAGGGACCACTGTCCATTCCAGCGTGTCATCAGCGTGAAGCTGCCCACGCCACCCTGGCCTGGAGCTGAGGGCCCCGTGGAGGGCCCGCCCTGGGGCATTGCTGTGGCTGGTGGGCAACAGCTCCAGGGCAGTGTCCCTGGGGCTTGTAGGGGGTGGTTCTGAGGGTGTAGTAACAGGACTGTGACAAGGGACCCATCATCCTGCACCCGAAGTGCAGGATTGTGGGCAGGGAGGTTCTGGGGGCTCCAGGACAAACGCTTTTATTTTAGACGTTTCGTATCTATTTTCACACAAATCAGAAAAACAGTAGAACAAGCACACACACCCCCATTTCAGATGTTGTTTAGGGTGAATCTAAAAACTCTGCATCAATTTCAAGAGAAAGATGGAGCAGACACCCAACTCGCTCGCGGACGTACTACACGTGGGTGGGAAATGATGCCGCCGTCACCCCGAGCCTGTTCTGCCCAGAGGGAAGGGTCTACACCACCTACTGACCCGGCTCTGGTCCTGGTGGAACCTCTCCCTGACACCCCACCCCATCACCCTCATCCCTAGGATAGTGACCAGCACCCCTGTGTCTGCACAGAGGCTGTACCCTCGCTGGCCTTGGGGAGCCAGGCCCTGGTCCCGGGATCCCACCTTTCTCTCTGCTCTCCGGGCCACATCCCATTTGAAAATGCAGACAGGGGTGTTCGCCTGTGTGTGTGGTGAGGGGATAAGGGTGCTGTTGAAGGGGGTTCGGGGAGATGCTGACAGGAACACCAAGGCCCCCACTCTTGGGCTAAGGGGTTTGGGCTTTGCCGCTCTGGGCTACATCAACCTCGCAGACCTGTGAGTGGACGTCTCGGCCTGACCGGGGCTCCGAGGGCATCAGTTTTGCAGGTGGAGCCCTGGGCAGACTCTGAGCCGACAGAGTCCCTCCGAAGAGCCTCCGCTGAAGCCCACGCCCGGGGGGTGAGGAGGGGTGAGGCTGGCACACGGGCCAGGTCTCTCCCTGCAGCTGAGCTGCCCCAGCAGGGGCCGTGTGGCCCTCCCCTGCCTTAGCCTTCAGCCATGGGGGACACACCCTTCGGGGACACGTGGCTGGAGGCCCACACCTGCCTTCTCCCAGAGCTCAAATGTTGCTAGAGGCTTCCAGGAAGTAGAGCCCCAGCGTGTGGGCTCAGAATTCTGTCCTGGTGCTGGGTCTTATTTCAACTCTGCATGGGGGGCGGGGAGGAGGGGAGAGGCCAGGGATTCCTTTCTGGCTTAACAAAGAAAAGTCAGTATTTGTTTATTCCTCGAGGAAGCAGAGCAGTGAATTTAAGGATCTCTACAAGGCACGACATTGTTACTGAAACCACCAAGAGGGAGTTCTGACTCATAGCGGTTCTGCTGCCGTTTACAGAGTCACTCCCGCCCCCCACCCAAGTGCGGGCGCCCTAGAGGGCTCTGTTGGAGATGCTTCTTACAGGGGGAGATTTCTGATGCAGATAGTGTTTCTTTTCTTTCTTTTCTCCTTTTTTTAAGTGTAAAGAGAAAAGGGAACATTTTCTCCTTCTCATCTTGCTAAGATTTCCTTTTCCAGCAGGTAGGAGAGCCTGTGAGTTCTAGGCTGAGGGATTGGCATCTATCAGTTGGGGTGGGGGAGATACTGCGAGAGTTATCGATGGCTGAAAGACTAAGAAACTCAGAACTTAGGCTGCAGGGAAAGATGGCAGGACGCCCACTGACAGGTGGCACACGTGCAGGTGCAGCCCCCGTGTGGGCCTCCCTGTCCCCCACACCCCCGGTGTTGCCTTTTGTCAGGTGCTCTTGTGGCCACGTGGGGAGCCACATGGCGTGGCCTCACAGGTGGAAGCTCCGGCCCAGGCAGAGGCGGAGAGCAGGGACCCAGCCCCCCACCTGCCCTCCTGGGCAGTGACACGCGGCCTGTCCCCTTTCCTGTAGGTCGCATCCGAAACACCCCGGAAACTGACGAGTCCTTGATTGACCCCAACATCTTGTCCCTCAACATCCTCTCGTCTGGATACATCTACCCAGCCCAGGACGACCGGTGAGTCCCCTGGGGGCGGCGGCAGGGCTGCTCCCAACTCCCTGGAGGAGGGTCTGCGTCAGAACCCAGGGTGCGTTCTCAGCTCACGCACTTGGCCCCCTGGCCACAAAGGGCCCAAAGCTTTCCAAGCCCTCCAGGAAGGGGTGCAGGGAGGGGTGCCTGTGGCCGCGACTTCCCCCGGCGGGATTGTCTGCGCACCACCCTGTCCCTGGCTCACTCGGTCACCCCACGGAGGGGCCGCGTGGGAGCTGCCGGCGGATGAGCTGGGTCCTGTCCTCGGGAGTTTCGTGGGTGGATGGGCGGAATGGGGCAGTGGGAGGCACGGGGCGGACAAACAGCTTGGATTTCCCAACCACACCGCTGCGGGCAAGTCTGTACCCTCTGGCAGGAGTGCTGGGGCCGAGGGTCCTGGAGGAGTTCAGGGTCGAGCTGGGTCGGCAGTCTGGCGTCCCGGGGTGGAGGTCTGCCCAGCGGCACAGCTTGGCCCACGCTCCTCGTCACTGGGCTGTTCCTTTCCAAGCTCCCAGGTGATGGCCGAGATCTCTGCAAACTGGGCAGTCTGAGCTTGACCGCATCAGGGTGGGTGGATGTGGCCCCCCGGCAGCCCCTGACAAAGCAGGCCTGTCGGGGTTTGCCAGGCCGGGCGGGGATGTGAGGCGGAGGCCTGTGGGGGCCAGGCCGGGGCAGGCAGCTCATGACTGAGAGCCGCCCTCCCGGGGGGGAAGGTCGGAGGGCTTGGCTGTGTCTGAGGTGCTGCTTTCTGGGGCTTCAGGGACACGGGGAGGGTGCTCCCGAGTCCCGAGGGCTCGACCTGGCCCAGGAGGAAGAAGCCGAGAGCTGACCCTGAGCTCGAGCCATGGGCGTCTCCGCGGGCTTCTGCGGCTGTGTTTGCAGGAAAGATGTCTTGAGGGCTGGGTGTGCTCAGAGCAGAGTGCGGGCACCCCACACATGCAAGGAGAACTGGATCCATAAGGATAAAGGGTCCTGGGACCAGACGGAGCTCGGTTTCTTTATAGACTCTCTGGAGAGTGGGCTGTAGGGAACCATCCCTTGGTGTGGGCAGCTTGGGGGGTGGGGGCAGAGACCCCGACAGGGGCAGGTGTGGCTCTGGTTCCAGCCCTGCCCCAGAACCTTCCAGAAGAAACTCACCCTGCACTCATGTCCAGAGCGGGGAGGGATTGGGTGAAGAATGCTGGGGGGTGTTCTCACAGGGGCGGGGGACACCATGACAGGCAGGCGGGGCTTACCTCGGGGCAGGGGCCAGTGAGGCAGTGTGGGGGGGCCTGTCGCCATGAGAACACACCCTGGGGACACGGCAGAGAGGGCCTGGCACCCACCCGCACGGGCTGCCTGCAGGGACACAGGCCGCTGTGCCCAGGCCGTCAGGGGTGGGGACCCCGGGGGGGGTGGGGACCCCGGGGGAGGTGGGGCCCGGGAAGGCTCTGTCTGCCATGCTGAGTGCCGCTTTGGACCTGGAGAATGACCCCAGCATTCCCCTGACCTCTGACCCTTCCTTTGCCTTGGCAATTCCTAGATTCTTGGGGCAAGAAAGGGGGGGGGGGCGGAGAGAAGGGGGCGGGGGTGCCTCTGGGCCTCCCGCCCTACACGGTCTCCCTGCTCTGAGGAGGGAGACTGCGTTTCTGGGTTCCCGTCCTCCGGCCAGCACGGCTGCTGCAGGGCACGGGGGGACCTCGTCCTGGGCTCAGTCCCCAGGCAGCGGAGGGGACAGCTGCTCCTGGCTGGACCTCGGGTCAGTGGGGCTTTGGCCAAAGAGGTTCTCCCTGTTCCTGGAGGCCAGAGGACCCATCGCTGATGGGCTCTGTCCTGTTCCCTGGGGGCTGTGGGCAGTGAGGCCGGCCAGCTCTGGGCCGGTCCGGGCCCTCACGGCTCAAGGACGTCCTTGGGCTGGGGCTGTAGTCCTTGCCCGTAGCTGCTTTGGCCCCTGCTTGGCTTCTGCCCGTGCCGTACGGCCCCAGGACTGCCCCGACCCCAGCCCGGCCTGGAAAATCTCAGGGACGCTCCTCGGGGGTTGGCCCCCGGCAGGAGACATTCTGAGGCTTAGCTGGCCAGGCCGGCAGCTCCTCCCGAGGGCCCTCGTCTTCCCTGGACGGTGGCTGACGTCCTCGGAGCCGCGATGGGCCCGGCTGCTCTGCGGGGGACCCGGCAGGCCCTTCTGCCCCCAGAGACGCTGAGGCTCAGAGACCCAGGTCTGCTTGGGCCTCGGAGCCTCAGCTGCCCACCCGCTTTGCCGCGGCCTCAGCCTCCTCCCCGCTCAAAGGCCCCGCGCTTTGCAGCCTCCCCAGCTCAGAGGGGGCCTGTGGCGGCGGACGGCTTCTCTCCGCGCCGCCCCGCCCCTCACTAACCTGTGATTGTTTGTGTTTTGCAGGCAGTTTCTTGATTCGGACATGCCTAGGTACCATTTGCGCCCCTTGGTCTCCTTCCAGCCTCGCCTCCCACCCCCGCAGCCCTGAGATTTCATTTCCGCTTTTTGGATTCCTTCCACACTTGCTCACCTCTCCCTCCCGTCTCTCCCATCTTCTCCTTTCATTTTATTTCCTTTTGTATTTTTCTCTTCCTACTGCTTCCTTCCCCGTCACCCTCCCTTGGCTGAGTCCCTTCTGCCCCCACTCTTGATTTTGGCTGCTTTGGTAGTTTCCTGCCCTCGGTAGACACTGGCTGACTTCCTGCTCCCCTCCCCCCCACCCCACCCCTGAGCCTTGCCCGTCCCTGCACCCCAGCGGGAGCACCCGCATGCAGGCTGGCCGGCCAGGCCCACTCCCCGCAAAGTGAAAGAGAAAAGAGGGAGGGAGGGGGGAGGGGCCGTAGACAGGAGCAGCCCGGCTGAGATCTCCTCGCTCTACGCTTCCCAGGCCTGGGTGCAAGCCCCTTGACTGGCCAGGCGGGTGGCTCCAGCCGTGCTCCTGCCATGGCCACCGCACACCCTTTTTGGAAGTAGGTGGGTGGGCCCAGGCTCTGGACGTGCTCGGGTGGCCCCAGGTCCAACCCCCCGAGGCACGGGCTCCTGGGCCGGGGACAGCAGATCCCTCCCGACTCGAGTGAGGCCCTGGCGCGTGGTGACTGGGTGCAGGGTCCTTGAGACCCTGGGGGTGGACAGCCTCACGGTCCCTAATTCAGACTTTGTCCGTGAGACTCTAGTCTGTTCTGAGCGGAGGGTCAAGGCCGTAACTGTCTTGCCAGGCTGGGCGGGATGTGAGGGAGAGGTTTCTGGGGGCCAAGCCGGGGCGGGAAGCTCATGGGTCCCTGTGGATTGTGGCCAGAGCTTGGTGGCCCTGGGGGTCACTGTTTTGAAGGATGAAAGGAGCGGCAGGAAGGCTTCTAGGGCTGATGTTTGAGGCTTTAAGCTGCAGGGAGGGGAACAGGGTGGTGCCTGCCCCTTTATGAGGGGGGAGCCCAAGGACCAGGTTGGGGGCACAGCAGGCCCTTCGGAGGCTGTGTCCTTGTCAGGTCATGGGTGTGGTGTGTCAGGACAGATGGTCACTGTGAATGTGCCCCAGGCAGTTGTAGCTGAGGCCCCCTGGGGCAGTGAGCAGACTGGTTCCTGTCGGGGTGTGCCCAAGGACGTATGCACCCACTCCAGGAGCGGATCCTTGCCCTCCCTGGGGACACGCAGCTGGGTGCGGCCGAGACCTGGTCAAGGAGAAAACGGCAGTGGACTCTGTACCAGGGGAGGGTCACAGCCCTGCAGAGCCCAGAGCAGGGACCTGCCTCTCGGGCAGCCCGGAGGGCTTGCTGGAGGTGGCAGCTTACCAGCTGGTCCTGGAGGTGGAAGTCTGCCGGATCTCAGAAGGCTCTGGGGCGGGATCCCATCGGCTCGGGTTCATCCCTGCAGGGGGCCCGATGTAGGGGCTGTTTCCCTGATGAGAGGAAACTTCCAGGCCCATCAGTACGATCGCGTGGGGGTGTGTGGGCATTCTGTTCAAGTTTGCGTTTCCACAACCAGCCCAGCATGATAGAGGGTGTTCAGGCTGGTCCTGGACACCCCCCTACAAATACCTCATGCCTCCAGGAGGGTTCTGGGTAAAATGGAAACATACCCTCGGGCCAGGAGGAGACATGGCACCAGGAAAGGAAGGGGGAGCCCCTCCTTCCCGGCAGGGCCTCCTTCGCCAGCCCCTAGACTTCAGGAGGACCTCACCCCTGCACCTGAGCAGGGGGCCCCAGCCCCCAGTTTCAGAGGTGGGCTCATCGGCCCCCAGTGGACTTGGCCCGAAGAGGAGGCTTAGGGCGCTCAGAGGGGTGAGGGGTCAGCACCCCAAGACTCGGGCTAGTGCCTTCTTCGTGGGGCTGTGTTTTGCGGGGCAGGAAACCACTGTGGTGGGTGGTACTGGGGACAAGCAGAGTCCCCAGTACTGGGGACACTGGCAGTGCATGGTGACCCCCACCCATCCCATCTGGAGTGGGGTGGGGACTGGGGGCTGTACCGACTGGGCTGGGGCAGCCTGGCTGTGAATGTGGACAAGTGGCAGAATCTTCTGGAACCTTGGTTTCTTTCCACCTCAGGATGGGGATTTTATTAGGGCCTGCCTGAGGTTGTGATGTTAAATGAGATGAACGTGAAAAGCTCTTAGCAGGGGTCTTGCGTGTGGAACTTTATTAATGTAAGTTGTGTGGTTATTTTCACTACTACCCTGTTAGTATTTAATTTAAAATACTCGTAATTAATTTAAAACACATACCTCATACCTCCTGAGCCAAAGCCTGTTTTTTTTTCCCTAACCACTCCAATTTTGCCGAAGGAGCCCCACTTAAATACCAGGGACTCACGCCCACCTTGCGGAGACCCCAAGACACGCAAGAGGGGTTGTGACACAGCCTGTGACCCATGAAGAGTTGGGTCAGACCTTCCACACTGTCCGCACATCTTACCCCAGCTCACGCTCCTGCCCAGGGCTTGGGTTTCCACCTGCCTGGAGCAGAAAGGGTCCTCGTGACCCTTTAAAGCACAAAGGTGTCGAGGAGAAGGCTGGGGGACACTGGCAGTGCACGGTGACTCCCACCATCCCACCAGGCGTGGGATCGGATTTCCCCAGACAGGTGGCCCAGGTGCCCCAAAGGCTACTCCAGCCTCCCCGGAAGGGCCCAGATGTGGGATCTTGTTGAGTTTCCCCTTCTGTCCTGCCATGCTGCGCCATTTACGGGGCCATGACCCTCACTCACTCATTCATTCATCTGTCACATGTGAGCCACGTTCTTTGGGGTGTTAGAAAGGGGGATTAAAGACTAGGACAGGAACAGTCTGTCCCCAGGAAGCTCAAAGCCTGGCCCGGGGGTTCGCTTGTCCCCTCATCCCCTCGATCCTCCATCCCCTGTGTCCCTCTGGTCTAAGAGCTCGCTCTGCGTGGTGGGTGATGCCACTTGGCCGAGCACGTGTGGCATCCAGACACAGCAGAATTCCTGAGGTTCGAGGCCGTTCCCGTGCTCTTAGCCGCGTGGGCACGTCTTGGGATCACGGTCCCCACCGGACAGGAGGGCTGCCCTGGTTGCAGTCCGGGGGCTCAGTCCTGGAAGCCTGCCCATCAGATCACCACCCCCAAGAACCTGGGCCACTCCTGCAAGTGTGACACTCTTTCGAGAAACATAGTTCCCAGAGCATAACGAGTTTCAGGTCGAAGCCTCGAGCGTGCGGTTGAATTTTCAGCTTCTCGGCAGACCCGTTCCCCTTAGGATGCCCGCCATGCCGGCCTGTTGGCGCACGGTGGCGGTTACGCACGTCAGAAGTTGTCTAAACGAGCTCTGATGGGCCGTCGGCAGCAGGAGTGGTAGAGGCTCATACGGAATGACCAGGTGCTCGTGTCGAGAGCCCTGAGATTCCATCGCCTCCCACCCGGGCAGCCCAGGGCCTCCCGTGGACCCACACGTGCTCACAGGCAGGGCCAATACGGGTTCCCGTTCCCCCAACCCCGGGGAAAACGAAACAGCTGCAGCCTGTTTGTGGCAGGACAGAAAAGATGTTTACAACATGTGGCATTTTCTTCATCAACAAAACTTTTTAACTGAGTTTTCAAGTTTTCCCCATGTGGGTCCTCGCTTGTTTGAGCGTCACACTCTCGTCCCGGAGCTAATTTGGGGTGGTTCTGTTTCCGGGGCCTGCTGCCTGACCCCTGTGGCTGGAGGAGAGCCGCCAGACAGGCCTCCTCGTCCAGGAAACCCTCCCTGCCAGGCTTGGAAGGCTCGCTTGGAGTCAGGATGTCAGCCGGAGGCTCCTGGAAGTGGACCGGAGGTGTCTGAGGGGGGGACTTCTCCATGCTGGGTCCCCACTCTGCTGCAAAGGGACTGTGTTGATGGGCATTTTCTGTCCGGCTGGGGGCCCCGCAGGACCCCCCCCCCCGGGGCTCTGCTGTGGGTGCAGGCTGGCCTGCCTGCAGCCCCTTTCTTTACAACGGGGTCCCAGGGCACGGCACGCAGGTGGAAGGGCGAAGGACCAGGATCCATGGTGGAGCCTGGCACGGCCTCGCTGGAGGGAGGGACTGGCCACTTTCCCTGGAATGGGCTGGATGCAGAGGGTCCACAGTGTGACGGTGCTGAGCCGACGGTGAAGCTCTGACGCTCCGCCCTTAAGGTGGCCCCACCCCAGCGTTCCTGCTTCCGTGAGTGCGGGGGCCCCGGAATCTGCATTTCTGATCAGTTCCTGGTGGTGCAGATGCTGCGGGTCCAGGGACCCCAAGTCTGGGCCACACATTCCCCTTGAAAGTGTACCTGGGGGGCTGACTGGACTTCGCTCAGGTAGAGTGAGTGACGCCACAGGGGAGGGGCGCCCTTCCGGGTGACCTGACCCCAGAGGGTCCGCTGGGGCTGCTCATGAGTCGGGTCCTGGCGTGGTCTCCCCGCAGGCCAGGCACCTCCTGGATGCACCGTGGCTCCCTCTCAGCCCGCTGGGTCTTAGTTTCCTGCCATGTGACACCCTGCCCAGGGTGGCTGCTTGGGTCCCATGTCGGTGGGCTGCCGCCCTCCTGCCCTGCTGGGCTGGGTCCTCACGCCCCGAGCACTTGCGGCGGGAAGGAAGCCGGCAGCATCCTGTAGCGACATTTTAGGCAGGTGGCAGCGCTGAGCCAGGCCCTGGGCCAGCGGGAGGCTTCGGGGCTGGCCAGCCTGCCAGGGCCGGGGCCTCAGGCTGGGCCGTGCCCAGGGTGCGGTTGGGCCTCCTGGGGAGAGGACTTGTAATAACAGTAATGCCTTCCAGGCCTGTCCTCAGCTCCTCACCGGCTTACTTAACCCACAGGACGTCTCAGTGAGGCGGGGCAGTGACTGCCCGTCATTGGTCCAGGAAGCAGGGCACAGAGATGTCTGCTGTCAGCCCGAGGTCACGTGCTGTGAAGTGGCTTTTGGAGCTGGGCTGTCGGGGTCGGGGCGGGGGCGCATTTGTTCTGAGCTGTGCTGCAGCGGGCCTCGGGCTGTGTCCGCAGACCTGGGGCATTTGGGGACCCCTGGGACAGAGGGCATCCCTCTGGGTCTGGGTGGCAGCTCCAGGTGTGCCCAGCTGGTCCTGCTGGAGGTGGACCCAAGGCTCTCCCTGTGGACACAGGGAAAGGGGTGTCTGCAGGTCCCCGGGCTGGGGCTTAGAGTGGGCCCCACCCACAGGGAGACCCCCACCCCCGTGGGCCGCGTCTGGGCCCCACGAGACGGCAGGCACAGCCCCGCCTGCTCCGTATCGGTTAGCTGGTACCTGGCCGGGTGACGGTGCTCGTTCTGACATGTGAATTTCTTCTGTGTGTGTACGTGTGTGTCCTGGCTGCCACCGCCTTTAGCGTTTCGTTCGGAAGTGACACTAGGTACAGCTCGCTTTTCTCTTCCGCGCTCGCTCGGTCTGTCCTCTTCTGACTTTCGATTTCCTTTCTCCCCCGGTGTCTCCCCTCTCTCTCTGCCCATTCTCTGGTTACCCCGTTGTCCTCGCGTCCTGCCTCTGGAACTTTCTCCTCAGTGACGTGTCCGGCAGTGGCCCTGCCCTGTCCCGCTGCTTCTCCCGCACCCCTGGACTGCGCCATGGAGAGCGGGGGTGGCCGTGGCGCTGTTCCTGCCCCTCCGCGGCTTCCCTCCTCTTCCCTCTGCATTGCCGGGTGGGCCCGGCTCCCCCGCAGGGGCCGGGCCGCGTCAGGGCGCGTGCTGTGGCGGGCCGCTTGTGGTGATGCGTTCCTCAGCTGTGTCTCTGTGAGGATGCTTGGACGGAAACCGGGTGAGGCTGGGGGCTGCCGGGGCCCGCAGAGCGGCCACGCCGTGCCTTGAGGCACAGCCCCAGCTCAGATACGAGGGTCCTCCAAGCGCGCACCCGGCCTGAGGCAAGAGCTTAAGAGCTCTGCCGTCAGGTGGTGGAAAACGGAAGCTGCCGCATAACAGAAAACCCTGCCCTGGGGGCCGCCAGATTGTCTGGGCCCTGGGCCTGCCCTGAGCTGCCCTCAGAGGGGTCTCCTGGCCCCTGGCTCACGCACTGGTCATTACTTTGCGGGTTAGAGACTGGGGACAGGAAGAAACCACCACTGCCTGCTCTGTGCTACGTGAGGCCCTGCCTTTCCACGGGGCCTGGCTGAGGTGGGCGGAGGCCATGCCGTCCGGGAGAGGGGCCACCCCGGTTTTCACCCCCAGCATCCTCCCCAAGGGCGAGTCGGTTGGTGGAGGAGATGGCCATGGAGAGTGTTGGCAAAGCCGGGCGGGCTCCCTTTGAGTCCAGGGAGAGGCCAGGGTGCCTCCTTACTCAGGCCGAGACTGGGTGGAGTTGGGCACCCCTTCCCATGGTCTCCCCACCACCACCGTCGCCTCTGCCCCCTTCCCCCCTCCTCTCACCCTCCCTCCCCTTTGTCATAGCCCCCTCCCCTTTCCTCTCCTCCCCTCTCCATCCTCTCACTCCTGCCTCAGCTCCAGGGGACCCCTCTCCCCCTCCCCCAGGGTGGAGCTGAGAGGGCTCCACACTCACCCTGGGGGGCGCCTGAGTCCCCCACCTGGCATGGTCCTGAGTAAGGAGGGCTCCATCCTCCCTGGACACCAACACCTGGGCCTCTGACCTGTGGCCCCAGCGGCTCTCCCTGCAGGTGGCCCACACGTCTGTCTGTCTGTGTCTGTCCGTCTGCATGTCCCCACCCCCACCAAGAGCAAGCCACATCCGACCTTCCACCTTGTCTCTGCTTCCGTCCAGGACCTTTTACCAGTTTGAGGCTGCGTGGGACAGCTCCATGCACAACTCCCTCCTGCTGAACCGGGTCACCCCTTACCGAGAGAAGATCTACATGACCCTCTCTGCTTACGTTGAGGCAAGAAACCTGCCCCCAGGGCACTCCACCAAAATCACCCGTCCCCCAAGCCTGAGCTGCTTGCCAAGGGGCAGTGAGGGTGCTTGTTAGCCCTGGACAAACCCAGTCAATCCTATTCTCTTCTCCGAAGCCTTCTTAAGTCCTTGAATTAAATCTATGTCCTTTTAATGGCTGTGCTCGCAGTTAACTAACGCTGCTACATTTAGTGTATGAGTTTGTCCTTGGGGTTGCAAGATAGCTGCAGCACCGCCAGACATTGCATCTATCTTCCAGGCAGCACAAAAGCAGAAGCCTCCCATTTCCCCATCCCCAGGGTCTCAGGCCGTGACCTCCCTTTGAAGCACAGGGGGAGGCTGGGGGCGTGGGCGTTTCTTGCTGTGCACAGTACTGAGGAATGGGGGCGGGGGGTTGGGGTCGGCAGCCAGTGGGATGGTAGAGACGAAGGCATCCACCCCCCTAGAGCCTAACCACTCCAGCTGTAATATGGGGACCTACCTGCGTGACTGCCCCACAGGATGAGGTTTGCTCAGGCTGAGAAAACACACGCAGGGCTTTGCCCAAGCAAGGTGCCAGCTTTGTTAGCAGTTATCCCGGAGCTTCGGGAAAACCAAAGAACTAGCTGTTTAAGACAGCACCTCACTCGCTGTGCAGTCATTTCCTGTGGCGTTTGAGAGTTAAACTGTGGGCGCACAGACAGGGTCCGGTCAGATCCTCACAAACGTTTTGGGGAGTGTGTCACCCCGATTTAATGGTGAGGCAGCTGAGGCCCGTGTCCGGGACACTTGGGGCCCCTGCACGGACACTGGCGCCCGGCAGTGGGTGCCCCGCTGTCTCTCCCGCTTGGCTGTGGTTCGGCGCGGAGGCTCTTGTGCCCCGAGGGGGAGATGGCTAGGTGCGGCTGGAGCCGAGCTCCCTGGGGTGTCCTTGGGTACGAGCCCCACCCTGCCCTCTGCAGATGGAGAACTGCACACAGCCGGCCGTCATCACCAAGGACTTCTGCATGGTCTTCTACTCCCGCGATGCCAAGCTGCCGGCCTCGCGCTCCATCCGTAACCTGTTCGGCAGCGGGAGCCTGCGGGCCTCGGAGAGGTGAGCCTGCAGTGGCGCCCTGGGCACAGCGAGTACCAGACTGGGCTCTGCACGGAGCAGTATGTCACGTGGTGCACTCCGGGCCGGCTGACCCATGAGACGGAGGACCTGGCCCGGTCCCGTCGGGCCTCCGGTTCTGGGGTTCATCTCACTCGGACCGTCAGTTGTGGGGACCCCGATGTCATGTTGGGGGGTGTGAGAGAGCCAGGCTCGCCCCACAGGGCACAGTGGGAAGGCCTGAGGTGTCCACTTTGGGGCCTCCCAGGGAGGTGCCGGTGACCTTCCTCCCCAGGGGCTATGCAGATCTGTGCTATTGGGACTGCTCCCCCCACTCTGTGGGAGAAACTGGGTAAACATGGGGCTGGGCGGGAAGGGTGACTCTGGACAGCACTTCCTGAGGACTTGTGCTGAGCCAGTGCCTCTTGGAGGCTGGGGGCACGTGGGGGAGTCGGACACCAGGACCAGCGTCCCTTCTTGCGCTCTGACCTGCATTCTTGGGGGTAGGGCAGGAATGGCCGAGAACGTCAAGGCAGTGAGAAGGGCCCCTGCGCCAGCAACAGGGACACCAAGGGTGCAGGGTCACCACTGGCCGCCTTCAGTGAGGCTCCCCACGCACTGTCTCGTGGGCTCCTGTGTCCCCGCTGCTCTGGCACAGCCGGGAGGAAGGGGGGGTGGGGGTCCTGGGCTGGCCATGGTCCTGTCATCCAGGAGGTCACCCCGTGAGCGTGAGTCCCTCTCCATGAGCGGGTTAGCAGGGTGCCCTTGGCAGAATCAGTGGTCCCAAGAGAAAGGGGGGCCCAGCGGGAGTCTGGGATGGGGACCATGTACAGGGACTGCATTGCGGGGAACCAAGCACCTCAGCCACCTCGTGCAAGGCCGCTTGGCATGGGCGGCTGCAGGACTCGT
The DNA here is from genome assembly GCF_963924675.1 of Phocoena phocoena. Classification (NCBI taxonomy): domain Eukaryota; kingdom Metazoa; phylum Chordata; class Mammalia; order Artiodactyla; family Phocoenidae; genus Phocoena; species Phocoena phocoena. The sequence goes on along the minus strand of NC_089225.1, from coordinate 114,470,577 downwards.
GCCCAGTGTGCGTTTGATGGTGGCGAGAGTCGGTGCCTGGCCGACGCGGGGCCAGGTGGCGACGTTCCTCCTCCCACCCCCCCACCACTCCTGGCAGCAATCGCGTGACGGGCGTGTACGAGCTCAGCCTGTGCCACGTGGCCGACACGGGCAGCCCAGGTAAGCGCCTGCCCTGGGCTTTCTGGTCGGGGGTGGGGTGGGGCACCGTTGGAGGTCAGGGAGCCCCGTCCCCTGGGACCACCTGGGTGACTTCAGCCACGCTGCCATTTGGGGGCCCCTCACCTGGAGACTCGAGTGCTCACCTCGTGCCCCCCGGAGTTGCTGGGGGGCTGGAGGACAGTGAGGGGAGAGAGGAAGGGAGAGGAGGGGCAGCCGAGACCCCGCGGGACACCTGGCTCTGGGGGCCTGGGGTGGGGGTCCCGCCTCCCTCGGTGGGTGAGCCTGCGGCTAGGGACGCGTCTGACGGGCGTCCGCTCCAGGGATGCAGCGGCGGCGCCGGCGGGTGCTGGACACGTCCGTGGCCTACGTCCGGGGCGAGGAGAACCTGGCGGGCTGGAGGCCGCGGAGCGACAGCCTCATCCTGGACCACCAGTGGGAGCTGGAGAAGCTGAGCCTCCTGCAGGAGGTGAGAGGGCCAAGCCCACCAGGTCCCCACCCCACCCCGGATGGAGCACATGGCCCTCGAGCCGCCCGTCACAGGGCTTAGGGCCACACGACGCCACCGGCTAGGACGGGAGGCTCATTCTTTTTTTTTATGTATGATTTATTTATTTATTTTTGGCTGTGTTGGGTCTTCGTTTCTGTGCGAGGGCTTTCTCTAGTTGCGGAAAGCGGGGGCCACTCTTCATCGCGGTGCGCGGGCCTCTCACTGTCGCGGCCTCTCTTGTTGCGGAGCACAGGCTCCAGACGCGCAGGCTCAGTAGTTGTGGTTCACGGGTCTAGCCGCTCCGCGGCACGTGGGATCTTCCCAGACCAGGGCTCGAACCCGTGTCCCCTGCATCGGCAGGCAGATTCTCAACCGCTGCGCCACCAGGGAAGCCCGGGAGGTTCATTCTTGACCCAAGCGCGGACTGTCGGGCACGTAGATGAGACAAGAAAGGAACCGGGAGGGAAGCTAGTGGGCGGGGCGAGGCCCTTCTGTCGCTTGGGCCAGGACGGCCAGTGTCCAGCAGCGGCGCTGACTGCTGACCCGGGGCGCGGGTGGGAAGCGGGCGTCGGGGGCCATGTCCACCCTCCGGGCCCTTCCCGAGTCGGCGGCTGCAGCGCACGCGGCCCCCCGGAACGCGGCTGCGGGAACACAGTGTCCGTCCCGTCGGCTCACGGCAGGCGCACGCGCAGGTCTGTTGGAGCCACGTCACATGCCACAGCCCGGCAGGGCGGCCGGCTCTCCCGGGCCTGAGCAGGCCTGGGGCTCAGAGCAGCCGCCCGCCCTCCCCGCCCTGGCGGGAGCAGAGGCAAAGCCACACTCGTGCTCCTCTGTGCAGGTGGAGAAGACCCGGCACTACCTGCTGCTGCGGGAGAAGCTGGAGGCGGCCCAGCGGCCTGGTCTCGAGGCCCTGTCCCCCATCTCCAGCGAGGACTCCGAGGCCCACAGCTCGTCCACCTCCCCGCTCGCGGCTGCGGGCCGGCCGTCGTCCCTGGAGGCTCCCAACGAGAGGCAGCGGGAGCTGGCGGTCAAGGTGGGTGGCAGGCGGGCGGGGCCGTGCTCCTGGCCCTTTCCTGGTGCCAGTGACTTGTCACGGCCAGCAGGACCTGGGAGAATGAGTCCATATATAGGTTGACCCCACCCCCACCCCACCCTACCCACATTGGAACCCGGGGACCTCTTACAGCCTCTACTCCCCCAGGCAGTGACCTGCTGTCTCTTGCATACCTATGCTGATGGGGAGCTCGCCACCTACACCAGAGCTGGCCCTGTCTGCTGCTGGGTGGGCCACGGGGAAGGCCTCCCGCACTTCAGGGGGTGCTGGCCCCACCCCCACCCCCGCCCAGGCCCCAGGCCTGCCCCAGGGGGCTTCCTCAGACCGCCACATCACCTGGGAGAGGTGAGGGTGCTTCCCACCTTGACCTGGGGTGCCTGGCCCCTCAGCCAGTCTCCCGTGTCCTGGGCCTGTGTCCGTGGTAGAGCCAGGTCCCGGGAGGTCCCTGACCAGGCGTTTGCTCTCCCGGCAGTGCTTACGGCTCCTCACCCACTCCTTCAACAGAGAGTACACCCACAGCCATGTCTGCGTCAGCGCCAGCGAGAGCAAGGTGGGCGTGGAGGGGCCGCCCACGGGGGGGGGGGGGGGGGGCCGGGGGGGGGCGGTGGCTGCTGTGGCCGAGAGAGGGAGATAAGGGTTTTCTTAGGAACATTCCTCTCCCAGCCTAAAGGGATGCCTCAGAGCTAAGGGGCTGGCTTCCCGGGGCCTGAGGCTGGGGTCCGTGGAGGGCCGGGAGCGAGGGGCCCGCCGGGCCCAGAGGTGTCCACTCGGTGTCGTCCCTGGCTCCTACTCTCCCCGGTCCCCGGCCCTGTCCAGGCTGGCCCTCACCCAGCTGCCTGTGTCCTGGGCTGGCCGAGCCCCCTCTCCTCGGCTTCCTTCCCTCCCCTGGGGGCCCACCCTGGTCTTGCAGCCGTACACTCACGCCCAAGGCTGGGGCGGCTCTTGTGCTGGAGGCTGGCCCCGGCCCGTGTCAGGCTCCAGGCTTCCCTTCCAGCGCTCAGGCCCATCACCCGTCCCCCCTCAGCCCGGCAGACAGCCCTGCCCGGCTTTTGTGCTCCGCACCGGCCTCTCCCTCTGCCCAAACCTCCTCTTGCCGCGGCTGCCAGGCTGCGCACCCTGAAGTCGGGGCTCAGAGGCTACTCCTTCCCCGACCCCCACCCAGCGGTCCTCGCTCCGTCTTTGGGGCTCCACAGCCTTGAGGACCTCCTTCGGCAAAAGGCAGAGCCTGAAGCCCTGGGCGGGGTGGGCCGGGGGACGGTGGGGGCTGGGAGAGGGTGGGGAGGCTGGGAGGAGAGCCCAGCCCGCAGCTGGAGTGGGGTTGCCCTAAACAGAGGGTAAAATGCAGGCAAAGGTGCCGCGGCAGGGATGTCCCCACCCGCAGAGGGCCCTGAGGCCATCCCTGAAGAGCCGTCTCTCCTCCGCAGCTCTCTGAGATGTCTGTCACCCTGCTGAGGGACCCGTCCATGTCCCCCCTGGGGGCGGCCACGCTCACCCCCTCCTCCACCTGCCCCTCCCTGGTCGAGGGCCGGTACGGGGCAGCTGAACTGAGGTGAGTGAGCTCCAGGCTCCCGGCAAAGCTTCCACCCCCACAAGCTGACCGACAAAACGGCTGTGACTCGGGCACAGAGCAAGAAGCCAGGGCTCGAGGGGCTGCGTGTCTGGGGACAGCTGCACGCTAGGGCAGGGCCGGGGGAGGGGGTCTGCCCGGCCCAGCTGACGCAGCCCTGTCCAAGGTCATTTTCTGCTAAAGCGTAGATTTAAAATACAGTTGTGAATAAAACCAGGAATGGGTCAAAACACTAAACAAAAAGCCGTTTTCAGTGGCAGCACTCACAGAATACTCAGTGGGAAAAGTGGTGACAAAGCGGAGCCTAGAGGACACCTGAGCCCACCTGACACCTGCCGAGCGGTGTTGGGAGCAGGGCACACGTTGCTGACAGCGCTCGTGTCTGACCCATCAGGTCTTATAACACCTCAGGCTTTCCAAATTTCCTTCTTGAAAGAAAAAGGCATCAAGCCCTCTGGGCGCCATCCTGAGTCAGGCCTCCTTGGCCACCGGGTCCGTCGCTTGGGCCTGGTGGCTACAGTGGACTATAGCAGCTCCCTGCACGCACACGGTCCCTGAGGAAGTCGGGTCAGCTTCAGTTTATAACTTTGGAGACAAGAGATGCGGAAGCCGCTTTCACGGGAGGTGGAGGTGGGGAGCCAAAACATGCCACGGGAGAAGGCGCTGCGTCGGCGTGGACCCTGCCCGCCACACGGCACGGCGCAGCGGCGGGCCGGCCGGAGGTCTGAGCCAGCGTGGGGGGCAGGCCCAGCCAGGCGCCCCCGGCGGTTCTGAGCGGGTAACGCTGGCCGTCGGGGAAGCCGGGCCGGAGAGGCACCTTCTGGCAGGAGTGCAGGGGCTTCACTGTGCTCTCCCAGGACCCCACAGCCCTGCTCCCGGCCGGCCAGCCCAGAACCTGAGCCCCTGCCGGAGGTGGATTCCAAGAAGTCCCCTTCCCCTGCCCGGGCAACGGAGGCCGACAAGGAGCCCCGGCGCCTACTGGTTCCCGACATCCAGGAGATCCGGGTCAGGTGCGTGAGGGCCCTTCTAAAGCACCGGCCAGCCCGTTCTGCTCCTGCAAGGACAGCTGGGCCGCCCCTGACCTAGAACGGAGACAGCTGTATGCCGGGGGGTCGGGCAGGGCCCCCTGGCCTAGGACAGGGGACAGCTCTGTGCCGGGGGTCGGGCAGGGCCCCCCGACCTAGGACAGGGGTGGAGGATAAGCAGACATAAAGGGCAGGAGGGTGGACCAGAGCCAGAGCCAGAGCCAGTGCCGGGCGGGGGCTGGGCACCTGGTGGGCAGCTGCAGAAAGATGGTTTTGGGGCGTCCCCATCCCCAGCCCGATCGTCTCCAAGAAGGGGTACCTGCACTTCCTGGAGCCGCACACGGCTGGCTGGGCCAAGCGCTTTGTGGTGGTGCGGCGGCCCTACGCCTACATGTACAACAGCGACAAGGATGCCGTGGAGAGGTTTGTGCTCAACCTGTCCACAGCCCAGGTTGAGTACAGCGAGGACCAGCAGGCGATGCTCAAGGTGCGACACGGCCGCGGGCGGGGGAGGGCAGGAGCCGGGACGGGTCCTCCTCTGCGGGCCCTGCGTCTGCCCACTGCCCGACTGAAGCCGGGCCCGTCTGTCACGGGTAGGGCCGTCGGGGTCAGCCTCACTGTCTCTCTGCCTCTTGTGTCCCGGGGCCACTCTGCCCACCCACGGGGCTTGTAGCCCTGGTGACAGCGGCGGTGACGGGTGCGGCAGGCGTTGATCCTCTCCATTGGATGGCTAGCGACAGTCCCCTCTTCCTGGGAACGCCCACAGTGGGGGTCATGGAGCCCTGTTAGGCCAGCGGGGCAGTGGGCCCAGGAGTCCAGCGCCCCGTGCCTGGCTTTGCCCTGCTCCTCTCTGAGTAAGCGGTGGCCCTGGACCTGAGTAGCCCTGACTCCTGGCTGGTGGCCGCAGGGCCCACTGGGCACTGATTCCCTGTGGTGGGGGAGGGGGGTGTGAGCTCAGCCTGCCACCCGCGCCCACCACGTCGAGGGCTCGGGCCTGAGAGAAGACGCCAGGATTAACGGGCCCCAGAGGATACATCTGGGCGAGCAGTTGAGCCAGGGTCCCCGGGGGAGGGACCTTGGCCTGTGAGGGGTTGACTCATCCCACGGGGACACAGAGCAGTGACAAGGTAGCCTCGGGCATGGCCACGGGGATGACGGGAAGATACTGGCTTCCGGAGGGGAGCCACGGCCTGCAGGGTCAGGACGGGCTGTGCGTGCAGCAGCGCTGCCCCCTCCTCGGGGTCTTCTTTTCTGCTTCCTCATCCTTGACGCTCCCCCTGAGGGGGGAGGGCGCTTCCCCCCCACCTGGGCCCGGGGGAGCGGCGGCCGCCCCTAGCTGACCGCGGGAGGCCTGGCGCCCCTCACGGCAGCGCCCCTCCACAGACCCCCAACACGTTCGCCGTGTGCACGGAGCACCGGGGCATCCTGCTGCAGGCCAGCAGCGACAAGGACATGCACGACTGGCTGTACGCGTTCAACCCCCTCCTGGCGGGGACCATACGGTACGTCCTGCCTGCAGAGGGAGGGGCGCGGTCTTGAGGACGTGGATTCTCGTTTGCGGGCCGTCGCTCCTCACCGAGTGTGTAAATCCCCGACTTTCAGAACCTCCACTCAACCAGGGCGGGCCTCCACGTCGGGGACATGCTGCACCAGGCTTGGGGACAGCCAGGCCCCCGGTGGATGGAGCCCCGCCCCTAGTCAGTGACTCACAAAGGAAGCTGGGGCGGCGGGGGAGGGGGGGTGTGGGACAGGGAGGAGGGCCGCTCCCCGCGAGTCGCAGGGACAGGAGACAGAGGTTACGGCTCTCGGGCGACCGGGGAACCAGAGACGCTAATGCCGGCAGCCTGGCGCCCTGACCGCCGCGTCTCTTCCGCCCCTGGCAGGTCCAAGCTCTCCAGGAGGAGGTCTGCCCAGATGAGGGTCTGAGCCGAGCCCTCCTGGACAGCCAGCAGGCCCGGCCCCGATCTCCCACCCTCGTCACCATCTGTCGTGTCATCCGCCACCCAGCCCTGCTCCCAGCAGACAGCCAACGCGCCCCCTCCTCCTGGGGATGCCCGCACTGGGCCCCAAGAGACCACCTCTGGCCGGGGACCTGCCACACGACCTGTCGTGCTCCCAGCAGAGGCCGCGTTTGTTGTCCTTTCTTCATTCAGAACGCACCCTGGGGTGGGAAGAGCTGGGAGACGCCAGGAAGGCCAGAGGACAGGAGCCATGGGGGCATCGCTGCCGTTCTAATATTTTTTTAAGCATAGACAGACTATAATTAATATACATCAGTTAGTGACACTGAGACAGCCCGCTCAGAAGTTAACCGTAAGACTGTGTTTTATTTATGTGTGCATCTCTAATGCCCTCACGTAGACCCGCCCCGCTTGCTCCCAAACGCACCTCCCAAGCTTCTTGGGGACGCACAAGGCGGGGCAGCCGCCTGGGAAGACCACAGTGAGGTGGCGTCTGGACAGGCCGGGCACCTCCTGGTTGGCACCACGGGGGCACCTGCCCGGCCTGAGCTGAGGCTCAGCGGCACGTGGGGCAGGCCCTGGTCCCAGGGCGTGCGTGTGCGTGCGTGCGTGCGTGTGCGTGTGCGTGTGTGTGTCTGGGGGGTCTGATGCCTGAGATCCGAGCAGCACAGAAGGTGGATGCACCCGCCTCGCAGGAGGGAGGACCCACGTCTCACCTGGACAGCAGCCACCTGAGGTGTGACTGTCCCGGTGACGCCGGCAGCCCGTCCCTGGCGGCACGTGCGGGGTGAGGCAGCAGGCGCCTGGCTGGCGGCTGTCCTGGTGGGAACCAAACGGGAGAGTGGTCAGGGTCCCACCGGGTGTGTCATGTGTCCAGGCCGGCTGGGTGCGGGGAGCTGTGTTTAGAGGTGGTCCAGGCAGCAAGGGGCTTCTGGTGCGGCGTCTCCAGCCACTGTGAGACCCGGGGTGAGCTCCAGGGAAGGAATCGTGACTTCCCCTCTTTGCCCCAAGAGCAGAGTTTCTGAGTCCTGGTGAGAAAACTCCATGGGGTCAGGTGAGGGCAGCCAGTGCTGGGGTCATCCGTCATCAAGGGGGCTTCCTCCTGTATCCGAGGGTGTCACCCTTGTCTTGTTCTGCCCTCTCGTGACAATATCCATTTCGTCCCCTTTGCAGACCCCATGCCTGAGGGTTGCCCGGGACCGGGCAGGAGCCAGCCCCGGGCTGAGAGTCTGGCCGTGTGTCATGCCCAGGCCATAAGCCCTTCAGAGAAACCATGGGGTCTTCAGTGACCTGTTCCTACACTCAGAGGCACATTCAGCCTCTTTTTAGCTCGAGGGAAAACAGCCACCGCAGCACAAGACGCATCCCTACCACGTCCCCCAAGAGGGGGTGACAGAGGGTTCACATTCCAGACTGAAGTCAAACACTGTCCAGAAACCAGCAGGCCTGTGCCCCGCGCACAGGGCTTCCCTGGAGGCAGAGGCCAAGACGCAGAGAGCAGAGGGGACAGCACGCTCTGGAGCAAGCACTGACGCTGGCCACCACGATGGCCTTGAGGGCAGGGAGGAGAGACAGGTGGGGTGAGTTGTTCTAAGATGGGTCAGTTCCGAGAGCCCCTCCTTCCTGCGGGGAGATTGGAGGTGCAGGGCCAGGCCACGGCCACTCAGGTCAGCCAGCCTGAGGCGGAGGCCTCCGGAGAGTCTGAGGCCCTCTCACCCCGGGCACAGGTGTCTGGGGCCAGCCAACCTGCAGAGCACCCGCTGAGTGGGGCAGGGGGCCCCCGGGAGGGTTTCTGGGAATCGCCCCAAATTCAGGGGCCTCCACGGCCATGGAGGCCTCCAGGGCTGCTTCGTCTGGGCCTTGCGCCGTCTTGGCAGTGACTCGGAACCAGGTGTGGCCCACCTGGTGGCCCCTACCCGTCACCACTTCCTCCTCTCGGGCCAGCTCCCACGCGAGGGCCTGGGTCCGAGAATTCCGTGTGTGAGTCAGGAAAGCTGCTGTCTCGTGCCCAGTGTCATGCAAGCCAGAGACGAGTGGTTTGGGACTCAGTTGCCACATCTGTGACATGGGAGGCTGGTCTGGAGGCCCGTGAGGGTCCTCAGGTTGTGGGGTGCAGACAGGAAAGTCAGGTCTGGCTGTGGCTGCTGTGTTCTGCGAGTGGGGAAGGAAAGATCCAGAAAGCCATCTCTCCTGGACGGGTTTTGGTTCAGTGCTTGCTGCCGCTCAGGCTGCAGCCTCATTGCGCTTGAGGCCGTGCTCGCCTGGAGAGGGCTCTCCGTCCCCCAGGGAGGGGTGGGCTCCCTCCGCTGTGGCCCTAGGGAGGAGCCCCAGGGAGGGAGATGCTGGGCTCCCGGCTGAGCGGCCCCGGCTCCAAAGCGATCCGGCTGGTGCCCAGGGCCGGCTATTGAGATGCTCGTAAGTTTCAAGGCCTCTCTGTTCTGAGTAATCATTGTCTCACTCACCGACGATGCGCACACACACGCGCACACACACACACACACACACCAGGGCGGCTGCAGTGACGTGGTCTCCCGGCAATCCTCGTCCCCCCTCGACACCTCTGGGGTGGATGTCGCAAGGCACTCGGGGAGGGTCCCCAAATGTCGCCCATGCTGCAGGCATGGGCAGGGTGGCCACACTGGTCCTCCGTCAGCTCTCCTCAGTGTGGGGACCCCGCAGGCACCCTCCTGCATCCCTGGGACTGGGCCACGTGTTTCCTCGGGAGAGACGACGGGCTGTGGCTTCTTCCCAGGTCCGTGCGTCCTGCGGCCAGCTGTCCCCTGAGTTCCCCTGTGGCTTGTACATACGTGGTTGTGTGGCACACCCCAGCCCCTGCACTGTAACTGCCGTCCTGATGTAATGACTCTAGTTCCCTGATGTCCGAAACCCGAGTGTTAGGCTCTAGGCTCCTGTACGATGTGTGTGCACTTAAGGCTCTGTCCAGTTAAGAAATAAACATGGCTCTTTATGCAACACCAGACCCGCGGGTCTCCGCTTGGCTTTATTGATGCGTTAGGTCTGTTTGCTGGGGCCTTAAATAGCCACAGGGCCAGGTGTTGGAGACAGCACACATCTCCCAGTGGCGAGGTGGGGAGGGGAGAGAGCCTTGAGGGGTGGGAGGTACAAGGTGGTGTTTATCGTGGTCGCATCCAGCTGCTTCCCTCAGTTCCTGGCTGCACCTGTCTGAACAGCTCCAGGTGCCCTTGGGTATGCCACCCCTGTACTGCCAGCCTCATGCCCAGGCAACCCCGTCATTTTATATGGTCAGCGTTACCTGACGGGTGCTGGTTAAGCCCCTACGCTGTCCCCGTGCTGGCCGCTTAAGGAACGAGCGCCGCTAACCTGCTCCAAGGACCTTTCCTTGGTCCCCTGGCTGCGCCCTCACAGCCCCTGTACCGGGGGGTGGGAGAGGCTGACTGACCGCGCGGTGGCCAGCTCAGCCCACGGGCCCTCCAGGGAGGAGGCGCAACGGGAACGAGGTCAGTGGGAGGCCAGAGAGGCCGCTGCGCAGCCGAAGGAGGCCTTGGCGTTGCCTTGCTTCTCTGCGGGGAGCGCCCCAGGCGTGGGCTGCTCAGCGCCTGCTGCGGTGCATATAGGAATCAGGGCAGCCCGCTGTGGGCAGCGGGCGTTAACCGTAGCCTGGCTACAGGGCGAGGGGGGCTGCCCCCAGCTGAGGCCTCCAGGCACAGCCCTGGAGCTTTCTCTGCACCCCTACTCCTCCTAGACCCTCCGGCCCCTGATGGTTTAAACTGCCCATTTTGAAGGCAGGAAGTGATCAGGGTAGTGGTGGGAGGGGCGCTGGGGGGTGCACTCCAGGGGCTGGTCTCGTGGGCCTGCAGGGAGGTCCGGGCTTCCCTGCAACACCTCTGGCTTCCCGGGCTCCAGACACCAGGCCCGACGTCCAGGTTGGCTCCAGCAAGAGCTCCCCCATCTCTGGCCCGCTGCCCCTCCCTCCCCCCAGCACACTCCCACCCGTCCTGGCTGCGTGGGGTGTGGGAGCCCGCCTGCGGCGAGGGAGGGGTCTTTTGGAGAGGAGTCCGGTGCCTGCAGAGAGGGCCCAAAAGCACCCCTCCAGCTCCCAGAGCTTGATTTCTAAACCCATCCTCCGATCAAAGGAACCAGCACTTCCTGGAGAAATGGCTGCTTCTAGGGCTGGGGCTGGAAGTACACAAGGTGAGCCTGGAGCATCTTGTAGCGCCAGGAAGGTAGGAGACCCCCCCCCCCAAGCACCCACACTGGTGGGAGTATGTCAAAGGGACAAGGACCCAACTGAAAAGGTTCCCCAATGGCCAAGACTGGAACAATCTGGGCAGCAACAACAACAAAAATCTACTCACAGACTTGTGGTCACCAAAGGGGAAGGTGGGGGAGGGTAAATTAGGAGTTTGGGATTAACAGATACACACTCCTATATATAAAACAGATAATCCAAAAGGACCTGCTGTATGTCACAGGGAGCTCTACTCAATATTCTGTAATAGCCTGAATGGGAAAAGTATCTGAAAAAGAACAGATGCGTGTATATGTATAACTGAATCACTTTGCTGTACACCTGAAAATAACACAACATTGTAAATCAGCTATACTCAACATAAAATAAAAATTTAAAAAACAACAACAAAGGGCTTCCCTGGTGGCGCAGTTGTTGAGAGTCCGCCTGCCGATGCAGGGGACACGGGTTCGTGCCCCGGTCCGGCAAGATCCCACATGCCGCGGAGCGGCTGGGCCCGTGAGCCATGGCCGCTGAGCCTGCGCGTCCGGAGCCTGTGCTCCGCAACGGGAGAGGCCACAACAGTGAGAGGCCCGCGTACTGCAAAAAAAAAAAAAAAAACTGAGTCAATAACCCGCAGTATAAAATAAATATGCACGAATCCACGCTGATAAAAATAAATTATCGCATAAATAAATGAATGAGGTAGAAGAAACTCCTGTGTGGAAGCATTCCAATTGATGCAGATACTCTGCTCTCAAGGAGGGGAGCCTATCCCATACTCCTTATAGGTGTGGACCACTCTTAGTGACTTCCTTCCAAAGATGACATGATGGAAAGAGGGGAAGAAGAGCAACTTTCCAGTGGAGACACCTGACATGCACTGCCTGAGGCAGGTGACCACGGTCAACACCCACGGTGATCTGTCATGCTGATATAGTATGTACACTGATATGACGAGAAGAAAATAGCCCTTTACCTCTGTGTCTTCCTCCCCCAGCCCACGATCCCAGTCTGATAGTAAAAAAAGGCCAGATAAATTCTAATAGGGGGACATCCTACAAAATATCTGCCCAGGTCATCAAAAACGAGGAAGTCTAAGAAACCGCCACGGCCAAGGAGAGCCCAGGAGTTGGGACAGTTAGATGTGACGTGACATCCTGGATGGGATGCTGGGACATGAAAAGTACATTAGGTAAAACTACACTACAGGAATGAACTATGGACAGCAGTCAATAACAACAATCGATATTAGTTCGTTGATTGTACCAAATGCACCACACAAATGTAAGACGCTAATAACGGGGAAGTGAGTACAGGGCACGTGGGAACTATTTGTACGATCTTCTCAACTTGTCTACAAATCTAAAGCTATTCTAAAAATAAATTCTACAGAAGAAAGACAAAAACAGAAGGAACGAACAGCAAATAAAATGCAGAACAAAGCCCTATCATGTCAATATCCACATGAAACGTAAATGGATCAAATATGCCAGTTGAAAGAGCCTGGCTGAATGGACATGAAAACACTAATCCATGTTCCCTTTCACAAGCTGGCTTCAACCCTCATCAGGCAAGGAGGCTGAAAGTAAAAGGATGGAGAAAGATACGCCGTGCAAACATGAACTAAAGTCAGAGTGGCTATGTTCATATCAGATATAGACTGCGGAGCAAAGATATTACCAGGGACAGAGAGAGACATTGCATATTGAGAAGAGGGGTTAAATGCACTAAGAAGACAAGGCAATCCTTAATATATGTGCACCAAACCGCACAGTCGCACTAGAATCCGTCCCCGTTTCTACAAGTCTTCCTAGACTTGTATAGTTGGACGAGCTTCTCCCTCACCCCCTTTCCCTGGACCCCCCAGAAAAACACAGGAAGCTCTCTGGGAGGAGCTGCCCGTGGCCCCTTGTGTTGAAGGTGAGCACACACCGGCCCTTTGTGCCACATCTCCCCACCGCTTAGGGAGCCAGTGTTTCAATCGCCTGTTCCAATTCTCTGTCAGACCATTACTCTGAAGATGAAAGTGTCTTCTCTGGCCTGAAGATACAGAACTTGACCATACAAACTGGTGCACACCCTGCTGTTCCAGTTATTTGCTGGCACTCTGAGCGCTTGCATCTACCACTGGGCCCGCAAAGCCCAGGGCAGGGTTAGCATCTGTTCCTAGTGGGACCCATTTGTGGCCACCTGGGGCCATGGGGCATCAATCTGACTTGTCAGCCCGGTGGGCGCCACCACCAGCTGGGAACCTACCCCCAGCCGTCTGCAGTCTCAGTCTCTCTCGTTGATGGACACACAGCCTTTGTCGGCACTCCGTGCCTCAGCGGGGGCAGGAGGACCCTGTAGAGATTCAGCCCATCTCTGCGTGGCTGCAGTGCCCACATGTCCACTCATTTCATGGGCCCCTGTGGCCACCTTAGGCAAAAGCACCGGGATAGCCATTTGCCAATTCCGATCACCTCTGATCCTGGAAGGGGGTTCTTCTGATGGGTATCGAGATGTCCTAGTTTAATGCACCCCTTAAATTTCCATAGTGATTTGCATGGGACCGTCTCCTTAACAGGTCAGTTTTCTGTTGATCATCTACCCGATTGTATGGCCAGGCCATTGGCCACCACCCCGCGAGTCAGTAAAAACTCAAACGCAGAGGCAAACTGCATGCAATTCAGCCCGCTGAGCTGATTCATTTTTACCTTCTTGGATCACATGGTGACCCTGCCAGCAGGATGCTGCCCATCCGCCTGGAACTGCCGTCCGTAAACCAGGCAGCCCTCTGTCTGTCCCCTGAGAGCTGTGTATAGGGCACCGTCCATGCGGTAGTGGCGTCTGGCGGCTCCTCAGGGGTTCCAAAGTCAGTGCAAGGGGGAAACAGGCTCCCTGATCATGGATGTTCCTCTGGGCGCCTGCACCTGTATAAATAAGTAAAGAAAATTTCCATCTTATTGGGGAGCTCTTCCGGTCACGGACCTCCCCACTGGCGGTTTCTTTGGCATCACTTAGGATGTTTCAGAATTACTTTATGTCCCAGGGTAAGAGGAGTGATCTCAATCAAAGCCCAATAGCTGACCAATCATCTCAGACGGAAATGTTCCGGTCCAGCATCCCAGTGGTCCCCGCTGGGTGGCGCTCACTGACTTTTACCCTGAGGCCCAGTCTGTGCTCCACATGGGGCAATAGTTCTTTTGCATTATAGTTCAATTTGTCCTTACTGCGCTCCAGCTTCTACCGGACATAAAGAAGATGGTAATCCCCTTTCGTCCATCAGGCGTCCTATACTATTTCATATTACTAACCTCTGTGGGCTGGACAATCTCATTGACCCCACTTAGAACTCCCGATCAATGTTGGCTGAAGGGTGGGTTTACACGCCTCCTGTTTTACGGGATTAGGTAGGGGATGCCGTCCCCAGTCAGACACAGTACATATCCCCAGAATACGTTCTGCTACAGCGGGCGCACCTCCCCTGCAGTCTGTTCAAGCATTCCAATTTTCATCCAAAGTTTCGCTTCAATCTCATCGACTCTTGCGTTCCTTTCTCCTCCTAAGATCTAACGTTCGCTTCTACTGGGACTTCGCCCATAGGTTTTGGAAACACAGGGCATGGGCTCTAGGTCAAGGGGTCCCAGAAATGAGTCACCTCCGAGTTGCCCCCACCTTCCCACGAGCTTCTGAAGATTTAGAACCAAGAGAGATGCTTTTGCCCACTAAAATCATTTTTATTTTCCCTTAGAAGGTGAGGGCTTCCAAGTTATTCCATTTGTGGGAAGTGTAATTGCAGTATCTCGTTGTCGCAAACAGGATAATAAAATAATCCAGCCCCACAGCAAGCATTTTGTTTTGTCTTCTAGAATAATTCTGGTGTTTTTCTCTTTCAGTGTTAATGCTCTCGTCTAAGTGATCTGACAGCATCTGAAATGGGGACCTGATAGAATTATAATTCTTGGGATAGAGTTTTATAAATGTACCTGCTATAAATGTGAATCTTAATAGTCCCCCGCTGCAGTGAGTAATAAAACAGATGCTGGGGGCTTCCCTGGTGGCGCAGTGGTTGAGAGTCCGCCTGCCGATGCAGGGGACGCGGGTTCGTGTCCCGGTCCCAGAAGATCCCACATGCCGCGGAGCGGCTGGGCCCGTGAGCCACGGCCGCTGAGCCTGCGCGTCCGGAGCCTGTGCTCCGCAACGGGAGAGGCCACAGCAGTAAGAGGCCCGCGTACCGCAAAAAAAAAACAGACAGATGCTGGCTGCTGACGGAGGCTTCCTGGTGATCTTTGGCTCTGACCTTGATGCAGGTGACCGTTTTATCAAAGGTATCGCCGCTAAATCTCATGGGTGGCCATTTATCCTGAATGTCTAACGCCTTCCCCATTTCCAGGCCTCAAAGCCAACACCCGAAACTCAAGCTTTGCCTGGGGTTCTCCAGGCCCACAACCTTCCCCGAGTCTGATGCAGAGATGCCTCGGCATCTGGACAGGAAGACAGTGACCATTCGTGGCAATATTACGTACACATAGAGGGGCCAAGGCCTGTGGTGCCTGGACCCGCAGGGGCCTTGCAGGAAGTCCAGGAGATGCGATGGGAGCAGCATTGAAAACCGCCTCTCGGAGCGGCTCAGAGGATCAGGGCAGGCGGGACGTGCCCGTCCCTGTTCTCTGCTCAGGTGGTGGTTTGGGGGAGTCCTCGGGATCCCAAGTCTGAAAAGGGGTGCCTGAGGGAGGCCACCCTGACCCCCATCATTCCCAGCCAGGGAATCACTCCCAGGAGTCCTGGCCAGACCCTGAAGTTGGGGATATGGCTCAGGTTCCCGGGGAGCCCTGCCAGGGATGGGGCAGCTCCTCAGCCCTGGGCCCCCTGTGGTCTCCAGGCCTGGGGACCTGGGCTGGGAACTAAGGCCAGACTCCGAGGGTTCGGGTGTCAGTTCAATACTTGGACGTGCCTGGGTCTCACCTGTACTCATGTCCTTGGCCCTACAAATGTTAGAGGTGACCCTGGATCCAAGGATCCCAGGATACAGGCGAGAACACTGAGGCTGGTAAGGAAGCCGCGCGAATCTGCACTCAGGCAGCCAGGCTGCGGGACCACGCTCTGCACTGTGGGACCTCAGGCTATCCTAAGGGCAGGTCAGAGCCTGCCGGCCCTGGCACACTGGGCGCCCAGCTGAGGCCAACAGGGCAAAGGCGGGAGGGTTCCAGAGGCTGTGGCACGCTGAGGACGGGGCAGCTGGGGTGTAAACTTTGGAGGTGGTAGGAAAGGCGAGGGGCGATGGGCCTTCTTGCGTGTGCGCTGGCCGGGATGCAGGGAGGGGAGAGGGCAGGGGCCCAGGTCTCAGTTTTGTTTCTCTTGGGTGGCACTTCTCACTAACAAAGTGGTTCTCATCTAGGGGGGCTTGGAAGTTCCTAATAGACACCAGCACCTTGTGATACTGACTATGTACCAGGCAAGCTCTAGGTGATGAACTAAGTCAAATCACTTGCCCCTTGCTATGGCCACAATGTCTGTGTGTCCCCACAATTCCTATGTTG
Source organism: Phocoena phocoena (assembly GCF_963924675.1). Classification (NCBI taxonomy): domain Eukaryota; kingdom Metazoa; phylum Chordata; class Mammalia; order Artiodactyla; family Phocoenidae; genus Phocoena; species Phocoena phocoena. The sequence continues at coordinate 114,454,589 of NC_089225.1, read as the reverse complement.
GAATCCTAACACCGGGTGGGATGGTACTGGGTGGGACCTTCGGGAGTTGATTAGGTCACGACAGTGGAGCCCTCGGGGACAGGATTAGAGCCCTTATGAAAGAGACGCCGGGGAGCTCCCGCATCCCTTCCACCACGTGAGGACCCAGCAGAAGACGGTGGTCTGGGAACCAGGAGCCTGCCCCACCAGAACCCGGCCACGCCGGCACCCGGACCAAGTGGGCACTGATGTCGGGGCTCCGTTTACAAACCACCCAGCCTGTGGTGTTCCGTTGCAGCGCCCCACCGGCCGCGGCAGACTGGGACAGTCCTACAGGAAGGAGTTAGGGCCGAGGGACAGTGGCAGGCAGGACAGACCCATGACCCGAGCTGCCTGTGTGCCCGCCGCTGGTTCTCTGTTGAGCATGCTATCCTCACCCTGTCGATCTCGGTCGCAGTGCAGAATTCACATTCCCTTCGCAAATTAACTTAAAACCTTAAGCAGAGCTGGACACAGCTGCGTAGTGAGAGGCAGGTGAGGGGGAAGGCAAAGCCCCGGCCCTCCTCCCCCTCCCCACCAGCGCCGGGAGCCGACCCCCAGCTCTTTTCCCGGAGCCTGAACAGTCTTTGGGGACGGAAGAGGGGTTGCACCAGAGGGCCCCAGCCCCACGGGGCGCAGAACCTCCTAGGAAAGGAGGGGAGGTGGCGGGGCGGGGCCCTGGGCATGGGCCGGGCCTGGCGCCGAGGGGCGGAACCTGGAGCGGGGGGGGGGGGGGGGGGGGGGGGGGGGGGGGGGGGCGGGGAGGGGGACGTGGGCGGCTCCGGTGGCCTGGCCCCGCCCCCCATCGCCGAAGCTCCGCCCCCGCCCGCCAGGGCTGTCCTGTCCAGCCTGTCCCTGACCCGTGCGGGGCGCAGGGCTGGGACCAGCAAGTTGAGCATCGCCAAGGACAGCGATTCCGGCCTCCAGTCCAGTGTGTGAGGCGCAAAGACTACAGAACCGGTGGGGGTTCTGCAGGGGTGGGGGTGGGGTCCGGGGTGTCCTTGAGAAGAGACAGAACTTAGCGTGACCCTTGGGCAACCCCGCCCCGCTGTTCTCCAGAGAGCACCCTCCTGGTTACGGAGGGTCCCTCCGCTGCCTCTGCCTGCTGCCTGCTTCCTCCGGCCCTCACACCCCTCCGCACTGGAACCAGGACACCGCGACTCCTGGGGGCCCCCTTTCTTCCTCCTTAGCCACGCCCCTCTAGCGTGTCCCACTGAGTCCCGTGTTGCCCCTCTTCACGGTCGGAGCCCTCATCCTGGCCAACATCTGCCCTTGCCACCCTGGCCCTGGCCAGCCCTCCCTTGGACGCCCCAGCGCAGCACGCGGAGAGGCCCGCATGAAGAGCGCCTCCGGCTCTTCTGACACAAACCCTCCCCCACCTTCAGAGCACCCGTGGAGCCCGCATCCCCCTGCAAGGCCCCATGATCCTATCTGGCCCACTTCCCAGCTTCTCTCCTCCCCGCTCCCTCCATGCGAGGCCTCAGAACGCAGCCCTTGAGGCTCCGGGGTGCACGTTTTGGGGTCCAGTGTCTGTCACAGGGCTGGTTTTATCTCCACTTGCTGATGAATAAGTCAACTCGGGTCTGGCCCTCCGGGGGTCACTCGCAGCTCAGGGTTGTCTTCCAAGGCGCTGCCTCTTCACGATGACATGGCGGTGCCCCCTTCAGGAACCCCCCTCCCCGCCCACCGGTGGTCAGGATTGGACCCCGTGGGGCGGACTTCATGCCCTGCAGTTTCCAGAGGGAGCGATGCCGGGCCAGGGCCACCCCTCCTTCTGCCGGCCAGCTGCCACTCTGGCCAGCAGGCAGCCCCGAGAGGAGACGGGGGCAGGGGCTGTGGCCGTGCTCTTGGCACCCCAAGAAGTTCCGCACTTGATCTAAGGACAGGACGGCTGCTCTTGACGTCCTCGGCACTGGAGCAGTGGCCAAGGGTACTGATGCCGCCACCAGCCTTGGCCACATAAACGGCCTCTCTGAGGAGCCTGCTGACGGGCCATCTGAAGCGTCCCTGGGCCTGGGCCCAGAGCAGTGTGCCCAGGGGCCAGAGGTACTGAACACCTCACCAGAGCAAGTGCGGGAGGGGACAGGTGAACTGCGGCCGGCGGTCAGCGTGACCGGGGCATCCAGGTGAGCCTGGACCTCCTGGCAGCGGAAGACCCCAGGGCCAGGCCATGGGTGGGGCACCTGCATGGGCAGATGGGGGTTTACCAGCAGGCCACGCTGACCACCCTGCAGGTCCAGGGCCCTGCTGCTTTGTTTCAGTGCCAAGAAGTCTGTCTCCTTCAGGTTGAGGCTGGTGGCCAGGCAGGAAAGCAGCTCTGGCCTGGGACACCGCCCTGCCTGCGGCCTGTCCGCCCTCATTCTGCATGAACAAATCTCCCTGTGTGGCTGGGGAGGCCAACGAGGGGCCTGGGCCTCCTGATCCTTCTTCCGGTCACCCGGCCACCTGAGGTTGTCAGGGGAACCCACCGCTACTGCCCCGGCCCCAGTTTGGGGGTTCCGGACTCTAGCACGAGTCCTCAGGACGGCCGCCTTCCTGGGCTTCTTAGTGCAGGTGTTTGTGCTGATCCAGTCATTTGGTTCCAAGCCAGGCCCTCTGGCCCCAGTGGAGTGGACACATCCTGAGATCCATGACGATCTGGGCATAGCAGGGTCCCCCGGAGCTTCCCCTCAGGCCGCGCTGAAATGACGCACCTGCTCCTGTAGGTGCTGACCTAGGAGACACTGCAGGACCTCTCACGGGGCGGCCTCCCGGCCCTGGGGGCAGGATCCGTCCAGCTCAGCAGCAGTGGGCGGTCACCACCACCTGGTTGACCAGGTGATGCAGGTCTCTGTCAACCTACGTCGACAGTGGCAGAACACACAGTGTGCCAGGCCGCTGAGGGCAAACCCAGCGCCATGAGGAGGCAGATGGAGACACTGGTCACCACCTGGACAGGACACTCCTGCCCGTACTGCAGCCATTGGAGTCGTTCCCGGGGGCAGCGGCCACAGGCACCGAGGCCAACGGCCTGGAGCGGGCGGGGGGAAGATGGTGGGAGCTTCAGCAGGCTCAAGGGCCAGGACTGCCCCGGCTGGGTTGAGCTTCACCTGGGCCAGGGAGGGAGATGCCACCGCCTTTCTCTTCCCCCTCCCCCAGCCCCTCCATCTTTCTCTCCCTCTCTCCTGCTGACTTCCAGTGGCAGCCCCAGGGCTGCCCAACAAGCTGGGTCAGGGTGCCCCTCCCCTAACCTCAGGGGGTTCCACCAAGGCCCCCTCCAGCCTGTGGACCCGCCACCTCCCCTACCCTGCCCCGTGGGACGAGGGGCCCCAGCCCCTGGCCTTACGCCTGGGCATGGACTGTGGCACCCTTCCAGGCAGGGGGCTCTGTAGGGGGTCCTGTCTGGGCCTCTCCACCCAAGGCTTCTGCTCAGCCCAGCACCTTTGCCGGTCCGCACCTCCGCCCAGTTACCCTGTCTGCCCAGGCCACGTGGCCCCTTGTAAGTTCCATCCTCCTGCAGCCCTAGGCGTGGGGTCCCCAGACTCCTGTGGAAGGCAGAGCTGGCCCCTGGCCCTTCTTCAAGAATCCAGGACCCCCACCTGCTCTCGGGGACCCTCTGAGGGACCAGAAGGGCTCCCAGGCCAGCCGTTGGGGCTCCCAGTCTGCAGGAGAGCGTGAGGGCCTGGCGCCTCGGGGAGACCAGGCTGACCTGTCGTCTGTCTGTCTGTTAGTCTGTCTGTCCCTCGTCTCCGGCTCTGCCCTCGTGCTCCCTCCTCACCTTCCTCGCTCTGCTCAGCGTCTCCCTCACTCTCGTCTCTGGCCGGGCCTTCTCTCCTGCTCTCCCTGTTACTCTCCCCCCGTTGCTTTCTGTCCCCCTGCTTCTTTCCTCCACACTTCCCACCCCCATTCCCTCTTGCCTTCTCCTCGTCTGTCTCTCATTCTCTCCCATCTCTCACTTTTTCTCTATTCCAGAGACTGTCTCTGTCTCAAGGGCCTCCTCACGCCCCAGGCTGAGGCACATGGGGCTCCTCCCACCTCTGGCCCTTACAGACGCTCACTCGTGTCACCTGCCAGACACAGACGTCAACCGTCCCCTCCGCCCCTCCTTACACTCGGCCTGGGAGCTCAGGACCAGCTGCCTACACTCGGCACGGCCCGGGCCTGGGCCTGGCAAGGCAGATGAGAGCCAGCCCTCCAGGGTGGCCAGCGTGGCCCCTCCAGGAACTGCCAGACGGATGTGGAGTGTGGGCAGGGGTGGGAAGCAGGTGGCAAGGCCCGAGGAGAGCCCCCACGGGGAGAGCTCTAGAAAGTTACCTGGGAAGATGCCCCCAGGCCCCCACCTCCCGCCATGTGAGGGGGGGTGGCACACACAGAGCCTTGGTTGAGAGCTTTATTCCGGCCCCTGTGGGGCAGCAGCAGAAAGCTAGCCATCAGAGCTTCACAGCACCCAGGAGGCCCCACCCCCCCAGCACCCCAGAGGTACCAGGCTCCGGGTGCAGCCCCACCCAGGGCCCCTGGCGTTGGCCTCGCTCAGGCCTCATCCTCCTTCCGTCTTCCCTGCCCCTCTTCGGCCCCAGGGCTAGGGATGTCTCCTCCCCACGCTCCATGCCTGGGTTGTTCTGCCCACCTGGGCCTCGTGAGAGTGCCCCCAGCCCGATCCCGGAGCTCCTCGTCGCTGCTCACAGGTCCCCGCCTCAGCAGCACCGCCCAGGAGCCCGTGGCCCACCTCCTAGGCCAAGGTCACACACAGGGAGTCCTGGCTTTTGTGGGCCTTGGCTCTGGTGGGGCGGGCGGTCAGCGCAGATGCTTCCTGGAACTCCTTGGCCACGAAGTAGTAGCAGATGGCGTCCAGACAGCAGTTGGCGTCCGAGAGTCTGCTAGTGATCTGGAGGGCAAGATGGATGGCACAGGTGTGCAGGCCCATGGCTGTGCGCACAGCCAGCACCACGTGGAAGGGCAGGAAGCAGACCACGAACACGGCCAGGTTCGCCAGGACCATGCGGGAGGCCTTCCGGGTGGCTTCCGCCTGGCCTGCGTCGGCGGCTGGCGTCTGGGCCAGGGTGGTCACCACCTGCAGAGAGCAGAAGACCAGCACGGCCAGCGGCAGGTAGAAGCCCAGCAGCGAGAAGACCACGGTGTAGGATTTCTGCCCGGAGCAGCTGGAGAAGCAGAAGCCGCCGTCCTGCATATCCAGGAACCAGCGAAGCACCAGGGAGCCCAGTACCAGCACCCAGAGCACGGCGCACACGGCCACGGCCTGGCGTGGGGAGCGGAGCCTGCGGGCTCGCAGTGGGTGCCGCACGGCCACGTAGCGGTCCACGGCGATGGCCATGACCAGGCTGATGCTCATGTACCTGTTGGCCAGGTAGACGCCCTGGGACAGCTGGCAGAGTGGCGAGTCTGTGCTGCTCTTCAGGAAGTGCAGAAAGAAGGGCAGGGGCGCAGAGCAGGCAGAAGTCAGCCACGGCCAGGTTGGCCATGTAGACGCGGGTCTCCGTCCAGCACAGCAGACGGCAGCACAGCACCCACAGTGCCAGGCCGTTGAACAGCAGACCCAGCACCAGGAGCCAGCCCGTGTAGATGAAGAAGATGTACCTGGCCGCCTGGGGCCCGGGGAGCTCCCTGCAGCCGCAGGTACTGTTGTTCATGGTCCTGGGGCTGCAGGAGGGGAGCAGGGTGTGAGGCACGCAGGCCGCAGGCCGCAAGGGGAGCCCGGGCCCGCCCACCTCCGGCCAGGGATGCAGGCGGTGAGCGCCCACCCCGCAGTCAGGAGACCCCGGTTCACCTTCCCAAAGAAGAAATCAAAAGGAGCTCTGAGGCACCCTCCAGGCCGCCCCCCACCTGCTGGATGGGTGGGGAAACCAAGGCCTTCAGAGGCCCGCGGGCCCAAGGTGCACGGTGAGCAGACCCAGGGCTGGACCCAGCTCCCCTCCCCTCTCCCGAGCCCAGTCTGCAGGGACCTGTGTGCCGCTGGGCAGAGAGGAAATCGGGAGCCCACTGTCCACCTCCAGTCCCAGCCACCCCAACTCTGCCCGCTCTTGGGATGGGGGGGGCCAGGGGGGCCAGCCTCGCCCCAGACCCAGTACCATTCTCACAGCGTGGGGGGGACGCTCAGAGGCGACTCTGAGACAGGCCGAGGACAAAGCCCAGGGCCGCCTACTGCCGCCTCCCACCCGCTTGGCAAACCCAGCTGCAGGTGGTGCCTGAGTCTGACCCACACCTGCACCTCGGCGGGCTGGGCCGGCACCTGCCCCACCTGGCCTTTCCTGGCTGCTGAGGTTCAGGACAGCAGGGTCCGTGGCTCAGTCAACCAGCTCTCCAGAAAACTCCAGAACTCCGTCTCCCTCCTCCCTCCCCCCTCCTCCCTCCCCCCCTCCTCCCTCCTCCCCCTCCCTCCTCCCCCCGTCCTCTCCCTCCTCCCTCCCCCTCCCTCCTCCCCCTCCTCCCCCTCCCTCCTCCCCCTCCTCCCTCCTCCCTCCTCCCTCCCTCCCCCTCCCTCCTCCCTCCCTCCCTCCTTCCCTCCCTCCTCCCTCCTTCCCTCCCTCCTCCCTCCTACCAGTGCTTTATCCTCTTCCTGAGGGCACAGTGGCTGGGGCCACCCCAGGCGCCAGCCTCCCTCCCTCCCTCCCTCCGAGACCCTCCCCAGCTCTCTGCCCTGAGGTCCCACTTAGATTGGCCTGAGGCCACCCTGGGGTCAGGAGTCCCCTTGAGCTCCCTACAGCCAGGGCCATGAGGGCAGCCCTGCTCCTCCGGGTGCAGACCCGTGGCTCAGAGCCGACCTTAGGGTGGCCCTGGGCATCGTACACCCTGTCATCAGAAGCATGCACGTGGCCTCACCCTCCGTGCCTCTCGCTCCCCTGGACGTGCTCCGCGTGCTCCGTGACACAGCCTGGGGCTGCTGGGATCAGCTCACCAGGGTGGAGGTGGGCGGGGGTCAGCGCTCTGACATTCAGGGCCGGGGCAGATGGTGCAAAGGTCAGGCTCTGGCTTCACCCTGAGCCGGTCAGCACCCGGGGGTGCTGGTGTCAAACGTGCAGGACCACGGAGCACACATGCGTGAGTGGCGCAAGCCCACCAGACCCCCTCCCATCCCCCCACCTTTGTTTCTCTGGCTGGAAGGGCCTGGAGGGGTGGGGCGGGAGTGGCCTTCCTTCCCCCATGGGCACAGGCCCTGTTGGGGGCTCGCTGACCTTTAGGTGAGGTAGGGAAGGGGGTTCAGTCCACTCAGGGGAGGGCCCGCAGCCAGGTTGGTGTGTTCTGCTCCACCGGCCCCCTCCCCACACAGGAAGGGAAGAGTATTCCAGAGCCCGCGGCTGCAGTGTCGGGTTCACTGGTGTCTGGCATGGGGGCGCCCACTTCCTCAGCCACGGCCCCCTGGGAGCCTCCAGGCCACAGGCCACTAGGGAGGCAGGAGCACAGACCGTAGCCAGAGCAGAAGTCTTCCACCAGTTGCCCCCATTCCATCTCTGCTGAATTATAATTGCACATTTGCCAGCAGTTACGTTTCCATGGGCCCTTTCGCTGTGTGTGAAATCTCTACAGCCCCTAAGGAGCTTCTCTCCTCGTCTTTGCAGGGTTCTGCTTGTTCTCTCCCTGTTCTGAGCGACACGCCACTCTGCACAGGTTCTGTGACCCCCAGACCCATGCAGGCAGTCTCCTCAGACCCCGGAACCCACTGGAACAACTGCTGGGATCCTCCCTTCCTGTCCGCCTGCCCTGCTGGCCGCAGCCAGGCCAGCTGTGTGTGGCACCCCCAGCCCAGAACCCTCGGAGCCTACTGGGAATGTCCCCTGATTCTGCAGGCCCAGCTGCCACAGGGGGTCCTCCGTGCCATCTCCCCACCCGAGCTGGGTCCAGGGCCTACCCCTCACTACTCGGGCCAGTGGTGCCGCACCAGTGGATGGCTGCTGTCTCTTCTGGATCACCCACAGCCCAGGGCACTGCCTGGGCGGGAGAAGAGGAGGCAGGCCTGTCCCCTCCCTTGATGCCCTCCACTCAGACGGCTGCCTAGGGTCTGGGCCCCGGTCCACACACCCCGGGGCGTATAACTTTCAGTGTAGCCTCAGTGTGGCCCAATATTTTGTGCAGGAAAGTTAAAAAATCTAACTGCAGTCTTTCAATTTTCCCTTTTATAATAAAACAAACTAACCGTCAGGGAGAAGGACACCAACTTTGCAAGAGTCTCAAGGTGCACACGAGACTTTGAGGAAATGCCTTGTTCGTGGCACCTCATCTCTGTCCTTTAGGGTGAAAAAAGTTTGGGGAGTCAAGTCCCAAGGTCCAGCTCAAATAGCATGGGGTCCCCAGAAGGCATGGCAGCCAGTTGAGGCCCCTGCCTGTGCCAGGCGAGGGCGTGGGGCCCTCTGTGGAGAACAGGGGCCCCAGCTGGCCTCCTGCTTGGATGTACAGACCTGTCACCTCCAACAGACACTGTGCAGCCATGGCCCCGCGGCGGCTACGGCCCCTTGCAGCACGGCCGGTGCTCAGGGTGCTCGGCTGTCAGGGGCCCTCTGCCAGTTCCTGCTGGGGGAGGCTGGCCCGAGGGGTAGGAGGACCTCAGAGGTGTCGCTTCCTGCTCCAGGGGTGACAGTGAGATCAGTCGGCTTCCCCTGCAAGACGTGGGAAGTCACCCTCTGATTATGCGCTGAAATACCTTTGCTGTCACCTGGAGATGAGTCTGGTCATGTTTGGGAGGTCCAAGCCTCCCGCCAGCCCTCCCTGCTGGCCCCCCAAGGAACCCCGCAGACTCCCTGAATGGGATCTGGGGCAGAGAGTGGGCACAGACCCCTGTTGCCTGGGCACCATAGCGACCTCTGGAGCTGGGACCCCACTTTAGAAATAGCCCAGGATCCAGGATGAGTTTCACAAAGCAGCGCTCACTGTGCTAGGAAAACCCCACTCAGATACCTCCTCTTCCAGCTTCAGATGCTTGTCTCAACCCACGGATACATTTCAGAGACTTGAATGAGGTGGCAGTCCAGGCCCTGGGAGACACCCTAAGTTCCTCTGCACTGCTGTCCACGCTCATGCCCCCTTTCTAGACCATCACCTCCCGCGGATCTCCCCCATCAGGACACTCTGCTGAGGTGCAAAACCCTATCCCAGCCCCCACCTGCTGAGACCCCATCCCAGCCCCCACCTGCTGAGACCCCCATGCCAGCCCCCACCTGCTGAGACCCCATGCCAGCCCATACCTGCTGAGACCCCATCCCAGCCCCCACCTGCTGAGACCCCATCCCAGCCCCCACCTGCTGAGACCCCATCCCAGCCCCCACCTGCTGAGACCCCATCCCAGCCCCCACCTGCTGAGACCCCATGCCAGCCCCCACCTGCTGAGACCCCATCCCAGCCCCCACCTGCTGAGACCCCATCCCAGCCCCCACCTGCTGAGACCCCATCCCAGCCCCCACCTGCTGAGACCCCATCCCAGCCCCCACCTGCTGAGACCCCCATGCCAGCCCCCACCTGCTGAGACCCCATCCCAGCCCCCACCTGCTGAGACCCCATCCCAGCCCCCACCTGCTGAGACCCCATCCCAGCCCCCACCTGCTGAGACCCCATCCCAGCCCCCACCTGCTGAGACCCCATCCCAGCCCCCACCTGCTGAGACCCCCATGCCAGCCCCCACCTGCTGAGACCCCATGCCAGCCCCCACCTGCTGAGACCCCCATGCCAGCCCATACCTGCTGAGACCCCATCCCAGCCCCCACCTGCTGAGACCCCATCCCAGCCCCCACCTGCTGAGACCCCCATGCCAGCCCCCACCTGCTGAGACCCCATGCCAGCCCCCACCTGCTGAGACCCCATCCCAGCCCCCACCTGCTGAGACCCCATCCCAGCCCCCACCTGCTGAGACCCCATCCCAGCCCCCACCTGCTGAGACCCCATCCCAGCCCCCACCTGCTGAGACCCCCATCCCAGCCCCCACCTGCTGAGACCCCATTCCAGCCCCCACCTGCTGAGACCCCCATGCCAGCCCCCACCTGCTGAGACCCCATGCCAGCCCCCACCTGCTGAGACCCCATCCCAGCCCCCACCTGCTGAGACCCCATCCCAGCCCCCACCTGCTGAGACCCCCATCCCAGCCCCCACCTGCTGAGACCCCATGCCAGCCCCCACCTGCTGAGACCCCATGCCAGCCCCCACCTGCTGAGACCCCCATGCCAGCCCCCACCTGCTGAGACCCCATGCCAGCCCCCACCTGCTGAGACCCCCATCCCAGCCCCCACCTGCTGAGACCCCCATCCCTGCCCCCACCTGCTGAGACCCCATCCCAGCCCCAACCTGCTGAGACCCCCATGCCAGCCCCCACCTGCTGAGACCCCATGCCAGCCCCCACCTGCTGAGAGAGACCCCATCCCAGCCCCCACCTGCTGAGACCCCATCCCAGCCCCCACCTGCTGAGACCCCCATGCCAGCCCCCACCTGCTGAGACCCCCATGCCAGCCCCCACCTGCTGAGACCCCATCCCAGCCCCCACCTGCTGAGACCCCATCCCAGCCCCCACCTGCTGAGACCCCATCCCAGCCCCCACCTGCTGAGACCCCCATGCCAGCCCCCACCTGCTGAGACCCCATCCCAGCCCCCACCTGCTGAGACCCCCATGCCAGCCCCCACCTGCTGAGACCCCATCCCAGCCCCCACCTGCTGAGAGAGACCCCATCCCAGCCCCCACCTGCTGAGACCCCATCCCAGCCCCCACCTGCTGAGACCCCATCCCAGCCCCCACCTGTTGAGACCCCATCCCAGCCCCCACCTGCTGAGACCCCATCCCAGCCCCCACCTGCTGAGACCCCATCCCAGCCCCCACCTGCTGAGACCCCATCCCAGCCCCCACCTGCTGAGAGAGACCCCATCCCAGCCCCCACCTGCTGAGACCCCATCCCAGCCCCCACCTGCTGAGACCCCATCCCAGCCCCCACCTGCTGAGACCCCATCCCAGCCCCCACCTGCTGAGACCCCATGCCAGCCCCCACCTGCTGAGACCCCCATGCCAGCCCCCACCTGCTGAGACCCCATGCCAGCCCCCACCTGCTGAGACCCCATGCCAGCCCCCACCTGCTGAGACCCCCATGCCAGCCCCCACCTGCTGAGACCCCCATGCCAGCCCCCACCTTCTGAGACCCCATCCCAGCCCCCACCTGCTGAGACCCCATCCCAGCCCCCACCTGCTGAGAGAGACCCCATCCCAGCCCCCACCTGCTGAGACCCCATCCCAGCCCCCACCTGCTGAGACCCCATCCCAGCCCCCACCTGCTGAGACCCCATCCCAGCCCCCACCTGCTGAGACCCCCATGCCAGCCCCCACCTGCTGAGACCCCCATCCCAGCCCCCACCTGCTGAGACCCCCATGCCAGCCCCCACCTGCTGAGACCCCATCCCAGCCCTCATTCCGCTCTGAGACCCCATCCCAGCCCCCACCTGCTGAGACCCCATCCCAGCCCCCACCTGCTGAGACCCCATGCCAGCCCCCACCTGCTGAGACCCCCATGCCAGCCCCCACCTGCTGAGACCCCATCCCAGCCCTCATTCCGCTCTGAGACCCCTGGCCCCAGGGGCACTGGCCTGCTGGCACTGAGCCCCCGAAGCCTACGCAGGTGCTACCTGTAGGGGGTGGTGGGGAAGCAGGGCTGAGGTGAGCCGGTCCCCCTGACTGTACGCCTCCTTCAAGCCGGCAGGCGGTGGGCAGGCTGATGACAGCACAGTTGGGGTGACATGGCTCCCCACCACCTGCACCAGCCCGACCCCAGGGCTGCCTGGGGAAGTTTCTGGGAGAGGAAGTGGGGTGCAAGGGGCCGCCTGTGTCAACACCTCCAGAGGAGCGGTGTGCTTGCTAAGACAGCACCCGCTCTGGAGACGGCCCGAGCTAGCGAGTCCAGACCACCGGCGGCGCGGAGGCATCCTCTCTCCCATCGTCTCTGGCCTCTCTGGATGGCGCTGAGCCTTTCCCAGGGCTGAGCCCCGTGGCTGCGGTCGGTGCCTGCACCTCACCCCGGCACGCTGGCGGGAAGGCCCTGCACCTTCGCACGCACCACACCCACGCTGACGCTGACGGGGTGACCGCGGACACACGGGAGCTTCCTGCAGCTCTGCTCCAGCCGCAGGCTCGTCCCTCCCCTCCACCAGCTGCACCTCGTCACACCCACCTCCTGAGGGGCCTTCTTTCCAGACCGTCCCTTCCCCTGGTCTAGAGTGTTCTCCTCCCCCGCTCCGCCAGGCCCTCCCGGGGCGTTCTCTTCTCCCCACTCTGAGCTCAGGGCTGGGACACCCTGCTCAAAGGGCTACCCCCGCCCCCTGCAGAGCCCACCTCCAGGCTACGCAGCCCTCCGCTTGGGTCCCGCAGCACCTGGCCTCAGCACCTCTCTCTGCACAGACTGCCAGGGGCTGGGAGAGCTCCGACCCCAGCCCTGCCCATCTCCACAGGCGGAACCTGAGGCCCGAGAAGGGGAGTGGCTGGCCCAGGCCTCCTAAGCCTGCAGAGACCCTGCCCAGAGGCCCGAGGAGGGCCCGGGCTCCACCCTCCAGACCCAGGCCTGAGGGTCCTGCCGTGGGCTCCTCCCTTGCCTTGCCTGCTCTCTGCCCGTCCCCCGACCCCCAGTCTCCCCAGCCTCCTCCCCCGGCCCCTCCCTAGACCCCCACCCTGCCTGGCGTCCTCCACAGGGCTTCCCCTGAATGTCTACTGTGTCCTTGTTCTGGGACCCCACCCACTCTCGCGCATAGTAGGGCCTCAACAAATCCCGTTCACCGGTCAGCAGGGGCCCCAACCGGAGAATCCAACCGGGTGGCCAGCGCCAAGGAACAAGCAGATTCTTGGCCCATAGCGGGGCGCTGTAAACAGGAGTGGCCGCAGGCTCAGAACCCTGTCGGCCTGGAGTGGGATGGAGCGTCTCTCCCCACCTCCCTGCCCCACGGCCCTTCCCTCTACTGGCCCTTCGGCTAGCTCCCTCCCAGTGGAGGGAGCTGGGGCTGCTCAGGGGAGGGCCGGGTCCTTTCCTCAAGTCCCACTGGATCCCCTGGGCTCCGAGAGGCCTGGCCCATTCTCACTGCCGGCTGGTCTCAAAACCATAAAGGACCCTCCCCAGAGAAGGACTGGGAAGGACCCCGCTGCTGGCACCCACCGTGGAGCCCCCAGAGCCTCGGTGCTCAGGCTCAGACAGAGCCCCCCGCGCCTCGTCCCAGCACCCTCCTCTCCGGCTTTGCACCTGCTAGGGAGCCCACGTGGCAGGCCCGTGGGTGGTGGCGGTCCAGGCGCATGTCTGAAGGAGGGTCTCTCCTGCCCCTTCCTCCCGGCCCCCCACCCCTCCGAACGTTTGGGGTTTGAGACAAAAAGGCTGCTGGCAACAGCTGCAGCTGGGAGATATGCATCACTACCCTATCTAGGTGAGCCTCCCTTTGAGGGAAGTGCCCCCCGGAGGCAGAGTCACTCCAGCGTAGGCTCTGGACGTGGCCCAGGGCCCCTACCGCACCGCCACCGGGAACCTCACTGCTTCCGGGGCCCCAGCTTCCTCACCTCGGGTGGCAGCGAGGCCCATGCCGTCAGGGTCAAGGAGGGGACAAAGCCCTGAGAGTGGGGGATTCAGGACCCTGGCCGAGAAAGAGGACGAAGGACCCTGAGGACACCCAGGTGGGGTGTCCTGAGCCCGGCAGTGTGGCCCCTGGCCAAGGGCCTTGACCCACCCAGGCTGTCCTCCCCAGGCTACATACACTCTGTGTCCACTCCGACCTCACTCTACACTACGGTCTGCCCCTCTTCTGTGCCCACCCTCGCCGCCCCACGCGTGGGCAAACGTGCTGGACATGGCTGGTGGGGGGCGGGGGCGGGGGGCCATGGGCCAGGTGGGCGTACCCAGCACGGGGGCAGCGTGCAGTCATATCGCGAGGCTTCACAGAGGGCAGGTCAGGACCTGGAGGCTTCTTGAAGGAGGAGGCCCTGGAGCTGGACCCGGGAGGTGGGAGGAGAGGAGAGGGGGAGGGGCTTCCTGGAAGATGGAAGCGCGATGCCTGCCTCGGCACCGGGACAGAAGGCTGGAGATGAGCCACAACCTCTCTCGCACAATCCCCAGCACAGCTGGGCGGACGGGGCAGCTGGACTGCCCGCAGGGAGATGTGGCCGTTGGCGCAGGCGGAGGGGGACCCCGCGCAGCTGGCACCTCCAGAGCCTGACGGGGCTGTGGAGGCTGGTCTTCCATCCCGCCTCTCGGCCTGAGGCAAAGGAATGCCGGTCCCACCACCCTGCCTTTAATCCAGTACACGTTGACTCTCCGTTCTCGTGGATTCTGCATTATCTCTGATGTATTGAAATATTGCACCGAAGGACAGTTTATCTTGATTACTGACTCCTGCGGGGCCTCGTAGATGTGCCGAGGCCGAGGCCTCACTTGCCTCACCCTGGCCCAGGCGCCTGGCCGGGATGGCGTGGACCCGTGGGCCCGTGGGCCCTGGGCTCAGCCTTGGGCCTGGCATCCCTGCGAAGCTGAGAGAGGAGGCGTGGACTTCTGTCACTGCGGGCACTTTCTGTTCCCCTCTTCTCAGAAACCAGGCCTGGGAAACATCCCTCCCGCCTCCCGCTGGTTTGGCCAAAAGCCAGCCTGGGGGCCCTGTCAGGCTGCCCCTGCTGCCGCCGTAGTGGGGCAAGGTGGGGGTGACTGCAGGACGCCACGCGGGGAGTGGAGGAGGATGGGGGCACACCCCTCAGGAAACTGCGGGCGATGGGGACACGGCTCGGGGGAGGAAGAGGATCCCCCTTGCCCTCCTCCCGCTGGCCGGCAGCCCTGCCCTGGGCCGCCCGCTCTTCCTCGCAGTCCCTTCAGCCTTGTCCCGGGTCCTCACGTCAGCCACTCGAGCTCCCGCTCAACACTCCCCCCGCACCCTGAACCGCTGCCAGCCCTGTTCGCACTGGGCGGGTTGCTTCTCCCCCGCAGGCCCTGGGCCCTGGGTCCCCCCTGAGCCACCAGACCAGCCTCAGCTCCCCAGAGGAAGGCCAGGAGAGGCAGGGGACAGACCCTTCCGGTCTGGGCTGCCCCCTCGCCCCCTCCTCTCCGGCACCGTCCCCCCGTCCCCTCACCCAGCAGCCGCCGGCCTCTAGGAGCCCTTCTCTGCTGGGTCTGCCCCCCACCCCCCGGCCAGGCTCTTCCCAGCCTCACTCCCTTTGTCTCCCTGCAGGTTGGTCGGTCTCTCTCTCTCTTTCTCTCTCTCAGGGGCAATGGATGAGCCCAGGCCCCCGGCTCTGCCCACAGCCTCACAGCCCCTCAGGGGACCCGGCGGTGGGATCCACAGACCAGAGGCACGGCCAGATGGGGCCTCGCAGGCCCAACTGCCCGCCACCTGGGGAGAGCCACCTGGGGAAGGCATCCTTCTGTGACTGGACGTTGGGAATCGGCCAGCAAGGGGACGAGGCCAGGAATCAGCCCTCTGTCCTCAGGCGCCTTCATGGCACCTTGGCTGGCCTCCTGTCTGCTGGAAGCGCACTCAAGTGTCACTGGCTGGGGTGACACAGTGGCTGGAATTGGACAGGAGCCGGGGAGTTGATCCTCATGGGGCAGGAGACCTGGGGTTCTCTGTACTAGACTCCCTACCTTGATATATAGTTGAGCTTCCCGTAATAAAAAGTTTATAAAAATAGAGACACAGGTGCATGGCTGGGGAAGGGTCTGCGTTAGGTGGGCAGATGAGGTGGCCGGTCAGCAAGGGCACGTGGAACGGGAGGGGCTGCCTGCCCGAGTCCAGCTCTTCGGCCCAAGGTGCCCTCAACCCAAGACTTGCTCTGTGCCAAGCCTGGCGCTCACCCGGCCGCCAGCGCCGGGCCTCGGGCACGACCCATGACTCATCTCCGTGCATTGCCCGCTGGCCGGGCGGAGAGGGGACGGCACCACAGGAGTGGGTTGAGGGGCGGGGAAAGCCACCCGCCTCCCTCCTAGACCCCACCTCCTGCCCGCCAGCCCCGCCTGGCTCAGCGGCAGATGCCACCACGGCCAGCAGGGGCCCTCCCGCGGAAGGCCTCCAGCCCCTGCCCCTGTGGCTGCCACCTCTGTCCTTCCACAAAGCCGCTACGTGGCCTCTGTGACCCGCCCTGCTCACCCTGCCCCCCCATTCGCTCATTTGTTCACCCACTCAGCAAATGTGGCTGAGCGGGAAAGGGTGTGGGCAGGAGGGCAGGGGGTGCCAGAGCCCCGGCAGCCGCCCTCAGGGCCTGGCTGTGCTGCAGACAGGGGACAGGGAGGCCAGCTCCCACGGGCCACCTTTGGACGCCCACTGTGTCACCCGCACGAGCTCGTGTTTCCCCCTCAAACGGTGGAGTCAGTGGGACGCAGCCAGAGAGGGAGAGCACTGGGCTTGGAAACACCAGGGAGGACGTGGCGGCCATGCCGCCTGCCCGCCCTCGGCCTCTGGCCTCCACTGCCACCCGCTCCCCACCCGGCCAGGGAGCCCACGGGGGGCCGGCTCTGAGCGGCCCAGGGATGGCTGCCCTGTTTCCAGGAACGAGCAGGCACATCCGGGGCGGAGCCTGTGGTCCTCGGGCCAGACGGCCAGCGCTGCAGATGCTCTCCAGGCTCTGGAATGTCCCTCTGTCTGTGACCGCCGCACAGGCCAGGGGCCCGGCGGACAGAGGCCATGGGTCCAGGGCACGCACTCTGGTGCCCTGGGGCGGGCATCCCTGGCGTCCGGCCGTCCCGGCGCCGCTACTCTCTCACTGCAAGCTCGCCCACCCAGTCCCCCTCGTAAACCCCTGGTGCCCCCAGACAGACCCCGCCTCTGCCCTCCTATGCTCTGCATCCCCTTCCTACCCCCATGCTCCCTTCACCCTGGGACCCCTTGGTGCCCAACAGAGGCCAAGCCAGGGATGTCCAGTCCTCTCCCAGCTGGCTGAGGGCAGGGGCGCCTGACGGCCCATCAGGCCTCCTCTGGGGTGGCTCCCAGGCCGCCCGCTCCGTCACCTGCCCTGAACCCCGGGACCCCTCCCGCAGGGTCGGTGGGTGGGCCGTGGCGCTGCTCCAACCGCAGGTTCCTGCCTGCTCCAGGGTCTCCTTCCCCTTTCTCTGCCTGGGGTTTCTCTGCCTGGAAGGCAGCTGCTGGCCCCGTGACAGCCCCCCCTGGGACTCCACGTCCCCGGGCGGCCCTCCAGCGCCAGCACCCCACCTGGTCTCGGGCTTCCCTTCCCAGCAGAGATGGCCATCCTGGCCCGCGCCACCCCACCCAGGCATCCCCTGCCCACTCTCCGCCCTCCTTCCTCACCAGGTGGCCAGTCCCCTGCAGGGGCCCCCACTGCCCAACAGCAGCTCCCAGGCCCTGCTCCCGGCGGCGACCTCGGGCTGGGGAGTCCAATGGGCAGAGAGCAACCCAAGTGTGTGCCCAGCACACATCATCCTTGCCTTAAAGTCAGCAGCTGGGTTCAGAGCAGGCGGGGGCGCGTCTCCCTTGAAAGGCTCCTGTCTCTCTATGAGGGGTTTCCCCCTTCCCCCCTCCCCTAAGGGCAGCCGGCCTTTAGCTCAGGCTGCTTTCAGCCAGTCTGTCTGGGGCGAGCCCAACTTAACAAGCACCCTGCCCACCTATGCACAGGTATGTATATACACATGCGTGTACACAGACGTGCACACACACGTACACAGACACAGACGCAGGCACAGGCACGGATACACGCATGCACACATATGTATACACACACACATGTATGTGCGTGCACACACACCACAGCAGTTCGGGGCGGATTCAGGGGCCCCACCCTCGCACCTGTTCACCCTCACCTGGGCCTCCAACCTCTGCCCTTACCTCCCCCACCTGCCCGTCCTGGGCCCCTTGCAGCAGGCCTGCCACCCCATCTACCAGCTGTTCGTTTCCCCCCACTATCTGCTGAGTGCCCTCTGGCAGCCCCTGAGCCAAGCAGCTGGTCTCCTGCTTGAGGTCAGAGTCAGTCTGCACAGCCCCATGTGGTGGGGCTGCACTTCCAGGAAGTCAGTACTGGGGCAGATTGGTCAGACTGCAGGGCTGTGGAAAGCTGCTGGGGCTGCTCCTGTTTAGATAAGCGGCCAGTAGAGGGGTGGGGCGTGCGGAACGTGCCCCGGCGGGGGGGGGGGGGGCGGCTGGCTGCAAGAGCAGCTTCCGGAGCAGGACAGAGCACGACACAACTCGTGAGACCCGTCCCCAGGGAAGCGCTGCCGGCCGAGAGGATGGGCCCCTTGTCGGCCATGGTGCTGCGATGCTCCCCCCGCTGCACTTCCCCCCCTGGAGAAGCCTGGCCTGGGTCTGGCTGACTGCTTGCCTCCCCTGGGGGCCCAGCCCTCTGCAGAGCCTGGCTAGACGGCAGTACAGTACCTCAGGCCCACACGTTCTCCCAAAAGACGTCTGCGCGCACAGTGTCTGCTTCTCCCAACCCCTCCTTGCTCCGCCACTGGGATTTGGGACCCACCATGGTCAGCACATAGAGGCATCCTCCCTGAGGGGGCCCTCTGGCTGCCATGTCATAGACCCAGCAGGCCCTGGCAGACCACCTTGTTCCATCTCCCAGCAGCACTGGGCAGAGATGAACTATCCCTAGTTCTTTACTTTTAAAATGTTTTAATGAAACGTTAACTAGGTCTAATGCACACCAGGTACCTGTGCACAGGTAAGGGGGAGGCCCTCGGCCTCTGAGGCCCCCTTGCATGCTGTCTGGATCTGGCTGCAGGACCCAGGGCACAGGCTAACTGCTGGGCCACTGCCCTTCTGGCTCTGAGACAGTGGTGCACTCACCTTATTTTGCTCTTTCCTCTCTGGCTTCTCCTCTCACATCCCTGTTGTTCTCCATGTGGGTCCCTAACTTGGGGTTTGCTGGGGTTTGGTCCTGGGCCCTTTCTCGCCCCATCACACACTCTCCATACAGATTCACCCAGTCCTGTTGATTCAAGAATCACCCCTATCCCCTGACCGCTCTGCCAGCTCCAGCCCAGACCTCTGGACCACACGTGGACTGTCCACAAGGCATCTTCTCTTGGACATATAACAAGCACTTTAAGCGTAACTTGACCAGAACTGACCACATCATCAAGCCCCTTCATCATACCCCCATGCTGTAATCTTCCTTCAAAGTTCCCCATCTCAGAGAATGATCCCTCTTGTTGCCCAGGCCAGATATTTGAGTGTCATTCTTAACACACAAATTTCCCCTCCCTCCTACATCTAATCAGTCATTGATAAGTTAAGTATGCAGATTGTAAGCACAATAGCAATCATTGAAAAGATAAAACAGGGAGGCATAATAAATAAACCAACAGAGGACATAAATGGAATATGAAACAAAGTACTCAATTAATCCAAAAGTGGGAGGAAAAGAGACAAAGAATAGATGAGATAAATAGAAAACAATAGCAAGATGGTAGATCTAGCCCAACCATATCAATAATCACATTAAATATAACTGGTCTAAACACTCCAATTAAAAGGCAAAGATTATCAAACTGATTAAAAATGCAAGAAGTGACAATACACTCTCTAAATGATATACACTTTAAACAAACAGATAGATTAAAAGCAAAAAATGAAAGCAAAGTGAAAGAATGGAAGAAGATGTAAAATGAAAACACTGATCATAAGAAATTTGGGATGGCTGTATTGATATCTAAGTAGACTTCAATACAGGGACTCTTACTGGAGATAAAAAGGTGACACTTCATATTGATAAAAGGATCAACTCAGAAGAATAAGTAGACAAATCCACACTTATGATAGGTTATTTTGACACTCCTCTCTCAGTAACTGAGAAAAAAATTATTAAGGATATAGTAGACTTGAACAACATCAATCGACTTGCCCACACTGATGTCCACAGAGCAGCATACCCAACAAGAGCAGAATAACCATTCTTTTCAAGTACACATGAATAGTCTCCAAAATAGGCTATATACTGGGCCAGAAAGCAAGTCTCAAAACAATTAAGAGGATTTAAATCATATAGAATATGTTCTTCAAATACAACACAACTAAATGAGAAATCAGTAGCAAAAGATATAAGCTATCTAAAGAATGCCCAAATATTTGGAAATTAAGCAACATAAGTATAACAAACTCAAGGTTAAATAGGTAATCAAAGGGAAATCAGAAAATATTTTGAACTAATTGATATGAAAACACAACTTATCAATATTTGTGAGATAAAGCTAATGCAGTGTTTAGAGAAAAACTTGTAGCTTTAAGTGCTGATACTGGGAAAGAGAAAAGGCCTAAAATCATTCATCTAAGATTTCACTTTGGGAAGCTATGAAACAACAACAACAACAAACTAAACCCAAGTAAGTAGAAGAAAGGAAATAAGAAAAGGTAAAAGTAATATAATAGAAAAATAACAACAGAGAAAAATCAATAAAATGGAAGTTGGTTCTTTGAAAAGATCAATGAAGCTGGTAAACCTCTGGCTAAACTGATCAAGAAAAAAAAAATCCAGACAAAGGATCATTCACTCCTTGATCAGCTGGAGGCAATGGAACTCACACTGGATACAAACAGACTGACTTTAAATCCCAGCGCTTGCTACTTACTAGCTGTGGCCAGATGATCTCTGTGTTCCTCTTTACCCTCATTTTGTAAAACACACGTAATACAAGATTATGTATTGGAGCCTGAATCAAGATGGCAGAGGAGAAGGACGTGCTCTTACTCTCTCTTGTGAAAAAACCAGAATCACAACTAACTGCTGAACAGTCATTGACAGGAAGACACTGGAACTCACCCAAAAAAGATACCCCACATCCAAAGACAAAGGAGAAGCCGCAATGAGAAGGTAGTAGGGGTGCAATCCAATAAAATCGAATCCTATAACTTCTGGTTGGTTGACTCACAAACTGGAGAACACTTATACCACAGAAGTCCACCCACTAGAGTGAAGGTTCTGAGCCCCATGTCAGGCTTCCAAACCTAGGGCTAGGGCAATGGGAGGAGGAATTCCTAGAGAATCAGACTTTGAAGTCTAGTGGGATTTGATTGCAGGACTCTGACAGGACTGGGGGAAACAGAGACTCCACTCTTGGAGGGCGCACACAAAGTAGTGTGCACATTGGGACCCAGGGGAAGTGACCCCAAGGGAGACTGAACCAGACCTACCTTCTAGTGTTGGAGGGTCTCCTGCAGAGGCGGTGGGTGGCTGTGGGTCACCATGAGGACAAGGACACGGGCAGCAGAAGTTCTGGGAAGTACTCCCTGGCGTGAGCCCTCCCAGAGTCCACCACTAGCCCCACCAAAGAGCCTGAAGGCTCCAGTGTTGGGTTGCCTCAGGCCAAACAACCAACAGGGAGGGAACCCAGCCCTACCCATCAGCAGTCAAGTGGATTAAAGTTTTACTGAGCTCTGCCCACCAGAGCAACACCCAGCTCTACCCACCACCAGTCCCTCCCAGCAGGAAACTTGCACAAGCCTCTTAGATAGCCTCAACCACCAGAAGGCAGACAGCAGAAGCAAGAAGAACTACAATCCTGCAGCCTGTGGAACAAAAACCACACTCACAGAAAGGTAAGATGAAAAGGCAGAGGACTTTGTACCAGATGAAGGAACAAGATAAAACCCCAGAAAAACAACTAAATGAAGTGGAGATAGGCAACCTTCCAGAAAAAGAATTCAGAATAATGATAGTGAAGATGATCCAGGACCTTGGAAAAAGGATGGAGGCAAAGATCAAGAAGATGTAAGAAATGTTTAACAAAGACCTAGAAGAATTAAAGAACAAACAAACAGATGAATAATACAATAACTGAAATAAAAACTACACTAGAAGGAATCAATAGCAGAATAACTGCGGCAGAAGAACGGATAAGTGACCTGGAAGACAGAATGGTGGAATTCACTACCGCAGAACAGAATAAAGCAAAAAGAATGAAAAGAAATGAAGGCAGCCTAAGAGATCTCTGGGACAACATTAAATGCAACAACATTCACATTATAGGGGTCTCAGAAGAAGAGAGAGAGAAAGGACCCAAGAAAATATTTGAAGAGATTATGGTTGAAAACTTCCCTAACATGGGAAAGGAAATAGCCACCCAAGTCCAGGAAGCGCAGAGAATCCCACACAGGATAAATCCAAGGAGAAACACGCCAAGACACATAATAATCAAACTGGCAAAAATTAAAGACAAAGAAAAATTATTGAAAGCAGCAAGGGAAAAACAACAAATAACATACAAGGGAACTCCCATAAGGTTAACAGCTGATTTCTCACCAGAAACTCTACAAGCCGGAAGGGAGTGACATGATATACTTAAAGTGATGAAAGCGAAGAACCTACAACCAAGATTACTCTACCCGGCAAGGATCTCATTCAGATTCGATAGAGAAATCAAAAGCTTTACAGACAAGCAAAAGCTAAGAGAATCCAGCACCACCAAACCAGCTCTACAACAAATGCTAAAGGAACTTCTCTAAGTGAGAAACATAAGAGAAGAAAAGGACCTACAAAAACAAACCCAAAACAATTAAGAAAATGGTCATAGGAACATACATATGGATAATTACCTTAAACGTGAATGGATTAAAAGCTCCAACCAAAAGACACAGGCTTGCTGAATAGATACAAAAACAAGACCAATATATATGCTGTCTACAGGAGACCCACTTCAGACCTAGGGACATACAGACTGAAAGTGAGGGGATGGAAAAAGATATTCCAGGCAAATGGAAATCAAAAGAAAGCTGGAGTAGCAGTACTCATATCAGATAAAATAGACTTTAAAATAAAGAATGTTACAAGAGACAAGGAAGGACACTACATAATGATCAAGGGATCAATCCAAGAAGAAGATATAACAATTATAAATATATATGCACTCAACACAGGAGCACCTCAATGCATAAGGCAACTGCTAACAGCTATAAAAGAGGAAATAAACAGTAACACAATAATAGTGGGGGACTTTAACACCTCACTTACACCAATGGACAGATCATCCAAAATGAAAATAAACAAGGAAACAGAAGCTTTAAATGACAAAATAGACCAGATAGATTTAATTAATATTTATAGGACATTCCATCCAAAAACAGCAGATTACACTTTCTTCTCAAGTGTGCATGGAATATTCTCCAGGATAGATCACGTCGTGGGTCACAAGTCAAGCCTCAGTAAATTTAAGAAAATTGAAATCACATCAAGCATCTTTTCTGACCACAACGCTATGAGATTAGAAATCAATTACAGGGAAGAAAATGTAAAAAACACAAACACATGGAGGCTAAACAATACGTTACTAAATAACCAAGAGATCACTGAAGAAATCAAAGAGGAAATCAAAAAATACCTACAGACAAATGACAATGAAAACACGACGATCCAAAATCTATGGGATGCAGCAAAAGCAGTTCTAAGAGGGAAGTTTATAGCTATACAAGCCTACCTCAAGAAACAAGAAAAATCTCAAATAAACAATCTAACCTTACACCTAAAGGAACTAGAGAAAGGAGAACAAACAAAACCCAAAGTTAGCAGAAGGAAAGAAGTCATAAAGATCAGAGCAGAAATAAATGAAGTAGTAACAAAGAAAACAATAGCAAAGATCAATAAAACTAAAAGCTGGTTCTTTGAGAAGATAAACAAAATTGATAAACCACTAGCCAGACTCATCAAGAAAAAGAGGGAGAGGACTCTAATCAATAAGATTAGAAATGAAAAAGGAGAAGTTACAACAGACACCGCAGAAATACAAAGCATCCTAAGAGACTACTACAAGCAACTCTATGCCAATAAAATGGACAACCTGGAAGAAATGGACAAATTCTTAGAAAGGTATAAACTTCCAAGACTGAACCAGGAAGAAATAGAAAATATGAACAGAACAATCACAAGTAATGGAATTGAAACTGAGTAAAAATCTTCCAACAAACAAAAGTCCAGGACCAGATGGCTTTACAGGTGAATTCTATCAAACATTTAGAGAAGCGCTAACACCCACCCTTCTCAAACTCTTCCAAAAAATTGCGGAAGAAGGAACACTCCCAAACTCATCCTATGAGGCCACCATCACCCTGATACCAAAACTAAAGATACTACATAAAAAGAAAACTACAGACCAATATCACTGATGAATATAGATGCAAAAATCCTCAACAAAATACTAGCAAACAGAATCCAAAAACACATTAAAAGGATCATACACCATGATCAAGTGGGGTTTATCCCAGGGATGCAAGGATTCTTCAATATATGCAAATCAGTCAATGTGATACACCATATTAACAAATTGAAGAAGAAAAACCATATGATCATCTCAATAGATGCAGAAAAATCTTTTGACAAAATTCAACACCCATTTATGATAAAAACTCTCCAGAAAGTGGGCATAGAGGGAACTTACCTCAACATAATAAAGGCCATATATGGCAAACCCACAGCAAACATTATTCTCAATGGTGAAAATCTGAAAGCATTTCCTCTAAGATCAGGAACAAGACAAGGATGTCCACTCTCGCCACTATTATTCAACGTAGTTTTGGAAGTCCTAGCCACGGCAATCAAAGAAGAAAAAGAAATAAAAGGAATACAAATTGGAAAAGAAGAAGTAAAACTGTCACTGTTTGCAGATGACATGATACTGTACCTAGAGATTCCTAAAGATGCCACCAGAAAACTACTAGAGCTAATCAATGAATTTGGTAAAGTTGCAGGATACGAAATTAATGCACAGAAATCTCTTGCTTTCCTATACACTAATGATGAACAATCTGAAAGAGAAATTAAGGAAACACTCCCATTTACCACTGCAACAAAAAGAATAAAATACCTAGGAATAAACCTACCTAGGGAGACAAAAGACCGGTATGCAGAAAACTATAAGACACTGATGAAAGAAATTAAAGATGATACCAACAGATGGAGAGATATACCATATTCTTGGATTGGAAGAATCAATATTATGAAAATGACTATACTACCCAAAGAAATCTACAGATTCAATGCAATCCCTATCAAGTTACCAATGGCATTTTTTACAGAACTAGAACAAAAAATCTTAAAATTTGTATGGAGACACAAAAGACCCCGAATAGCCAAAGCAGTCTTGAGGGAAAAAAACGGACCTGGAGGAATCAGACTCCCTGACTTCAAACTATACTACAAAGCTACAGTAATCAAGACAATATGGTACTGGCACAAAAACAGAAATACAGATGAATGGAACAGGATAGAAAGCCCAGAGATAAACCCACACACCTATGGTCAACTAATCTATGACAAAGGAGGCAAGGATAGATAATGGAGAAAAGACAGTCTCTTCAATAAGTGGTGCTGGGAAAACTGGACAGCTACATGTAAAAGACTGAAATTAGAACACTCCCTAACACCATACACAAAAATAAACTCAAAATGGATTAGAGACCTAAATGTAAGACCGGACACTATAAAACTCTTAGAGGAAAACATAGGAAGAACACTCTTTGACATAAATCACAGCAAGATATGTTTTGATCCATCTCCTAGAGTAATGGAAATAAAAACAAAAATAAACAAATGGGACCTAATGAAACTTCAAAGCTTTTGCACAGCAAAGGAAACCATAAGCAAGATGAAAAGACAACCCTCAGAGTGGGAGAAGATATTTGCAAACGAATCAACGGACAAAGGATTAATCTCCAAAATATATAAACAGCTCATGCAGCTCAATATTAAAAAAACAAACAACCCAATACAAAAATGGGCAGAAGACCTAAATAGACATTTCTCCAACGAAGACACACAGATGGCCAAGAAGCACATGAAAAACTGCTCAACATCACTAATAATTAGAGAAATGCAAATCAAAACTACAACGAGAACGGGCTTCCCTGGTGGCGCAGTGGTTGAGAGTCCGCCTGCCGATGCAGGGGACACGGGTTCCTGCCCTGGTCCAGGAAGATCCCACATGCTGCAGAGCGGCTGCGCCTGTGAGCCATGGCCGCTGAGCCTGCGCGTCCGGAGCCTGTGCTCCGCAACGGGAGAGGCCACGACAGTGAGAGGCCCGCGTACCACAAAAGAAAGAAAGAAAAAAAAAAAAAAACTACAATGAGGTATCACCTCATACCAGTTAGAATGGGCATCATCAGAAAATCTACAAGCAACAAATGCTGGAGAGGGCGTGGAGAAAAGGGAACCCTCTTGCACTGTTGGTGGGAATGTAGATTGATACAGCCACTATGGAGAACAGTATGGAGTTCCTTAAAAAACTAAAAATAGAATTACCATATGACCCAGCACTCCCACTACTGGGCATATTCCCAGAGAAAACCATAATTCAAAAAGACACATGCACCCCAACGTTCATTGTAGCACTATTTACAATAGCCAGGTCATGGAAGCAACCTAAATGCCCATCAACAGACGAATGGATAAAGAAGATGTGGTCCATACATACAATGGAAGATTACTCAGCCATAAAAAGGAATGAAATTGGGTCATTTGTTGAGACGTGTTAAGTCAGAAAGAGAAAAGCAAATATCGTATATCAACGTATATATGTGGAAGCTAGAAAAATGGTACAGATGAACCAGTTTGCAGGGCAGAAATTGAGACACACATGTAGAGAACAAACGTATGGACACCAAGGGGGGAAAGTGGCGGCGGGGTGATGGTGGGATGAATTGGGAGATTGGGATTGACATGTACACACTGATGGGTATAAAATGGATAACTAATAAGAACCTGCTGTATAAAAAAGTAAATAAAATAAAATTTAAAAATTCAAAAAAAAATCCATAAATTACTAATATCAAGAATGAAGGAGGACACATCATTTAGATCCTACAGACATTAGAACAATAATAAAGGAAACTTATAATAACTTTATGAGGAGACATTTCACAACTCAGTTGAAATTCACAAATTCCTTGAAAGTCACCACTTGCCAAAATTTGTAGAAGAAATATAAAATTTGAATAGTCTGCATCTATTAAAGTTGTTGAATTTATAATTAAAAACCTTTCCACAAAGAAAACTCCTGACCCAGATGATGTCACTGGTGAATTCTATCAAACATTTAAGGATGAAATAATGCTAATCTTACACTTTCTGAAAATAAATAAGGAGGAACACTTCCCAACACATTTTCAAAGACAAGCTTTACCCTCATAGCAAAACTAGACAAAGATGGTATTACAAGAAAACTACAGATTAACATCATGTATGAACATAGACACGAAAATCCTTAATAAAATATTTTTAGCTGATTGAATCCAGCAATATAGAAAACAAATAATCCACCATGCACAAGTATCCCAGGATTGTAAGGTTTATTTTAACATTAGAATATCCATCAATATAATTCACTATATTAATAAAATAAAGGAGAAAGTAATCCTCTTAATAGGTGCAAAAAAAATCATTTTACAAAATTCAATACCCATTTATGACAGAAACTCTCAGCAAACTAGGAATGGAAAACAGGTATGCTCAAAACCACAAAATATCTCTGAGAGAAATTAAACTGTCAAACATGGATAGCTACACCATGCTCGTGGGTCGGAAGGTCCCACCCAGTTCTCCTCACCTCCATCTGCACAACCAAACCTATTAAGGAAGCATCAAGCATCTCGCTCTGCGGGCTTTGCTTTCCAAGCAGACCACAGCACTGCCCTCTCCCCTCAGCGCCCCCCGCCCGGCCCCCGCCCACCGGAACACCCTCCTGTCTCGCTTGCAAGAAGGCAGCAGCCTTCTGGTTGGTCCCCTCCCCCCAGTCGTTCCTGAGACTCCAGCCAGAGACAGACGTCAAGCAGGCACACATGGGGCCCTGCGTGAAACTGCCACGGCTCCCACTGCCCAAGACGTGAGACCCCAGCTCCTGGAACGGCCTCGGAACCCTCACACGCTTCTCCAGCCTCAGCTCTTGCCTCGTTCCCCAAGCCCACTCCCCGCGCTGCAGCACAGAGAGCTTCTTTCCATTCTCTGAGGGTGCCCGGTTCTTCCGCCAGCCCCTGCCCTGCACCTGGCTGACCCCAGGCTGGTCGAAGACCACCCAGCCCCACCGCCACCCCCATGCGTCACCTATCACCTCATTGTCATGACTCTCTGGGTGACCTGTGTGCAGACAGTCCAACCTGAGGAGCCTGCATGCCTGGAGCTGCATGTGCTCACAGAGGGGCTTCAGAATGAAGGGACTGGGGGAGCAAGATGGTGGACAGGGATCGCAGATGCCGGCGGTCCCGTCCATGGGGCTTGGGGGATGAGGGCTGAGCCCACAGACATGCACACGTATGCCCCGGCACCCCGGCATCACATCTGCCCAGGCCCCGGAACCTGCAGGGGACCTGGCCTGGCCCCGGATGGCGCAGCCCCAGCCCAGCCCGAGCCAGTGCTGGCTCCTCAGCCTGCAGCCTCACTTCCTGGGTGATTCGTGAAGGGACCAGGAGTCCCAGGCAGCTGAGGACAGGCCCTGGCCCTGCGTGTCGGGGTGGGGGTGGGGGGAAGGGGCGGGGCAGCGGGGTGGGAGGCGGGAGGCTTAGGAAATCGCGCACAGGAGTGCCCCTGACTAAACCTCCACAGCCACTGGTCCCAGGGACCCCGAGTCAGCAGGCTCCCAGGCCGGACTCGGGGCTGTGCGGTCTGGGCAGATGCAGCCTGTACTCGCCAGGGATCAGAAAGGAATGGCCTGAAGGTCGCTGCACAGACTGGACACCCCCGGGCTGCGGCCAGAACCCTGGAGACAGATAAGGCCCCAGAGCCGCAGAGCCGAGCACTCCTGCGACGGGCGGGCCCAGCCTGCCCCAAAGCTTGTCCTCTCAACTAGAAAGGACTCTTCCTCTGATGGAGCAGCCATGTCCTGGGCCACGTGTTGTCATAAGAACTCAGTGTCCCCAGGAGCAAAGTGCCTTTTCCCTTCACTTCACACGGCAGCAAAAGCTCCGTTAAATGTTACACGTCAGGGAAGAAAAGAATTCAGTAACGCTGCAAGAGGCGTAAACGGGACACTGAACGAGGCTTGCTTAGGAGTGGAGGTAAAGCTACAAAAGGCGTAAACGGGACACCGAACGAGGCATATGCAGGAATGGAGAGGGGCAGACAGAGGCGGAGAGGTAGAGACAGAGAGAAAGGGCTTGCTTAGGAATGGAGAGGGGCACACAGAGACGGAGAGGCAGAGACAGAGAGAAAGGGCTTGCTTAGGAATGGAGAGGGGCACACAGAGACAGAGAGACAGAGAGGAAGGGCCTGGAGCATCTGAAAGCCAGGCCCGCTCACTCCGGCCCCATCCTGCCTGCTGCTCGGGAACCCTGCCCCGCCGGACGCCCTCCCTGACAATCGCTCTCAGAGCACCAGGATCCCGACACTCACCCTGGAAGCTCTGCTGCCCCCAAGCTGACCAGGCCTAGGGAGGGAGGGAGGATGGCGAGAGAGAAGGTCCAGGCTCAGGGCTGGGTAGGACTCGGTTCCCACCGAGGAGGCGCTGCCTGCTGCCCGTGGAGCAGGAAGTGATTTTACCACAAAACTCAAGCAGACGGTTCAGGGCAAAGTCTTCTGGGAAAGCCCGGGAAAGGAGGCGTCCTCACCTGCACAGCCCCTGGCCCGCCCCTCTGGGCCATCCAGGGCCACGGCACATGGGAGGGAGGCCCCCAGTGGCATGTCCACAGAACAGGGACCCCAGGCAGGGCCTGGCCCTGGACACAGCCCTGGGCTCAGCACAGGGCACTCAGGTTGGTGTGGGTTCCGTGGAGCCCAGGTGGGCCCAGAGTAGGGTCCCAGTCTGTGTCAGTCAGTATAGTGGAGGCTTGAGGCAGCAGTGGGCGCCCCTGGGGCCCCAGGCCGTCCCAGAGCCTGCGGGGGCCCCGCCTTCTGCGGTCCCCCTCAACCCGGGGGATCCTGCACTGGGCCTGGGGGCCAGCATCAGACATGATATTAGACAAGGCCCGAGGTTTCTAACGCATCAGGAGTCCCACCACGGGCGGGAGGGGGCACGGCCACCGCAGCTGGACGGGCTCAGACCCCGGAAGACCCCCGGGAGCAGGCCCCTTCCTTCACTCCCCTCGTCGGCAGACCTGGGCTGCGCCGGACCCACCCGAGCAGACGCATCCAGACCCGGGAGTCCAGGGCAAACCGGAGGGCCAGAGAGCAGACACAGGACACCATGTCGGTGTGGCCAGAGCCCGGACGGCGAGGACACTGGAGCCCAGAGGACACAAGCTGCGCTGGCGGTGGCTCAGCTACGAGGCGACCGTGTACAGTGGAACCGGGCCTGCCTGGCTCCTGAGGCTGGCCTGGCGCAGGGCCCCCTTCAGCTCGGCCGGTGGCTGGTCACTGTGAAGGGATGATGTAACAGCTGGCGCAAGCCTGGGGCTGACGGCAGGCGGGGGCCTGGTGCTTAGGGCACGGAGGCCACCCCCGACGGCGCCCTGCCTCTCAGTGCCCAGACTCTGCTTCCTCTGGCTCAGTAAACAAGGCCGGCGCCCGCTGCGCCAGCTGTGACCTAGAAGCCCAGGTGGTGGGCACCTTCCCATCTGCAGCGGCCGCAGTCCTGGCCTTCAAACGACCCCGCTGTGGGACCCAGACGGGGCCCTCACCCAGCGAGGGACCAGGACTCTCCCCAGACGGGCACAGCGAGGGTGTCTGGCCGAGGGGAACCGTGAGTCACCCCACGGGCTCCTGGGGAGAAGCCGGCAGCGTCCCACCCTCTGCCCCGGGAAGGCCCACCCCCGCCTTCTGGGGTTCTGGGAGCCCTGGCGCCTTGCCCAGGGCGGGAGGCCAGTGGTGTTGGCCCTTTGGAAGGGTGGCGCTCCGCAAGGCCCCTGTCTGAACCCTCACGGGGTGAGACAGTGCGCTGGCTTTCTCTATTTTCACGTAAATGAAGTGCCTCGCAGCGAAGCAAGTGGGGAAGGGAAGGGGATCAGTGTTTGACAGGAGTTCAGACGCGGTGGCCCAGCTCAAGTGCGCCCCCCGGAGGCCTCCCCAGACCGCCCCGGTGGAGCAGGGAGCCCCAGGCTGGCCCGAGGGAGAGGTGTCCGGCACACAGCTGGCTGGCAGTGACACTGGTCGTCCAGGCAGGGTCATCGGGTGAGCTGGCCGACTGCAGAAGGGCTTTGAGGCTGGGCAGGGACGTGTGGGTCTGGAGGCACCCCTCCACACCCCAGCCGATCTCGGGACCGAGCTCTTCAAGGCAGTGGCGGCTGCAGAGAGCACACGCACCCTGTGGAGGCTTAGAGAGAAAGTCCACTCCAGGGAAGGCTGCGGCCACGGCTCAAGAATCAGGAGCAGCCTGTCTCGGTCGCTGCCGGGACAAAACACCGCAGGCTCGGAGGCTTAACCACAGACATTGGTTTCTCCCAGTTCTCGAAGCTGGAAGTCCAAGGTCAAGGCACTGGCCAATTTGGTTCCTGGCGGAGCCCCTGTCCTGGCTCACAGAAGGCCGCCTTCTGTGTTCTCACGTGAAGCTCTGCTACCTCTTCTAAGGACACCCACGGGGTAACCTGCCAGGGAGACCTAGCTGGGCGGGGTGTAAACACCCTGCATTTAAGCCCCATGTGGGACTCCGGATGCACGTGTCAGACCTCCCCTCCTTCCCTTATAAATATCCTGCACCCCAAACTTGTTTTCGTGTCGCCTCCGAGGTCCAAGAAGAGTTGATACCATGGGGTTTGGAGCTGGATCACCCACTGCGCCTGGCGACAGGGGCCTGCCTCTGGTGGCACAGGTGGTGGTCTCGTCCCATCCGGGGGTTTGAGATACACGGACAGCAGGGTGACAGGGCAGGTGGCTGGGGGCCAGGTGTGAGGCCACCTCTGGTCACTCAAGAAGAAGCTCCAGCTGCAGGGCAGAGAGAGCCAGGCCTGGGCCCACTGACTGCAGAGGTAGCCGGGCTCCAAGAGGAAGGACCCTCCCCCGACAGCAAGTGTGCACAACAGATTCCCCCAGATGCTCCCACCCACCTGGCCCTTAGGCCCTCTACTCCTTGGCTGTGCTCAGGGAGACGGAGGGGACGTCCAGACATTTGAGAACCAGTGGGCATTCAGGTCCTGAGTTGACACTGACCTCTGGCACATCCTCATGGGCCCTGCCAGGGTGGGACACAGGAGGCTGTTGACAGTGGAATCTTGCCAGGACCGGCTCCCAGCGGGCAATGGCGTCACTTCCTGGTCTCCAAACATGTAACTGGGATTCACATGTGCAAATGACCAACACCCTCTCTGGGGTCAGAGACGCCTGTCAGGAAGGCCAAGGGCGAGGCTGAAACCATCACCCACCCCAGACAACAAATCACAAACGGTACCTCAGGGGAGGGTGAAGACTGGGACACCCCCCCCTTGAGTCTCCGAAGACCCTGGGGTGGTCCCATCAGGAGTGGCGGCCCCAGCCCAGCTCCACGTGACTCAGAACTCAGGGTGGTCCCGTCAGGAGTGGCGGCCCCAGCCCAGCTCCACATGACTCAGAACTCGGGGTGGTCCTGTCAGGAGTGGCGGCCCCAGCCCAGCTCCACGTGACTCAGAACTCGGGGTTCCCAGGACAACTCCTGCCCCCCGAGGGCAGCATCAGGCCCGGCAGCGCTCCGTGACGGTGCAGGTCAGGAGAGACGAGGACCAGCCCACGCTTTCGCGCAATGGAACGGCCACTGGCAGTTTTTTCCAGACTGTGTTGTAATACAGGACAAGGAGACCCAACTGGCTCGACGCCCCAATCATGGTGATGACACGGTGTTGAAGTCAGAGGAGGAAGATGGGGCAGGAGACAAACCAGGCCAAGACAGGGGCACCAGAAATGGTTAGGAGTTGAGGGGTCCAGGGGTCAGAGGCCTGCGGGCTATCCCCTCCCAAGTCAAGAGCAGAGGACCTCATCCCGCACCTCCTAGAAGGAAGCAGGAGACCGCTGGGCGCCGGCGGCAGCATTCGCACCAGAGCCCGTCGGCTGGTAGACCAGATGACTAGAAGGCAGCCAGGTGGGGGGCCCAGCATGGACAGGGAGTTGATAGCACCATCAGCTGGTAGAC
Organism: Phocoena phocoena; assembly: GCF_963924675.1. Classification (NCBI taxonomy): domain Eukaryota; kingdom Metazoa; phylum Chordata; class Mammalia; order Artiodactyla; family Phocoenidae; genus Phocoena; species Phocoena phocoena. The sequence goes on along the minus strand of NC_089225.1, from coordinate 114,421,707 downwards.
CAGATGCCTAGAAGGCAGCCCGGTGGGGGCCCAGCATGGATGGGGAGTCGATGGCACCATGCTGCTTCAGCCACTCGCGGACTGCCGTGTGCCGCCCCTCCAATTTTCTCTCTCACTACCCACCTCCTCCTTCCCTACACCAGCCCTGCCCCCCTCGGGCCACCTGGTCACCCCCCGTGTCTCAGCAGCCGGGCGGGAGCCCCTCACCTGCTCCCCCAGTGACAGCCAGTGAAGCCGCTGGCTACCTAAACCAGGACCCAGCTGGAAGCTGCTCAGTACAGATGTTTATTTATAAAGTTACATCCTAAAAACGTTTCTAATAAATAGTTTTAAACAAGATCTGTCCCGATGCGCCGTAAGGCCTCTCTCTGGGGCCAGGGAGACAGGGCGTGGAGGATTTCAGGGAGGCTCTGTCGGCTCAGCGGCGTGGAACGAAGGTGCCCACCCTGAGTTTTTCTTGTCCTTCCTGCAGCACCTGCAGGGACGGGGGCTCTTTGCCAGGACCCGCTCAGGCCCGGCCGCCGCGGCCCTGGCGTGTGGGCCACTGGGAGTCCCTCAGACCCCTGGTCACCGAAGCCGACACGCAGGGTCACCCGGTTAGGCTTTCATCACTGCCACGAAGGAGGCCTGCGGGAGGAGATGGCGAGGGCTGGCGGCACTGCCCTGGTTCGAGGGGTGAAGGTCCGCCCTCACGTCCTCCAGGGGCTGTCATGGCAGCCCCAGCTTCTGAGCCCCGAGAAGCTCTGCCTGGGGCTCTCAGGGGAAGAGACCAGGGCACCTCGTGTCCCAGGGCACAGCCCAGCCTTCAGGGTGGCCGCTGGGAGGAGCTAGGCGGGGGAATTAAGACCCAGGGCACCAGGAGGCCCCAAAGCAGAGTGGGCTGGGCCCTCCCAGGCCCCACACATACCTCCTCGAGGAGCTGCCCCAGCATCTCCTGGCTGTGAATGGAGCGCCTGTGGGAGAAGACACCGCTCTCACCCTCTGGGTCCCTCCCTGCGCACCTGGAGAGGCAGCCACGCTCCAGGCCCGTCTGCTCTCTAGAAGGCACTCTTCTCCCACAGGCCTCTGGGCTCTGCCAGGACAGTGAGAGCTGGGGTGTGTGCGACAGGTGGGAGAGAACCAGGGTGCTAAGATGCTGAGGACCACGGCCCCCCGACCGACACACACGCCCACCCACACACGGCCCCGGCACCCCACCTGTCTATTCTGGTCTCTACGGTCACTGTGAAGGCCCCCTCTGTGTCCGGCAGGTAGGTGGAGGGCACGATCCAGTAGGTCCCCTCGGACAGGTGGCAGAGCCGGCTGACCTCCTGGGCGTAGCAGTGCGGCACACAGCTTAGCAGAGGCTCCTGGAGCAGCAAGGAGGGCGCATCCTGGCCCCCACCGTCCGCTGGGACCTGGGGGAGGCCCGGGCTCAGACCGGGCGGCCCGCCCGTGGGCGGACCGAATCGGCTGTGCCCGCCAGGACAGCAAAGGCAAGTCCCCTATCTCAGCCTTGGCCTCGCTCCCTTCCCAGGCAGCACTGCCCTGGGTTGGGAGCAGCCTGGTGCAGTCTGCTTGGACCCCGTCACACATGCCAGGCCCCCGAAGCTGGACTCGCCACTCACCGGGGCCCCACCACCCGAGGGCCCCAGGCTGGGGACCAGCAGAAGGCCCGCCCTCACGTCCTCCAGCGGCTGTCACTGCAGCCCCGGCTTCTGGGCCCTGAGAAGCTCTGCCTGGGGCTCTCAGGGGAAGAGACCGGGGCACCTCGTGTCCCAGGGCACAGCCCAGCCTTCAGGGTGGCCGCTGGGAGGAGCTAGGTGCCGGAATTAAGACCCAGGGCACCAGGAGGCCCCCACTGCACAAGCCCCTGCCCCAGGACTCATCTCTTTGGCCCCGGCCCCGGCACTATTTTCGAAGCGCCGGGGGGGTACCCCAGGGGTGGCCTGCAGTGGAGCGAGGCACCAGAGTACGTCCTCAGCCGTTGGGATCCTAACGGCACAGAACCTTCTCAGAGGAGAGCCGACCCTCCCCTCCCCCACATCGTCTGTACCGCAGGCTAAGCGTGTCCAGCCCCATGACGGGCCCCTGATGGCACAGCTCCGGGCCATCCTCCAGCCCATGCCCTCCTCGGGCACCTGCCACTGCCCAAGCCCATCTTGAAGCGGGGTCCCCAGAAGGAGCAGGGGAGCCACACTTCACCACGGGATCTGGGTTTGCAACCTCCGACCTCTGGCACTTCACCTCCCCGCCTTCTCCAGCTACACGTCCGCTAGGTGCATCCCGTTCACGTGCCGGGAGAGGAAGAGCTGACTGAGGCCTGGGAAGGCGCTCGGGGCGGCGTTTGTGACTCCCTGGCCCTCACCTGGCCTCCATGGTCTCCTGCCACCCGTGGGTAGAGCTTCAGGCCCACGTGAGCCCGGGAGGCAGCCTCTCCTCTGCAGGGGCAACCGGCACACTTCCCCGAGCTCCCGAAGGCCGCCCCACCCTCCTACTGCCTGAGATTCGGCCCCGCACCTTGGCCTCGCTCTCAGCTCCCACCCCCAGCTCTGTCTTGTCTTTCTGATCAGAAGACCCTCACTCGGTGGCGCGACCGTCCATCGCGTCTCAGCGGGTGTGGGCCTCCCCTCCGTCCCTTCCCTGCTGGTCCCCAGAGCCCAGGCCCTCGCTGGTTCCAGACTCAGGCCCGGGGTTTGGGGCGGGGAGGATTCACGGGGCTTCAGGGCGGCTCCTGCCGGACAACGGCACCCTCTACGCCCTCTCGGGCCTCCCGGCTGCAGGTGCAATGCTGGGGGCAGCTCAGGACACAAGTGTCCAGTGGTTCTGAGCCCGGGCGAGTGGACGAGGGGCTGCCTGAGCTGAGCCGTGACCCCCAGTGAGCTATGGACTTTAGGAAACCTAGAAATGAGTCTTGCGTGTGACTGGATGATGCGGACAGACCCCGGGGGGCCTCTCTCCCGGACCCGGCTCACCCCACCCGGACGCCCGGGAGCAGGGGCGCCTGCCTGGAAGACGTGGAAGCCGATGGCGACCTCGCGGTCACGGCAGTGCTGGCGCAGGGTGATGCGGACGCAGCGGGGGCCCGCGCCCTCCGGCACCGAGAGGGGGAAGCGGGGGTTGGTGGGGTAGGAGGCAAAGTTCCGGCTGCCCCCCGCCGTCCGGCCGACTCTCCAGGAGCCCCGCAGCCTCACGGTCTCCCACTCGCCCACAGGCAGGGCCTCCCGGGGGGCAGCGCTCTGGGCTGCCGGCTGGATGGCGCTGCCAGGGAGACAAGCACAGGAGGCGGCCGTGGCACGAACGCACGTGGCCCTGTCCCAGTCCCCGGCCCGCCCGCCGCCCTCACCTGAGGCAGACTCTCCCGCTGGAGAAGACCCGGAGCAGGAACCGCCCTGGCATGTCCTTCAGGAAGGTGCTGGGCACGGCCAGGTAGTAGCCCGGGGCGAGCTCACAGCGCAGATGGACCTCGCGGTCGTACGCGTGGCACGCGGTGCCCGCCACGGGGGGCGCGGACAGGGCCTTGGGCAGGCTGACCCGCCGCTTCTCCACCTGCAGGGGAGGCCCACGTGCACCCGTCACAGAAGGGCCCCCCTTGAAGCACCCAGGCCTACGGGTCCCCCGCACCCTGGTGAACCCGGGCCTTCCCCTCAGCCCTGGGGTCAGCGGCTCCGTCCCACACGGGAGCCTGCAAGTCCTCCTCTGCTCTGGGAGGAGACAGACAAATCCAGACAGGGCTGCGCCTGCAAAGGCAAGAGGCTGATGCAATCTGGGGACTGCCAGGCAAACGCTTGCTAGCAGTTTCTGCACGAGGAAAGCAACACCAGGCAGGCCGTGGCCACACAGGGACGGGGAACAGTGCGATGTGAGCTGTCAGACCCCGTCAGGACACACAGGGTTTAAAGCCAAGCGACTGGGCAAGCCAACGGGCAGCGCGGTCCTCTGTTGGCCACCCTCCTGTCCCCTCGGAGAGCAGGACAGGGGTCTCCATCGGGAGCCACAGACCTACCCTCAGACAACCCACGAGAGCACAACAACCCCATCCCCGTTTTGTAGGGAGGGGAGCCCTCCTAACACCTCTGCCAGCTCTGCTAACGGCTGCTTCTGTGTAGCTTGCCTTTGGCCAAAGGGCACACCCTGGCCAGGCGGAGGGAGGTGAGCCCTGTGGACTCAGATCTGAACGGGGTCTGTGGGAAGACAGCCGGGGGGGCGAGAGGCACACTGGGGGCTCCTGGGGCTCAGGCCTCCTCACCCCTGTGCCTGCATCCCACAGAGCGGGGTGCCAGGCCCGGGTGGGTTACCTTCCAGATGTGCAGGCCCACGGCCTGGTAGTCCCTGCCCGGGCGGCCCGCCGTGCGCAGCTGTGGTCTCTGCAGGACGGCCATGTATACCTCGCTGGGTTCGCAGACCCGCAGCCAGAACTTGGGGTTGCTGGGGAAGCCGCTGTAGTTCCGGCAGCCTCCCGCTGACTGGCCCTTGACCCAGGCCCCGGGCAGCTCCTGAGTGTGGCACAGCGCCCTTCCTGGGCGGGGACCCCCACGTCAGCTGCAGGGACGGGGTCCCCCCCACGCTCCCCGCACTAGCAGGGGCCCCCCACCCCGCCACCTGTCCCCCCAGGGCAGGTGGGGATGCAACCACCGCTCCGCCCTGAAGAGAAGCCAAGAGGCAAGAGGGGTGCTCGGGCAGCCCGCGGTGGGGCGCGGTGCCCGCTCAGCCCCGGACTTCAGAGGCCAGTCGTCCGGGCCACTGCGAGCCCATGAGGCCTCCCCCAGGGCGCAGGCCTCCCTTACCTGAGCAGAGACTCTGCAGGTGGCCAGCCTCCGAGATGGGGAAGCCGATGGTGACCTCGTCAAACTCCCGCAGAAACTCGTCCTCCTCCACCCAGAACTCCCCCTCCTGGAGCTGCGACAGCAGCTCAGACTGGGCCTCGGACTCCACCCGGTTCCACCCTTCACCCCTGGAAGGAACCTCCCTTCAGCCGAGGCCTCCCGCCTGCTGAGTGGATGACAGGGGCGGCAGGGCGGGGTGGGGGTTGGGGGATGCTGGTCCCGCTCTGCGACCCTGGGCCGGCGAAGGGGAGCAGCCCTGGTCCAGGTCTTGACGCTGACGACTGGGTGCAGGCGTTCCGTGGGTCTGTCACCCGCAGCCCGGCAAGGCATCCACCAGTCCGCGGGTGCCCCTGACTCAGGACAGGCCCCGACCGCCCCGGGTGCCTGGGTCGCAGGGCCCAGTGCTAAGCCTGCCTCAACAGGCCATCTGGGGCCGAGCACAGAGCACGGTGGCCCACGAGCAGGAGAGCAACCAAACCCTGTCCTGACCACGGCCCGGCCTCGGACACCAGGCGCGCACGCGGTCAAGGCGGCTCTGGGCTGCCCCTCGGGCCCCGCACCCCTCCCCCAGCGAGACCAGCGCGACGACCCAGAGTGCACCTCGCCGCACTCACCCCTCTCTCCAGGGCCCCTGCCAACAGCGCCGGCCCCAGGGGTTCTGAATCCGCAGCAGCACGATGCTCTGACCAGCCCGGCCCCGGAGCTCTCGCAGGTCCGAGACAATGAAAGCGTGAAACTCCCCCAGCGCCCTGGTACCTGGGTGAGCGACAGCCAGGAAGTCCTCAAACCGAGCAGATGCACAGGTCCGCCTCCTTCCCTGGGACGCCCCAGCCCACTCCACTGCGGCGGCACAGGCACCCGGGTCCCTGCGGGCCAGCAGGGGCTCCTTTCCTGACCGCTGCCGACAAGTCAGCTCAGGAACGGCCTTATGCAGCGTGAGTCACAGGGAAGGACCTGGGTTTAGACCCCGGCTCGGCTGCCACCAGGCCTGACGAGTCATTCCCTTCTCTGGGCCTCGGTCCTCGTTGAGGATGATGAGGGAGGTTCTCAAAAGGGCTGCTCCCAGCACCGTCACGGGCGGGTCTGCGACACCAGAAACTAGAGAAACCTCTTCTCAGCGAGCTGCTAAGGTGTCAGGGGCGTCAGGTAGTGTCTGCGCAGAAACCGGTGGGGAGGGCTGGAGGCCCGCGGGAGACCCTCCCCCTGGCCAGAGGCCTGGGGACAGACAGGCGCAGAAGTGAAGGGGCCAAGCAGAGACTGGTGGGCGGGTGGTGGTCCAGACAGGAGAAGAAACTCCTGGAACGTCTTTAAGTGCTTTGCTTAGAAAGGCACTGGAGCCGCCACTCTGGGTGTCCCGCCCACGTTCCCAGCCCCCTGCCACTTCGGTGGGTTCCAGCTGCTCTCCATCTTTGCCTGTGGGTTCCCCCCAAGCCTGAAGTGCCTAGAATTAGCCCTACCCCACCTGGGGGCAGCTGGTGCTACACGGGCCACCCTCTGAGGCAGTGTCTCGCACAGCGTCCCAGCACAGCACTCCGTGGGCTCCCCTCACCCCCGAAGTGTGCTTCCCCAACCCCACCCTGAGGCCTGCAGGTGGGCAAACCAGCCCGGGGCTGTGCTAACGCTCGCGCACCGCCGGGCAGCGCAACGGCCAACACGTGGCGGTTTATTTTGATGTTCTTATTCTTCGGACAAAAAGCCCGTTAGGAAAATAACCGTAAATATGAAAACAACTGTGCATAAAGATGTCCACTGCAATGTTATTTATAATAGCATAAAATGGAAAGACCTTGAATACCCAACATCGAGGGAAGCGTTAAGAAGAGCGCAGCAGACACACGGGTAACGTCCGACGCCGACAAAGCTTACACAGCGACAGAGAACGGTATGTGATACAGAATATAAAACATACACATCTTTTTGAAAAAAAACTGAGAAAGGGGACTGAAAAGTCAAAGGTAGTCAAGTCTGAGTGATCTTTTTCTTTCAATGAGCAGGCATATTACTAAACTGAAAACCTGACTGTCGCTTTTGCCAGGTTACCAGCTGGGCCAGAGATGGTGCCACCACCTGGTGACCCCAATACAGGCTCCCGTCTCCCCACAGGGGTAAGCCCTGGTCAAGGGAAAAGGGGACACTTCCCTCCAGAGAAGGACGGTCAGTAGGGAAGGTCCTCCTTTCCACTTAGCCCATATAGGACCACAGTAAAAAGCTCTGTACAGGAGGCCGAGAGGGCTCAGGTGTGCAGGCCTGCCATGCCACCGCCCGCTCCCGCCCTACCTGTTCTGGGCCTGAGCACCGAGCAGCTCAGCAGACAGCGGTCCTTCAGGCTGAGCAGCTGCCGACAAGTCCTACGTTCCGCGCCCCTGGGCCTGTCCTGCTGGCCGCTGGTTCCTGCCATGTCCTTCAGGTTCCACCTCTCGGCCAGGCCACCAGTGAGGTCCACCAGGGCGTCAGCCACCTGTCCCGCCCACAGGTGCTCATAGGACCCGTAGACCCTGGGGAGACAGCCAGGAGGGCGTGAGGCTCCGGCACCAGGCCCCCTGCCCCTCTCCTGTCCCCTGTGGTCTGCCTTCTACCCACCTCAATCGCCTCTCTTTCCCTCCCACCCTGTCCTCACCAAGTCCAGACACAAGCTCGCCTCCAAGGCCATAAGGGACAGCACCCCGCAGTGCCCTGCGGCCTCTGCCCCTGTGGGGCACCAGCATGAGGCGGGCACAGAGGCTGTGAGCTCCCACTCCTGCGTCTCTCATGATCAAGGCCTTCGGCCCCGCCAGCGGCAGCAGTGGAGCGCTCACTCCCACCGCGGAGGCCTGCCTACCGGCCCAGCGCCTTTCAGCACGGCCATCAGCACACTCGGGGAGGAAGTCCTTGGTCTCAGGACTACGATAAACGAGCATGGTAACTCGGCGGCCTCATTCCTTCCCAGCAACCTGCACAGAGGCCGCCTGTCCCCAGTGCTGACACAGATAGACAGAGACATTTCTCTCGCTTGGGTTTGAGGAAAGAGAGAGGAAAACACACACCCTCTTTCTGGAGGCGAGGCCTTCATGCCCAACTTTGAAATGAGGGCAGGGAAAGAGGGAGTGGGCAGAGGGGACAGCAAGCCACAGGCCAAGTCTCAGAGTTTCTGTCTCTGGACGGGTCGCCCCACCCAGGACTGGCCACCAGGCCCTAGCTGCTGACAAGAACGCTGCAGCCCAGGGAGAGCAGATGTGCTTCCCGGGCCCCCAGCCCGCCTGGCCCGGCCCCTCCACCCCCAGCGTGCGTACTTGGCGTAGACCTTCTCCAGTAAGGGAAGCCAGAACACATCCTCCCTCTGGCACCGGGAGAAGCAGAGTCTCCCTGCAAGACAAGGCAGACGGTCATCTATGGTCACCTCCACCCAGCGTCCAAACTGCCAAACTCGACAGGTGAAGGAGCCGCGGTACGTCTGGTCGAGCCAGCTCGGCTGTCCCGGAGGAAAGACCTGCCGCGCGTGGGGAGAGGCAAAAGGAGACGGTGAGAGAAGCCACCACGCGGCGCGCTCCCAGCATCCCGAGAGAGCATGACCGTGCTGAACGGTACCCTCCCATCGCGCAAAGGACTCCACCTCCCCCGACGCCTGGCTGGCAGGGCTTATGCAAAACCCGCTTACTGGACAGAAGACTAATAGACCTTTTAATAAAAGATGCTAGGGCCACACGGAGGGAGCCGACTGTCTCCCAGAGGTCAGAGTCAACCATTAACGTCCTAGCGTCCCCAATAAGCATGTGACCTGAATCCAAAACAAATGTGACTTTTATAGGCCTGAGTGACCCAGTTCTCGACAGAGTGGCTGGTGGCAGGTCACCGTAGGCACAGCGACCCCCTGGCTGGAGCCTGGGACCTCAGAAACTCTGACAGTGCCCGGCCCACTGTTCACTGCTGGGTTTGTGATTCTGGCCTAATGCTGAGAGACAGGACGGGCTCTGGACCCAGATGGCCTCGTTTGGGCCTGGCTCTGCCCCTTACTAGCTGGGAACGGGACAATGGTTTTAGTGCCCTCGTTTGTAAGGAAGGGTCAAAGCCAGCCAGTCCTGTGAGAATGAAAGCCAGCAACTGGGGTCACCTAGCACAGGGCCTGGGACATGGGAGCAGCTCGGAAAGGGGTCACCACCGTCAACACTGTTGCCTGTATCGGTGACACTTAGCGAGGCCGTGAGGGCTCCTGGGGAAGCAGCCCGACAGGCCTTCTATAACTGTGGTCCCTGCTTAGCATCAGAAACAGTTTTAATCACCTTTTGCCAATTTATATTCTAAACCTGTTAAAAAAAAAAAAAGCAACCGCAACTAGCTAGGAAGCTTACTCTAAAGCAGCACAGGACCTCTCAGCCAACCCTTTCCTACCCTGGGCTGGCACGTTTGTCTTTTTATTCCAAATGCCTGCCTGACCCAGGGCTCAGGAGATGGCAGAGCAGGGCAGAAAGCAGCCCTGCTGGCCCCTGCGGGAGGGGGTCACTGCATCTGCGCCTCGGAGCCCCCGAGGGCCGAGCCCCACAGGGCAAGAGCTTGGCTGCCTCCTGCTTCCTTCCAGCGCGGGCAGACAGGAAGCAAGGGCCGGAGGGGAAGCCGCGCTGTGGCAGACACCTGGTCCAGGAGGTGCTGGCTCTTCTGCAGGGCGGCGCAGGCGCACAGGAACCAGCAGTCCCCTAGCAGCCCTTGCTTCACCTGTCCTTCCTGAGCGCGATCTGCAAACAGCTGGGGCGCGGCACAGATTTCCTGAAATAAAGAAAATCGTCCAGAATTACTTCATGCCTGTGGCTAGCTTTAAAACTAAGAATACAGGATCTATGTGACAGGGGCTGGGGAGGAGCTTTCCTGGTCATCCACATTGCCTAAGAGGGGACGGGAAGTAGCTGGCTTCTTGCAGCCAGTATCCGTCAGCCTCTCCTGGCTTCAGATCATCGCATCCAACTTAAGATTCCGGGGTCCCTGTCTCTGTCCACCTTCCTTAATTGGCAAAACTCCCAACTCTGGATGAATCCTACCCTGCTTTTCATAAAACAGTTGGTCTAGAAAATGGTTTCACTTTAAATTCACACAGGCAAGTCTCAAGTGGGTCCTCTATACTGTTTCTCTAAAAGGCTCAATTTTCCACACCCCAGACTAGTTTACCCCTTCTCCTTCCTCCTTCTCTTCTCAAAACACCCTCGCCCCTCTAAGCGGATGGCCTCATCTGATGCTCCATCAGAAGCCCCCGGACATGACCCGTTCCTGCCCTCAGTATCTGATCCCCGCTTCCTTCCTTCTCTGCAGGGAGGATCCCACCAGCATAAGGCATGGGAGAGGATGTCTCCTCTTCTCTAAGATGCTGTCCCTGGGCACTATTTCCCCTCTAGGCCCGTCACTGACTGACTTCTCGAAAGAGCTGTTGCCCCTACTTCCTCCCTCCGGCTCCTTGCCACACCTCGTTGCTTCTGAGCCAGCCGTGCCCCCAAAACTGCTTTTATCAATGTCACCTCCGTGTCGTCACCTCCAACGGGCATCCTCTGTCCTTTGTCTTTCCCAACACTCGGCAGCATCAGAGCAGTGGCTGCCCCCGACCCCAGCAGTCCCCTCCTGGCTTCCACGATTCCAAGGGCTTCTGGCTGTCCTTTCCCCTCACTGCCTGCCACGTCTGAAGTCTACCTGTCAAGGCACCTGCGGTTCCTCAAGGCTCGGTTCCAAGCTGCCTCTTCTTCTCTGCCCATACTTTCTCCTGAGATACCCTTCCAGACCCTGGACAGTAAGCCATCTGTTACAGTCCCAGCTCCCAGTGGAGCATCTAGGCCAGGTCTTCCTGAGCTCCCGACTCTCATATCCACTTGCCTACTGTCAGCTCCGCTTGAACCTGTGAGAGCAAAACCCAAGCCTACATTTCCACCCCTAGCTCTCCCCCACCTCCCAGTTTCCCCAGCACAGCAACCGGGACCATCATCCCCCCAGGTGCTCAGGCTAGACATCTAGAAGTCATTCTTGGTCCCTCTTTCATCCTCACCATCTACTTCCAATCGGTCACTAAGACAAATGGGTCTCAGACCTACCTCTGCCACACTTCTTAGTTCTGAGACCTTGGGCAACATTTTGACCTAACGTTGGTTTCCTGGTCTGTAAAATGGAGATACAAGTACCAAGGTGGACTAAATAAAATCAAGGGCATAAATTCTGTGCACATAGAATACCTATAGCCTTTACTGGCATATAATGAGCGTTATGTAAATATAAGTTTCTCTTCCCATTTCCTGACCACCATGAACCCGACTCTAGTTTCCAATCGGTCACTAAGACCTATCAATCCCCGCTCCAAAATATCTCTCAAATCCATCCACTCCAAAGCCCCACCCCAACAGCTGTCACACCAATCTGAGCTCCTTCATCTTTCCCCAGGACCACTGCAATGGCCACCTTCATTCCTGCCCCAACAATCCATTCCACACCTGGCAGTAAGAGTGAGCTTCTTAAAACGTAAATCAAATCGAATCACTCCTCTACTAAAAACATTCTAATGGCCTCCCATTGTCCCTAAAATCCACTCCCCACACTTTTTTTAACCCAAATTCCACCGGCATGGCCGGTCAGGCTCTTTGGCCCTTGGCACCTCCATGCCAAACAGGCCCTCTCAGTGTTGCCCACGGAAAGCACTTCAACAGGCAGAGCCAGGTCTGGACTTCTTCCAGGGCTGGTGCACACAGATGTCCCCACTAAGACTGCATACACTCAGGGAGAGACTGTTCCTTGGACAGTCTTATTCAGCTGATACGCCATTTCTAAAGATACCAGCATAGCACCAGGCCGGCGCATCCCTCTAACTGCCACCTTAAAGTGCACGAGGTCCAAAACAGGAACGTGCAGAGCAAAACGGCTTTGCTTTGTAGGCTCAGCCTGGCCCTTCCAGAACATAATGAGAAACAGAAAGAGACCGCTTGTGGCCAGAAGAGCCATGCAGACTGGAAGCTCTTCAAAGCAGACGCAAGTGGGGCTGAGTTTGCGTCTGTTAAAACGCCCCTCTCGCTGTGCCTTGAAACTCCTATTGAATGGAGCTCTCGCAAGTAGGGGCCGTAAACTCGGGTCCAGCACACCCCGAGTGGGCTGGGGAGGGGGCCTGGGAGCCCACTCAGGAGGACAGCGGCGGCAGACCCTGCCGACCGTCGTGCACCCAGCCCCGGCTAACCCCGGCCGCCGCGCTCGCACCCCTGCAGGAAGGAGCGCCCGGAGGCCTGGCGCGAGACGCGTGAGACCCGCGCGCCCCCCTGACCCACCTGGGGCCGCCTCCACGTGATTTCCTCCCGGAACTGGGCCAGCGGCGTGGAGAAGCTGGAGAAGAGCGAGGAGTCAGAGGCCGGGAAGGCAGCGTCCCGGAAGAGCTCCCTGGCCGGCGCCCGCATCTTGGGCACCCCGAGCTCCCATCTGCTGCCCGCGCCCCGGTGCCGAGCGCAGCCGAGGGGGCGCGCAGCCCCGGAGGGAGCGCGAACCGGCCGCGGTCCCGCCTGCCTCGCGCCTCCCCCGTCCGGCCCGGCCCCCCAGCCCCGCTGGACCCACAGTACCACCCGGCCCCGGTGCCCGCCCGCTCCGTCGCCCCGGTAACCGTCGATCTAGGCTGCAGCCAACCAGGCGCGTAGCCCCTGATCACATGACAGAACGGCCCAATCCCACTCGAGCGTTGGGAAGTCCGCGCCAGATTCCCAGCCCGCAGGGGGCGTGGCTCTCGATCTAGGCTCCGGCGAAGCCGGTTAGTCGCCTTGGCTGCACTTCTCTTTCCAGGGCCGGGGGGCTCGAAGGTGTCTCAGCGGAGACTCACACCTGGGAAGCCGGCAGCGTCTTGTCCTCGGGCCGGTGTGGTTCGGGTCGGGGCGTCGGGACTGCCTCCTGAGGCTGAAGGGACCAGAGAGGCAGTCTCGGCCGAGGTCGGGCTAAGAACTACAGGTCCCAGCATGCCGTGCTGCCTCCAGAATGCACTTCTTCCGGCGGGGGCGGTGGGTCCGGCCACCTGGTGTCGGGAGAGCCAATGAGAGACTCGGGAAGGGGAGCTGTGGGCTGTCAGGGACCGTGTGGTGTCCGCCACTGTTGTGGTCGTGCTGGGGTCCTGGGGAATGTTACGGCCCCGGGAGGGCCTTCGCAGGCCTGGGAGGCTGTCTCAGGGCAGGCTGGGATCAGACGCGCTAGATCCTGAGCCGGGCAGGCGATGAGGCTGGAGCATCCTCCTGGTCCCCAGATGGCCGGGCATCTGGTACTGATGGGCTGGACAGTGACCCGCTGGAGTTGCGGTTATAGCTCATGGCCGCTCAGTGCTGCGGGTTGGTGAGGGCAGTGATTTAAGGATCTGCTCAAGGATTCATCTTTGCTGCAGGAACCTGCCCTTCCCCGTCCCCATTCCTAGGAAGGAAGGCAGGCAGCCAGCCAGAGGCTTATTCTCTGACTGCCTCTCCAAGCCTGCCTCATTGTGGCTGGAGCCTTCACAGAGGGCCGCACGGGGGAGGAGATGGGGTGGGGCACAATCCTTCTAGAACAGCTCTCTGATACCTACTAGAGCTTCTCAGATTTTGTATCCCCAGGCCGCTTTTGCCCAGCCTCCCAGATAGGAAGGGTGGTCAGATCGAAGCCCTTCTGCAATCTGATCCGTGCTGATGAGAAACGGAGCCTGGTCCAGGAGCCCCTGCCCCGGCCTTCTTGCTCCAGAGCCCCCGGTTGCTGTGACAGCTGCGGCTTCTCCCTCTGAGAGGCCCAGCAAGGCCTGCATGAGGAGCAGCTGTTGGTGGTGGCATGATACGGGGGGGGGGGTTTGGAGGCCTAGGGTCCTCATCTCTGCTGAGGTTCTAGAGAAGGGAGTGACCGCATCGTCTGACATCTCTCTCTGGGATGCTCACTTCATGACCCTTGCCTCCGTGGTGCTGACTCTCCCAGAAGATGTTTATGGCAGGCTGGAGGCTGCACCGTAGCTGGATGGAGTCAGGAATGGCCTGGGCCCTGCTTCATGTGGGTGTCCTGAAGGACTAAGAGAAACTTCCCTGACCTGGGGTGTTGGGTGACTGGTCTGCTCCAGGTAACACGCTGGGGTGGTGAGCAGCGGGCTGGGGCCAGCCCAGGATCTGGACTCTAAGTGGGGGCCTCTGCTGTGCCACTTACCCAGGCTTGCAAGCTCTGGAGAGCAAGCAGTCTCCTGCAGGCATGTCGGTGTGCAGAGCTGGGCCCAGGCCCAGAGAAGGGGCCAGCAGACAGTTGGTGCGGGGTAGGCCGCAGCCCAGGCCTGCAGTGTTGGTTTGTGACCAACACCAAGACGGCATGAAGGCATCTCTCCTGTCGGCCTGCGGGCACAGCTCCTCCTGGGCCACACTTACCCCCACAAGCCCTGTGGTGCCATTCCCCACCTCTGGGTGCAGAGATGACCCCTGGGCCAATTAGCAGTAGTCCCCTCTCCCTCCTGGGCCCACCCCCCAGCCCTGTGCAGAGTGGAGCCTCTGGCTTGTGGGTATCAGGAGGAGATGGAGGCAGCCTGGGGTGGGAAAATGAGGAGGTGTTCTGGGGGCAGCTGGTGCACAACCCCAGTCTCCACAGCCGCAGGTCCTGGGATGGGCAGTTATTTAAAGTCTGACCTCAGGGCCCTCGCTGTAAGGCGGGAACACAAGCTCCATGTCATAGCGCTGTTTGACGGTTACAAGTGAGACATCGGGAGGCCCCGTGGAGCTGCAAGAAGGATTGGCCTCGGGCCCCTCAGGTTAGGAAGCTCTTGAGACACGTTCTCAGTTACATTGATGCGTCTGAATTACAAGGCAGTTTCAGGCCCACAGAACAGTGAAGGCCACGTGCCCGACCCCAGGCAGCCCGAGACTGACTCGTGTCCCGGGCCTGCGGGCGGTGGGGTGGCTGTCCCTCTGAGCAAGCCCTTCTCTCCGGGACTCTCCTCCTGAGGGGACGGGACAGGTGGGAGGTCCCCTACCTTAGCAAGGCCCTGGGCGCGCAGGACCAGCCTCCACTACGCACATCCCAGAACTGACTCTGGCCTCTGAGCACCGAGAGACGGTGGGAGCGCGGGTGTCCGCCCCCCCCGGGGCCAGGGGCACGCAGAGCAGTAGTCCAGGGCCCCCGAGCCAGGAGCACCCTGAGGTCACCTGAGCAAGAGTCACTGGAAACCTGGCCCTGCTGGGCGGCTGTCCCAGCTGCTCTCTGGGCCCATCTCCAGCTGCAACCCCCACAGTGCAGGGACCCTGGGGCGGGCTGACGATTACGTGAGAAACAAGGCTGGGCCTGGGCCGAGGGGCATCAGCGAGGGCCACGAATGTGGACTGTTTCCCTGTGGGACGGTCTTCGCTGGGGCGGAGCGGGAGTGCGTCCTGGAAGCGTGGGTCTCTCCCCTGCCCCTGTCTGGAGGTTCCAGCTGAAGGAATCTCCCCAGGCAGGGCTGGAACAAAGCCATCTGCGTCTTTCCTGCAACCCTCAATCAGTTCAACAGAAGTGAGGAAGGTCCCGCCCCTAAGGGCTTGAAGGGTTAAATGCACTTGACAACGCTGAGACGCGGAGTTTGTACGATCCTCACGCATCTCAGAGGTAGGTGTCACCGTCCCATTTTACGACAAAGAACCTGAACTTCAAAGGGAGGAGGGGGCAGCCCAGGACCCCACAGCTATACGTGGGACGGAGCCAGCGTTCCGAAACCAGGCAGGCCTAGGTCGCTTTGCTTGCTGACAGAGGAATGGATTCTTTTGCGGTGATGTTTTAGATTGTTTGGGTTTTTTTTTTTTTTACCTCATTGTTAAAAATAATACACGCTCCTGATAGGACTTTCCCCCTTAACTACTGCTCCAAAGTGGTCACGTGTTCTTAAGTTTTATTTTGAACACAATACAGGTAATTTCTTCTTGACTTCACTGCTCTGAGGTGACCGGATTTCCAAGTGGGATATTTTCTGCACTGCGGGCGTCGCGTCCTCTATTCCTCTCTGCTTGCTCCTGCGTTTTTGAACAAGGAAGGATTATCTGGGCCTGGGTGGGTGGGCGGTAGCACTCTCTACCCTGCCCTGTGTTGAGAGCCCCTGCCGGATGCTGGGCTAGCCCTGTGGGAGCCTCGGCACACGGCCGTGTTCAGGGCGCACCCTGCGCTTGGCCTTCACCCTCCCAGCATCTGGTGATTATTTAGAGAGAAAGTGAAGAAAACAAAAACAAAAAACAAAACCCTTAACAGCTGCCATCAGAATCATCTTGGTGAAAGGACAGCCTGTGTTAGGGTATGTGGGTTAGGGAGGTTGCCTGGGCGAGGCGGCCTTAGGTGGCCCAGCCTGGCCGGGGAGGTCTGATGGTGGGTAGACGGGGGGCAATGGCTAAGGAGAGGAGGCTGGAGTCCCGGATGTGTTGAGAGCGAGGATGCCTTGATCAGTCTGAGCTGCTTCGTGCGGCCCAGTCTTTCCACGACCCCGGGTCTTGGGCGACTCCTACCGCTTCGCGCTTCCTCTGTTCTTTCCCTTCGTCAGGCCTTTGCTGACGCGAGGAGGGCTCTTTGATGCTCCAGTCCGTGAGTCCCGTCTTCACTGTGACCATTCTTCTCGGGTTGCATTTTTTTTATTTAAAAAGTTGTCCCTTTAAGAAACTTCCAAGGTCTCTGGTTCTTTTTCTTGACTCCTGGTCATCTCACAGGTGCCTATTCCTGTCTTAGGGTTTATTTCAAACCACCCCCACCCGCCATTGCGTGGCTGAGATGTTAGTTGTGTTCTGATTACTTTGTCAGCCCTGCTTCCCTGGGGGTCAGCTTGGGCCGGGGAGTGTTGGCCGCTGTGCACGTGGTTGGTGCTTGACTCGGCCTTATGTTTACATCTGAAGTTCTACCCAAGGCACCTGGCCTGAGAGAGGGGGGCGTACCCCCAGTAAGTCCCAGTAAGAGTGGGGGAGGGGAGAGAAGCGCCCCCAAGGCAAGTCTGGACCACACAGGACACGGCTTGAGGGACTCAAGACGCCTGTACCTGGACTCGAGAGAGGCTCCAGGCAGCGCGGGGCTCTATGCACAAACCCTCACGGGTCAGCTCTCCACACACCATCTCTCCTCGCTGCCCCACCTTCCTTGGCCCCAGCAGATCCGATGCTCACGGCCACTCCCATCCCCATCCTGGGCATCACCCCCCTCGGCCCAATTCTCCTGCCTGACTGCTCCCCTCTCTGTCCCGAAAGTTCTGTCTCCCAGCACTGCCCTCAGCCCCTATGGTGGTCAGTACTGCCACTGGCCGAAAACCCCCACCTCCATGCACGTGGCAGGAGCGGACAGACATGGCCCCAGCGCGTCTGACTGCTGGTGTGAGCCCCTTCACAGACCCATCTCTGACGAGGTGCTTTCATCCATCAGCATGGGTCCTTGAGGAACGAGAGACAGGAAGCCCATACCCCCACCTGGCCTGAAGCAGACACAAGGCACGAGTGAGAGATAAAACTTCGTTATTTAAAACACTGGTATTTTAGGAACTTCCCTGGCGGTGCAGTGGTTAAGAATCCACCTGCCAACAAAGGGGACATGGATTCGAGCCCTGGTCCGGGAAGATCCCACATGCCACGGAGCAAGTAAGCCCGTGTGCCACAACTACTGAGCCTGCGCTCTAGAGCCCACAAGCCACAGCTACTGAAGCCTGAGCACCTAGAGCCCGTGCTCCACAACAAAAGATGCCACCGCAATGAGAAGCCCGTGCACCGCAATGAAGAGTAACCCCTGCTCGTTGCAACTAGAGAAAGCCCGCGCGCAGCAACGAAGACCCAACACAGCCAAAAATAAATTAAAAAATAAAATAAAATAAAATAAAATAAAATGTTGGTATTTTAGAGCTGTTTGTTGCCAGAGCACAGACATCGGCCCCAGAATAGGTGTGAGGCTATATCAGGACATACGATGCAGGCCGGGGGCTGGCATGGGCCCATCCCTGGAAGCCGTGATATGCAGCCATAAAACATTTGGTAAAACTCAACCGTGACGACCCATGAGGCAAACGATGTCCAAAATAACTCACAGGTCTGGTGGAAGAGGTTGGGAAACCCTGGCAGCCTGTGTTGGTCACAGGCTGCGTTTGGCAAGATACCACGAGGGAGAGATAGCCTGAAAAAACATGCCCGGTTTGCAAGCTGGGAGGAAAAAGAATCGAGAAAGGCAGGAACGCAGGGACTCATGGGGTTGAGAGGCCACCTGCTCATCCCAGAGGGCAGATCAGAGTCAGGACCATGTGGCAGGACAACACCGAGCCGTGGGTGACTGTGGGGCTTGCTTCTGAGCCTCGCCAAGTCGGGCGAGGCCGGGGGGGCGGAGAGCGAAGCAGGCGCCTCGGGTGTGGCTGCACGCCCACAGAGGCCACGTCAGGACCTTGGGGGACCACAGCGCTTTTGAGAGTTGCACTGCCGAAGAAACCAGGAGGCTGGGACTAAAAAGTTTGTGACTAGAGACTTGAAAATGGCCTTGGTGGAGAAGAGGCCGAGGAAGCAGTTCAGCCCCCAAAGAGGGCTTGGCCAATGCCATGATCAGGCGTGACCAGTTAGACAGGAGGAGGGCGGACCCTTCCCAGGGCAGAGCCAAGGGCCACAGAGAACCCAGGACTGGGGAGCCTGGCCCAGGATGGGGCCCCTGGCAGGCCTCTAACACTGCTGTGGGGCGGGGGCTGCTGGCCCCCCGTTTCTCCCTCCGCAGGGGTGTTGTTGCTGCCGCCCTGTCCCTGTTCCCCACGGGTGGGTGACTGGCCTTCCAGCTCACGAGTGGCTGGGCCGAGTGGAGCCCCACCGGGCCCTGGTGCTGGGACAGCCCCCCGAGTCCCTGGACCGTAACTGGATGGGACCAAGTCAACTCCTGGCCGGGGCAAGGGGGTGAGGTGGAGGGGTTGCATCTTGAGTGCAGGAAGGAGAATCAGTGGGACATCTGGTGACCTGGGGGCCGGATGTGGCAGGGCCAGGGCTGCTGGCCCACCATTTGCGGTCCTCCCTCGCCCTGGCCCCTTGGGGGGGGGGGGCGCTCTGTGACTGGGTCCGGCCAGTTGGTCAGGTGATGTCACTGCAGGGCCAGAGCGTGTAATGGTGGTGGGAGACCCACACTAGAGGCGTGCCACCCCGTGAGCCCAACCCTGCGGGCAACCAGGAGGACCAGTGCCCGCTCGCTGCCCTCTGTCGCAGTGGCTGCATCAATCCCAGCGTCCACAGCTTAGCCATCCTTCGTGGCGATGCCCCAGGTGGAGTCCCCAACCTCACTCCCTCTTCCAAGCCCCACCAGTACCTGCCGCCTCGACCGCACCTGTGCTTGTAGACATCCTTCCTTCTCCATCCCCCAAAGTCACACTCACCTCTTCCTTTACTCCAGTTTGGGATGGGGGACCACTGCTGAGAAAGGCCCGCAGCAAGGGTGATGACAAGTGGCCTCCTTGCTTTGGTGTTTGGGGGTCCAGGGTGGGGGGGGAGGGGCTGGGGAGGGTGGAGGGTGCCGCTGGCGCTCAGACCCCCAGGGCTGCCGGGCAGGATTGGGGGCTTCCGAGGGCAGAGCCGGGATGGTCAGGAGGGGCTGGGGGGCAGAGAAGAACCTCAGCACGACCCAGCCCCTCCGGCCTCTGGCCTGCGTGTCTGGCGGTGACCAGCTCAGGACCCCGCCCCACGGCAGCTGGGCAGGTGTGAAGGAGCTGGGACGAACAGGCCGGGAGGTAGTTTGCAGTGGAGGTTTAATGGGACAGTCACGGTGACCCTGCACAGTGGTCCCCCGGGGGGCCCGGCTCTAAGCACTGGGCTCCCCAGGCCTCTTCCAGCAGGGTGGGCCTAGAAAGAGCACCAGCGCCGCCTGTCCCTCCCTGTGTGTTATTGCTGCACTGGCCCCAGGCAGCCTCGAGACAGACTGTCCTGTCCCACTCCCCCTGGGGCCTGGGATCCTGTGTTCCCTGAGGAGCTAAGGCTTTCCGGGGGGCCCCTCCCCAGGGACATCCACCCTTTACTCGGTGTCCCTTGCCCCCCACATGGAGGGCATGTCTGCGTCCTCTGCCGGAGGCCAACCGAGGCTGCCATCCCCGGGGGTGGGGTGCGGGGTCCGCGGGCAGGAAGCACGCTGGGGGGACAGCATGGCCCAGGCCCCCGGCAGATGTAAGGCACGGTGTGGCGGTCGCCATCGACCCAGGGGCAGCGCCTGGCAGTCAGTGTTGAGACAGGAGGGTGTGGCGTGTGCTGGCCGCTCCAGGCCTGCAGTGCAAGAGGGCTGCGGGGACCAGGTCCCCAGGCCTTGGCCGGCCCCGGGGGTGCCCCCAGAGAGCCTGCAGGAGGGGTGCGCGGGCCAGGCTGGGGCACGGTCACGGTGGGCCGAGGCCCGGAAGGCACAATCGTGGTGTCGAGCAGTCAGGGCTAGGCAGACACGTTGACATCCCTGAGAGAGATGGCGCTGCCGGGGGCCTCGTCCCCGAGCAGCAGGGCTGGTGCGTCTGTGTCCGCCTCCGAGTCCGCTCCGGCCCCGCCTTGCTCCACGCTGGGCTCTGTGCCGGGGCCCAGGCCCTGGGACAGGATCTGCTGGATGGTCCGGCGCAAGTTGGGGTGCAGCCGGCCCTGCGTCTGGTAGAAGACCTCCAGGGCGAAGGACTTGAGGGCGCCGGTGCAGAGGTCCTCGTACAGCGGGATGGTGTACATGCGGGACATCTGCGGGCGTCCGCTTGTCACACTGGCTGCTCCCTGGCCCCTCCCACCCGCGGGCCCCAGGGCTGCAGTCACACTGCCGCAGCAGGGGCCCCACTGTCCTTGCCTCCACCACTGCAGGCCTCTGTGGAGGCCCCATCTCCACGGAGCTCGGGCTAGGGGGGGCGCTGCCGGGGGACAGGTCTGGGGAGTGGGGAGGCCGGGCCCCGGCAGGCCTGGGGTCCTAGGGCCTCTGAGGAGCTCAGATGTGCCGGCTGTCCACGCCCAGGGCCCAGTGGGCCCAGACCCCCACCCCGGACTCTGCTCCCGGCCTGGCCCTCGGGCACCACTGCCCCAAGGCCCGGTGGGGTCTGTGCTCTTCCCCCCACTGCCAGCCCCGATGCCACGTCTTCCCCACCCCATTCTCTGGGATGCCCAGTCTGAGTGGGCGGGGCGGGGGGGGGAGGGGAGGGGGGAGAGGAGGGGAGGGGGAGGGGAGGGGAGGGGGGAGGGGAGGGGAGGGGGGAGGGGAGGGGAGGGGAGGGGGAGGGGAAGGGAGGGGGAGGGAGGGGAGGGGGGAGGGGAGAGGAGGGGGGAGGGGAGAGGAGGGGGAGGAGAGGGGAGGGGGAGGGAGGGGGGGAGGGGAGGGGAGGGGGAGGGGAGGGGAGGGGGGGAGGGGAGGGGAGGGGGGAGGGGAGGGGAGGGGCGGGGGGGAGGGGAGGGGAGGGGCGGGCCCACGCTGGTGGGTGCACCTGGCTCTCAAGGAAGCGCCGGACCCTGTGGAGGTCGGGGTAGTAGTCGTTTCGGACGACAATCTGCAGCCAGCGAATGCGGATCTCGGCATTCATCGAGTCCAGCAGGGAGGAGTAGCACTTGGACAGGCTCATCACCACCTCTGCCGGCCACGGGCAGGTCAGGCCAGCCGTCCCCTCCCCTCCCCCACCACCCTGGTGGCTGCAGGACTCACCCTGGGGCAGCGGGGACCCGTCCAGGAGCCGGTCCAGGAAGAGCGCTGTCTGGAAGGTCCTCCACTTGGAGATGTCGATGGTGCTGGCGGATGCGGCCGCCTGGTCCAGGGGCTCCGCGGTCCACAGCTGGAAGAGGGCCTCCACAGGCCGGGTCAGGCTGGATCCCTGAGACAGGTCTGGCTCGGCCAGCGGAGGACCTGTGGCATTCAGCCAGCGCTCAAACTCCAGCCCTGCAGGGAAGACACCACCCTGGGGTCCCGAGCAGGCCTGCCCGGGAGACCCCAGACCCCGAGGGTGTGCCTGGGTGTGACTGTTCCGGGCCTGGGAGCCCCGAGGGCGGGGGCCGTCTGGGGACGGCCGGGGTCACCTCTAGCCCCTGCCACTCCAAACCACTGGGGTGGCTTCGGCGAAGGGGCACACAGAGGCTCGAGCTGGTGACTGAGGGACCCCCGGCCCCTCCACGCCTCTCCTGGGTAGAAGACAACGAGGCACTGTAAACCCTTGGAAGGGAGGCGGCGGAAGAGGCTCTGCCCCACGAGGGGGTAGGGGGCACCACCCTGGGAAAAGGATGTTCCTGCTTTAAAACCCTGGAGCTGGGCAGCCGTGGGGGCAGGTTCTGCCCATCGCCCGCTCCCAAAAGCCCTTGGAGCACCTACCAAACCTTCCCAAACACAGGGTCCCCCTGCCCACACCTCCCAGCCACACCTCACTGCCCTATAGCAAGCTCTGGCTTCTCCCAGACGTCAGACACTCCAGTCTCTTCTTTGGCCCCCAAGCCCTTGGACCAGGGACAGCCCCACGAGCCTCACAAGCAGGCCAGCTGCCTTGAGCTAGCTCTCAGGCAAACCTCTCTCCGTGTCGCAGATCCTGCCCCAGGCCCTTTGCACAGTTTCCAGAGACCTTTTTCTGGGACTGCTTAATCAGGTCTGCCTGGCCTAAGTACCACCTCCATGCTGGGAAGCACACCCTCCTCTCTGTTCCTATAGCGTCCAGCCCGAGGCCCACACTGTCCAGCGAGGGTGGCTGCAGGAAGGATGGATGAACCTGAGGGAATTTCTTCCAGGCAGAGGGGTCATCTTGTGTGGTGGAGCCCACACACCCGCCGCCTCCCTGGCAGGCCGAGGGGCTAGCCGGTTGCGGACCCGTGGCAGGCGGTGGGCCTCACCTGCCCGGCAGTCCACACTCTGCTCCTTCAGCTCCGGGAAGAAGGTCAGGAAGGAGTCCAGCAGGTCCTGGGCTACCACGCTGGTGAACTTGTACTTCTCCACGTAGGCCTGCTGGGGCAGGGGCAGGGCTCGGCAGGCCTGGGGGCTGGGCACACCATCCCCATCCCACCACCCGCGCCACAGCTGGGGCCCGCACAGCTGGAAAGGGCCGCCGCACCGAGGCGTCTGTACAGAGCGGTGTGCAGGGCGCAGGGTGGCGCGGAGGCACCCACTGCTGCCCCACGGGCCCAGCCAAGTGGTCAAAACCGGGAGGGAGGGAGGGAGGGAGGGAGGGACGGAGGGACGGAGAGGAGGAAGCACCCCAGGCACTGCCCGGAGAGAAGGCCGCGTCCCAGCTCCGCTCACAGGCCCCCGCCACTCCATCCTCACCACCAGGAGAGAAGGGCAGCCCTGGGAGTTGGGGCAGAGAAGGGGGGGGCGTACGGGGCCTGTCTCGGGGAGGCGGCTGCTCACTCGGAGAAAGCTGTCAAAGCGCTGGGGGTCCCCGCAGAGCTGGGACAGGTAGTACACGAAGCAGTAGCCCTTCTCGTAAGTGAACAGGTTCATCAGATGGCTGGGATTCACCCCTGCAAGGGGAACACCCGTGGCTCTGGGCGGTGCCCTGACCCTCCCATGTCCCAAGGGACGGGGGCAGGATGGCGGTCAGGTGCTGTGAACGGGAAGCGCTGAGGGCCGCCGTCCCTCACATCTAGATGTCCTAGGAGTGTGGAGACGGGGCCCGCCTTACCCGGGGGGCCTCGGTGGAGACCTCGGTCCACACACCACGGTGACAGGTGCTCAGAGCCTGTGAGAGGCGGTGGCAGGCTGAGGGGCCCCTGACCTGGCCTCTGCGGGGATGCCACGGTGGGGACAGGGACGCCCGGCCAGAGTTAGCCTGGGCTGGGCAAGGAGGCCCTGCAGGATGACGTGTCCAGGGCCCGGGGCAGGGCCGGTGGGAGTGGGTACCTGGCTCCAGCTTGACCTGCAGCTTGCTGACTGGGCTGTCCTCGCCGAGGACCTTCATCTGCCTGTGCAGGGCGTCCAGGCGGAAGGCTGTCTCCAGACAGGTGAAGGCAGCGCCTGGACGGGGCAGGGGTGAGGCTGCTGCCCTTGCGGCTCCCTGCCCTGAGCCTTGTGGAGATGACCCCTGGCCACCCGGCTGGACACACGCACGGCAGGGGGGCCGCTCCCCGGGGGCCAGGCTGGGCTCCCAGCCCCTCACACAGTGCCCGGATGGCCCCGGCGGTGGCCCCGCCGCCCCTGCCCCAGCCCGGGCGGTACCGTAGGTCTCGGTGGTAATGCGGCGCTGCGCGTAGGTGGCCAGGCCCTCGCTCAGCCACATCTCCTCCCATGTGGCGTTGGTGACGGCGTTGCCGAACCAGCTGTGGGCCACCTCGTGGATGACGTCGATGATCAGGAACTCGTCACTCTCCAGGATGGAGGAGATGATGAAGGTGAGGCAGGGGTTCTCCATGGCCACGATGGGGAAGGAGGGGGGCAGGAAGACGATGTCATACCTGCCCAGGGTGGGGGGTGACCGTGAGAGGGCCGGGGCCCGGGCAGTGAGCATCACTTCCTTCCCAGGAGGTCAGACAAGGCCCCCCACCACGGGCTCCCGTTGCTTCCCGGTAGGGTGGGGCCTTGCCCTCTGAGCCCTCCTACAGTCAGCCAGGCTCCCAGGAGCCCCGGAACGTACCTGCCCCACAGGTAGGGCCCGTAGAGGCGCTCGGCTGCGCTCAGCCACTGCTCCACCGCGCCGGACAGCTTGCTGGTGGCCGTGGGCAGGAGGCATGGCTCAGCCCACACGCGGCTCCTGTCACAGGGGCGAGGGTGGGTGGGGGCCGGCCAGTCCCCATCCCTCTCACCCCACTAGGCCTTCCCTCTGCTTCTGGGCTCGAACACCACCTGCACCTAGTCTGGCCTGGTCCACCGCCCAGCCGCTGCCCGCCGCCCTGCCTCACTCACTGCCACCACGCAGGCCCTGCCCGCAGTGGGGGCCGGGCCACACGCGAGGGGCCGCTGGCTCCTTCTGTCTCTGAGTCGAGGGAGCCCGCACAGGTGTGAGGCTACGTCCAGCGGCAGCCCGGCCCGGCAGGGGGACCGGCTTGCGCAGGGCGCTGGGGAGGCCGGAAGCCCAGCCTCCGGGTCTGGGGGTGCACGGGAGTGAGCGAGCTCCTCTCTCACTGACAGCGGCGGCCCCGGGGAGCGGCGCCGTGGCACGTGGGGTCCTCCGGCGGGCGGCTGCAGACGCGGGCCGCACACGCAGCCCACGGTAGGATCTCCCCGAGGCCTGGACTCCGGGCAGCAGCTGCAGGAAGTAAGAGGCGGCCCTACCTGGGCCCGATGTCTGCCGGCTGGAGGTCCCCGGCCACGAGGGCCACGAGGTAGGCGGGCACCGGGTGCTCCATGTGGAAGCGGTAGACGCCCTCCTCCTCCACGTAGGTGCTCTGTGTGGCACTCATCAGCACCTGCACCCCCGACGGGGCCTGTGTTCGAGGAGGCCCCACCCATCAGGGCACCCCGTGTCCTCGATGGGGATCCCCACGCCCTGCCAGGGCACCCCGTGTCCCCAGTGGGAACTCCACAGCCCGGTCAGAAGCCCCACATCCATGGTAGGGAACACCACGTCCCCGACGGGAAGCCCTGCCACCTGGATCAGGTAGCCACGTCACTGTCGGGGACCCTCTCAGCCCCATCAGGGGTCCCCCCACACTATTCGGGGAACCCCACGCTCCTGGTCTGCACACCTCTTGCCCCAGTCGGGAGTCGGGTGGGCGTAGGGGTGCTGCCACGCTCAGGCCAGGAGCCCTGGGACCCAGCGACTCCGTCTGTGCCCTCCCCTCGTCAGGGTCCTATTGGCTCATCCTGGGTCCAGGACCCCGACCCTATCAGGCTGCCCCCTCCTGCACAGTGAGGAGGGTGGGCTCCTCCTAGAGCAGTGGTCCCGGTGGCAGCCGGGGCCAGGCTCGGGCAGGTAAGAGTGCGGAGCGGGGCCTGCTGGTGGGCGCTGACCTTGACGACGGCCGAGTAGGTGCACTTGACGGCGGGCGTGTCGAAGCACGGGAAGAAGGAACGGTTGCAGACGGAGTGGCCCTGGGTGAAGACGAAGGGCTTGGCACTGCCGTAGGTCAGCTCTGGGTCCAGCCACCAGATCTGCAGTGGGCAGTGGGCAGGGTATCAGCCGACGGCCCCTGGGCTCTGGCCCTTGACGCCCTCCCCATCACGTGGGCTGAGGCCTCCTGGAGACCAGGGCTGCTGGCTGACGGCCCTCACCGTACCAGTGAGGCGGGGGCACCTGAGGCACACAGGGAATGGGGGGAGCCTGGGGGCCCTGCCCCACAGAGGGCAGCACGTGGGGACGCCAGAACACCCCTCCCTGCCAGCCCAGCCTTGATTCCTGAAAGCTAGGCAGAGTTTCTGGAGAGGGCAAGGCCTTGGGAAGTGGCCCCAACCCCCCTGTCCCGCTCAGGCTTCCAGGCTCAGGGCTGCTGGGGCAGCGGCTGGAGAGGGAGGGAATGAGGAACGGCCCAGGAGGGGATGGCCCGACTGGGCTCGTCCAGGGCCAACAGCAGCTCCTGGGCACCATCGCTTGCCCACCCTGGGCAGGCAGGGTGGCTGACACAGAGTGTGGCCTGTGCTTCACCACCAGGGCCAGGCCTCTCTCCAGGTGGGAGGCCAGGCACCCAGGGAGTCCCCCAGCCTGTGCCCCTCACGCCAGCTGCCAGAGGGAGACTGAGACGGTCAGAGCACCTGAGTCCAATTCTCGCAGGCAGGCGCGAACCCGGTCTCAGCCGGGAAAGGGAGCCGGGAATGTGGACGTGTGGGGAAAGCAGTGCTTCCTGGTGACCCCCACGTGCGCCTGAGCCCAGGGCCACCCCTGGAAATGGGGCAGCCTCACAGGGAGGGATCCCCCAGGGGGAGAAGGGCTCCCGGCCAGGGCCCGTGGGCAGGGAGCTCAGGCTGGGCTCTCGGAGAGGACGCGCGGGACAGGAGCAGCCCGGGGGGAGGGCCGCTGGGGCCACGGCCGGAGCACTGTGGACAGACCCCGCAGCGGCCACCAGCGCCCAGCCACCCACCTCCCGGGCGGGGCGGCACTGGTGGGTGCCTCGCTCATCTGCAGGATGGACGAGGACCTCCGCACAGAACCTGACACCACACTCGGTGTCCTCGGGAAGGGCAGCCGTCAGGGGTGGGCGTGGGCTCAGGGCAGAAGCGGGGAGGATGCCCTTCAGGGCTTCTGCACAAGGAAACGGCCCCTGCATGGAAGATGCCTCCACCGCACAGCGCCGGTGGCCCAGGGAGGCCGAGGATGGGGGTGCTCTTCGGTGCCGTGCCGCCTACCTGCTTCCACGCCTGCCGGACACTGTCGCCCTCTCAGCCAACCTCCCCCCAGATGCCAAGGCCAGGCCCCACCCCCACTAGGGAGCCCTCCCTCGCACCCTCGTGCCCATCACTGCCCCCAGCCTCTCTAGGGCCATTTCAAGACACCCCCTCTCAACTCCGGCCAAACATTCCAGGGTCTCCAGGAAGGTCAGCACGGAGCCTGGGGGAGTTCCCCCAACCCAACCGCAGTCATTCTGTGGGGCCCCAAATCTGTTCTCACGCCCCCTCTGCCGGGACGACACGATCATTGAAGCCAACTGGACTGTTCCGTGTCCCCACTTCAGTGACCGAGCGCACGCAGGTTCTCCCAGGGCCGTTATGGAAGGACCCTAGCCCCCTGCAAGTGACAGGTCTGAGCAAACCACAGCTGATGGTATCCACAGTTGCTTGCCACTGGGAGTTGTCCATGCTGAGACCACAGAGGTGGAGGACCCCAGACCCAGTGGGGCTCCCTACCCCACAAACCCCAGACCCCAGACCCAGGAGGGGTCTGCCTCTCCTGCAGACCCCAGATCTTAGCAGACGCCCAGGCTCGGCAGGGCTGCCTATCCAGTTCCTGCAGACCCAGCCAGACCACTGTCAGCGTTCACAGACGTCTTTAAAACTTCCTTTGGGCCGCTTTGTCTGTCCTGTCACGGTGAGGAGTGTGCGGTGGTATCTTCCTTTTCTGCTGACCCCTAGGGCTGCCCCAGATGTTTAGAAGGCCTGTCTGGGGAGCCTGTTCAAAAATGCAGGCTCCTGGGCCCTGCCACAGAGCTTCCTGGGGCTGGGACCCAGGAATCTGCATTTCATGAGACTCCCCCGGCAGTGCTTCTGCAGGTAGCCCTTGGCTCATGCTGGGGACAGGCCCCCACGGTCAGGCTTCTGGGGATACGATCAGGCTAGCAAGGGTGGCCTGTTATGGGCCCTCGTCCCACCACTCTGCCAGTCTTGGGTGGACCAGACACATGGGCTCCAAGTTCACAGATCAAGGTCCGGGAGGATCACACCCCTTTGTTCTCACGGCTGTGGTGGGAGGCATACATGCCGCTGTCAGAGATCCAGGCTACCCCAGCAGGTGCCAACCCAGCAGGCCAGGGGCCAGGCCAGCACACCCACGGAAGCTCACAAAGGAGGTGAGGTGGCAGCTGAGGGCTCCTGGGAATCATGCAGGAAGCCCATAGGTGTGTGTCTGCTCTGGGCTCTTCCTGTCCAGATGTCACCTTGATGGCTCCTGACCTGGTGCCTCTGTGCCACCTGTGCGTCACCGTATCCATTTACATGCCGTGGGCGCTGACACATGGAAACTTCTGGGGCCTCCCAGAGCTACGTGTATGTTGTGTGTGTGTGTGTTTGGAGGGAGGGCAGTGTCACAAGCGTGCTGTCCACACGGAGACCCAGGAACCCCCATGCTTCCAGAACGGAAGGCCCTGCTCCATCCTGAAAGCCCTCCTACGGTGGAGGGGTGCTGCAGCCACAGCACCCAGCCTGGGCCACGCAGCCTTCCTGCTGAGCCCCCGGGGCGGCAAATGCTCCACGTCCAAAGCCCTGCAGAGCCTACGTGTGTCTGTGTTGGGGACACAGGGCAACCCTGCCGCCGCACCCGCCAGTCCCCACGGGGCCTGAAGCATTAGAGCCAACCCGGGCCTCTCCGCCTCCCACTCCGGCAGGTCCGTCCCTCTTGCCACTTCCAGGGAACAGTCCTCTGAAGGCCAGGTCACACGGAGGCCCTTTCACATCGGACACTGCCTGGCCTGCTTCTCAGTGCCAGGCTCCCTCAGATGTATGGTGTGGCGTGTGCTCACCAGAAGCTGTCCCTGTCCCCAGGCAGGGACAGCCCCCGCACACCTGGAAGGAGAGGCTTCCCGTGGTGGCATGCTGTCCCCTGTCCCCACGGTCCAGGGCCAGCACCCAGGCTCTCGCTCGGTCCAAGGTTCCTAAGGGCTCCCCGGGCACCAGCTGGGAAGCACTGCAGGCACCTGGACAGGACTCCGGAGCCAGGTGGGGAAGTGCCAGGCCGGCCCCATCTCTCCGCAGGTGCCTCAGGCGCAGAGCCCACATTAACGCCCCCCTAGCCTGGCGGCAGCGCGGGGAGAAACCACCTGGAAACGACCCGGCGACCAGCCCACCGCCCCAGCGCCCACCCGGCGTTGGGGGGGGGGTACTCACGGCGGGGGCGTCGGTCGAGGTGTAGCGCAGGATGACCTGGAAGGGCTGGTGCGCCTGCAGTTCAGGCGGCAGCGTGACGGTGAGCGAGGAGCCGTAGTCCGTGAAAGGGTCCACCCTGAAGGCCAACGGGCAGCATGCGGGCTCCGCGCCGGGCGCCTCGGGGAAGGCGGGCAGCGGGGGCGGCGGCGCGGGACTCGGCCCGGGTGCAGCGAAGGCGAAGGCGCAGGGTGGCTCGCCGGCGGCGGCGGGAGCGCGGCGGAAGGCGGCCGAATGCAGGCGCAGGGCCGGGTGCGCGTCGAGCACGAGCGCGCGGGGCGCGGGGCGCCGCGCGCACAGCTCGAGCACCAGGCAGCCGGCCAGCTCGCGCGCCTCGGGCCGCAGCTCCAGGCCCAGCTGCAGGTGGCGGAGGCGGAAGAGCTGCGCGCTGGAGGCCGAGGCCACGTCCAGGGCGGGCGGCGGCTCGGGCGGCGGACGCGCGGGCGCGGCCTCGGCGCCGGGCGCTTTGCGGCAGCAGCACTGCGCCGCCATGGCCGCCGCGCTAGGTGAAATCCATGGGCGGCGGCCGCGCCCGGCCGCGGGGAGCGGGTGAGGGGCGGCGGCGGCGGCGGCGGCGGCGGCGGCAGCGGCAGCAGCGGCGGCGGCGGGGCGAGGGCACAACAGGAAGTCGCGCCGGGAGCCGCCCGGCCCGGCCCCGCGCCGTGCGCCGCCCCGCTCGGGCTCCGCTCGGCCGCCGCCGGGGGCGCTGTGCGCGGGGAGACCGGGGAGCCGGGGGCGCAGTGAGCGGGGGCGCTGTGAAGCGGGAGACCGAGTAGCCGAGAGCGGGGCTAGGACCGCGAGCCCGGGGCGCTGTGCGGGGCGGGGGGACAGCGGAGCCGGGGGCGCTGTGTTGGGGCCGGGGGCGCTGTGCCAGGGCTGAGGCCGAGAGCCGGGTGCGGTGCATGGGGCTGCGGCTGCCGTGTGCAGGTGGCCGGGGCACTGTGCTGGGAGGTGGGGAAAGCGGGAGTTGGGGGTGAGGGGCGGGACGCTGTGTGTTCGGGGTCCGGGGCGCGCCGGGCGGAGGAGTGGCCCTGCGGTCTCCCCACCCCTTTGCGCTTCCTACGCGGCTCGCGTCTGGGAGACCCCGGGAGTCAGGATGCCCGATCCTTCAGCGATGCTGCGGGCCCGGTTCCTGGGGCAGCGACTGCTGGGACACCTGGGTGAGGGAAGCTGGGAAGTGTGGCGTCTGGAACTCAGTGTTATTCGTCCATTCGGGAACCTCTGGTCCTGGGGAATGATGGAACGATGGAATGATTTCCATACACCCGACCCACTCCCCTGTGAGACCAGTGGTGTTACGTGCCATATGGTACATGGCGGTGCTCAAGAACCTTAAGGCTGTGCTGTCAGATTATTGTAGCTATTTAGATTTAAATTAAATTAGAAGTTCAGTTTCTCAGTTGCACTAGCCGTATTTCAAGGTCTCCGTGTGTGTTTGGAGGATAGTGTCTGGCTAGTGGTAGCCATCCTCAACAGAGCAGATATCCCATCATTGTAGAAAGTTGTGCTGGACAGTGCTGCCTTAGGGCCTGTTGGGGCCCTGGAGGAAGATTGTATAGGTGAGTGCTGGGCAGTAACAGGACCTGGCCTGCCTGTCCCCATTCCACCTCGCCCAGGCCTGTCCAGAGACTTAAGCCCAGAGGGGATGCCTACAGACCAGCGAGGGTGCGCAAAGACCTAGCATCAGGGGGATCTCGAAGCCATGGAACCAGAGGGGCTACCAAGATGTTGCTGTCATCATCACGTAAGAAGTCAGACCCTTAGGGAGAAGGGGCTTTTTGGCCTGGAATCCCACCCACCTCTCTCCCCTGATCAGTCTCCCTGTGGCACAGTTGGGGCCTGACTCACAATGCACTTGACCTCGATGGCGTCCCCGAGTAGCGTTTGATCCTTCTGGGTTCAGTATCCAATCTGTCACCCATGTGATCCTGCCTGCCCTCCTCCCCGGGTGGGGGGCTGGGTGGGAAGGACGGCTGAGTGGCAGGACACATGTTCACTGATTCAGAGCACCTGCACTGAGGCACCTCTTCAGTTTTTCCTATGTGCCATCTTAGCAGGGGGGACACAATCTCCTTGTCGGGGCCCCACCCCAAACTCGCCAGTCACCTGGAGGAGGGGTTTCAGTCCTGTGTCCGAGACTCAAGAGGGAAGAGAACTGGGGTCTGATCAGTCCTCGAGGCCTTCAGGTGGCCCAGCGCCTGCCCAGGTGCCAAGGGCAGAGTGCTTTAGATGGCACTCCCAGTTTGACCAGCCTTTTGGAGCCACCCACCCCCCACCAGGCCGGTGGGGCTGGAGTCAGAAGACCTTCAAGAGGACCGTGTGTGGGCACCCACACTAGCCTGCCCTAGGGACCCGCAGGCAGGTCTACCAGCCACCTGCACACTCGGGGTAAGTTAACATCAGGGGGCTTCTCGCCCTCCTGGTCCCCTGGACTTGGGTGAGCAGGGATTGGGTCTCATCCCTTCTCTCCTGGGCACCTCCCAGCGGCCAGTTCTGCACACGGAAGGGGTGGAATGGGGCAGTCCTGCAGGTCCAGAGGAGCTGTTACCACTTCTGCCCACCCACCCCCAGCAGGGGGCGGTGCCTTCCACCCCACATTTTTTTTTTTTTTGGTACGCGGGCCCCTCACCACTGTGGCCTCTCCCGCTGTGGAGCACAGGCTCCGGACGCGCAGGCTCAGCGGCCATGGCTCACGGGCCCAGCCGCTCCACGGCATGTGGGATCCTCCCGGACCGGGGCACGAACCCACGTCCCCTGCATCGGCAGGCGGACTCCCAACCACTGTGCCACCAGGGAAGCCCCACCCCACATTTTTGTAAGGAATCAACACAAGCCAGTCTTACGGGAGCAAACAGACCTGTTCTATGGTATTAAAGGCAGCCCACCAAGGCATTTGTGAACTGTGCGGGCCACAGGGGTCGTCTCCACTCTCCACCCTGTCCCTGTCCTGCAGAGGACAGCGCCTTCAGTGCTGGGGGATGGGGGCACTGCCTGCTGACAAAGGTCCAGGGTGGCTACAGCACAGTCCTCCTGTCACCGCACCCCAAACCACTTAGGGGAGAGGAACCTGAAAGCCGGGACTGCTAGAGGCTGGGGCTTCTCCCATAGGAATTTTCATACACCAGCCTTTTGATGACCAAACGCTGGCTGGCTTGGGTGGGCTGATGCAGCTGACACTCCGCCTGCACCCCAGCTCTCCCCTGATGCACGTGGACTAGGTACCCCTATTCAAGTGCGCTGGCACTGGGAGGGGAGTGGGTCCCTGGCCTCACTTGCCAGCAGGTGGACACGGAGGCAGGAGGGCTTCCAGCAAGCCTGTGGTGTTCAGCTGGGGGCTGTGTTGTCCCTGGGTCAGAGGTCCTAGGGATACCTGGGCCTCTGGTGGCAGCCGAAGCTGGATGGTTCTCAGAATGGAGCTGGTGGGACAAAAGGCTGATGGGACCCACAGATGTCCTTCAGCCTGGCCCGGGCTCTGACATCCTGGCAGCCCTGTCACCCAGGGCCAGGTCAGCAGGTGAGGGGGTGTGCCAGCAAGGATGCCATGAGCACACGGGGTAGAAACGTGGGCTCAGGTCCTGGCTCCTGACCTCCTAGCTGGGCAAACCGCTCAGCTCACCTGAGGTTACAGACGGAGCCACCGGAGCCTCACCTGCCACGTGGAGGCAACAGCAGGAGCTTGTTTATGGGGTTGATGAAAAGTGACACGAGCTATGAGGGGCTTGTGGCGAGTAAGTGGCAGCTGGCAAGCCTTCCAAAAATGTGTGAAAGTCGGGTTAGCCACGAAGAGCTGCATTTGGGTTATGACGAGGGCTATGGCTCTTGGACATGGGGGCTGCTGATTGGTGACATCGCACCGGGCTGGGTGCTGACCTGCAGGGTGTGGTGTATGCTCTGAGCCAGGGACCGTCACAGCTGGGAGCCCAGATGTGCAAGAGGGTTGGGGAGGAGGAAGACCCTTTCACAACCACTCCAGTGCGTCACTCGCAGAGTGTGAGCTTCCCATCCCCACAACTTCAGGCTCTGCTGGGTCAGAGGTCTTCATCTGCAGGTAGGATGCTTCCATTTGGGGACACAGCTGGACGGGAGGCTGAGACACCACTTCACCATCTGGGGCTCCACAAGCCTCAAATCGGGAGTTGCTCTGCTGGGTGAGGTGACTGATCCTGACTCTTTTTTTTTTTTTTTTTTTTTTTGGCCGCACCATGCAGCTTGCAGGATCTTAGTTCCCTGACCAGGGATTGAACCTGGGTCCCAGGAGTGAAGGCACCGACTCCTAACCACTGGACCGCCAGGGAATTCCCTGATCCTGACTTTCAAGGGGCAGCAGGGCTTTGCTGCTGCTCAGGGGGGCCAGGAGGAGTATGCTGGAACTCAGGGCATTCTCCTGATGCCTCCCAGTACTCCTCGGTTGTATTGCAGAGGTCACGGAGGCCAGAGCGCCAGTGCGGGCAGGACCACTCAGGGCTCATCAGACACCCGACTAGGAAAGACCAGGACCTGAGGCATTGGCTGAGGGTCAAGGAAAATGATAAACATCAACTACAGTATTTTATTCATAACCTTGTTATGTATATAAACCAGGGATTATATTATCTGTAACTCATATGTGTTACCCAATTTTTCCTTTACTCTTTCCCCACTATCTTATTTAAGGAGTGTTGGTGGTGATTAGTTTTCTAGTGTAGTCTTCAGGCTGTAGTGTGTCCAGGCAGGGTACCTCTGAGCCAGAAGAGGAATCAACAGGCCCAGAGACATGGGTGGTCATTGCATTGTTGACATGACCTTGGCTGCAGGATGTTAGGCTGGGACTCATTGCTGTTGCTGAAACTGGGAGGCCAGTAAGGTAGGAGGTGGGTACGGACACTGAGACCCCCAAGGGCGCCCACATTGGGTGGTCTGTCACACAGCCTCGAACCCTCACTCTGTGTCACAGCAGCTACAAGTCTGGAAACTGGGCCCTCCCCAGCTGAATCGCATGTTGCGTTTTGTGACGGGGCCAGTGTGAGGTTTGGGAAAGCCACTGTGGCTTGAGCAGGTGGCAGGCATCAGGTTCTGCCAGCAGCCCCCCAGAAGCCACCCACATCAGAGTGGCAGGCAGCCAGGAACAGGGTGGCGGGTCTCCATGACTCCTGTACTTCCCCATCTCCTGACCTTGGCTCCCTGGCCTCCATCTCTCTGTAGTAAATGTGTTTCTGGCTAAAATTCCTCAAGTGGTTTTGATGTTCCTGACCAAGCTCTGTGTAATAAACATGCTGACGAGGGGAGGTACGGTTCTCAGTTCTCTCCTCGGCGGACACACCCCTGCCCTAACGTCAAGGCGGGACAGAGACCTTCAGGAAGTTGCAGAAAATAAAAAATCCGTGGGACGTGAGGCAGGAGAGGACAGACCACCCCCCCAGTCAGTGCATGAACTACCTCTTCCCACCCCGAGGCTGCAGGAAACTCCAAGCGCCCCGCTTTGGGGTTGGGCCGTCCTCAAGGGCTGGCCCATTAGGGCTCAGTCGGGCCCGAGGGCTCCCCCGGCAGGCGGGACCACGACTGAAGGGCCTCCTCGTACTTCTGGAGCTGGGACCAGAAGCCCGGGTTGGGCTTGGCCACCGGGCGGGCGCTCTTTACAATCTGCAAACGAGAGGCTTTGATTAGATATACCGCGCAGCGTCGGCTGCAAGCTCCGCCGGCGTTCCCAACGCCCGGAGGCCCCGCCCCCACGGGCGAGCCCTCCTCGAAGCCCCGCCCCACGGGCGGGCCCCGCCCCTGCCTAGAGCCTCGCCCCTCCCAGAAGGCCCCGCCTCTTCCCGCCGGAAGCCCCGCCACGAGAAAATCCCGCCCTACCTGGAAGGCCCGCTCCCGCGTGAGGCCGCGATGACGCATGAGGTAGGCGGTGCAGACGGTGGCCGAGCGGCTGCGGCCGTTCTTGCAGTAGACGAGGCAGGCACCACCGGCGCGTACCGCGGCCTCCATGGCGGCACAGGTAGGCTCCAGGTGCGCCAGCAGGTCCTCAGCCGGGTCGTCGAATACGGGCACGCGCAGCTCGGTCACGCCGGGCGCGCGGGGGCCGGGCTGCTGGCGCGAAACGTTGACGCATAGGGTGACGCCCGCGCGCTCCAGCAGCTCCGGGGCGGCCGCGGCGTTCGCGCTCCCGAGGAAGAGCGAGGGGGCGACGCGCACGAACGGCGGCGGGGCGGCCTTGGTGGCCCCGCGGCGTCCGGCTTGCTCCGCGTCCATGACCGGCTCTCGGGCCCCCAGCACGGGTGTCTATTTTGGGCCGTCGGGAGGCCGGCCGGGCGCCCCCGGGTCCTAGAGGCCTCTGAGGGGCGCCCGTCCCCCCCCCCCCCCCCACCCCGGGGTGGGCCCTGTAGTGGTTGTGCACGAGCGGGCACGCCCGCAAAGCCCTGGCCGCCTCCTCATTGGTCAGGTCTAAACGGGAGAGGCCTCCTCTGATTGGCTGAGGCTGGGGGTTGCGGCCGT
The DNA here is from genome assembly GCF_963924675.1 of Phocoena phocoena. Taxonomy (NCBI): domain Eukaryota; kingdom Metazoa; phylum Chordata; class Mammalia; order Artiodactyla; family Phocoenidae; genus Phocoena; species Phocoena phocoena. The sequence continues at coordinate 114,386,110 of NC_089225.1, read as the reverse complement.
TGGCTGGCCTGGTGGCCATCGGAAGAGTCTGATTGGCCGCAGTGAGGTGGGCGGGTTCGGGTTGCTGGGAGGAATGGGCCTCGCCTCGCTGGATACCAGAGCCCCGCAGGCTGCAAGCCGGGAGCTCTGAGAGTAGCTGGTGCCTGTCCCTGCGAACGCGGAGGTTTCCAGCCGGGCAGGGCTCGGGGAGGTGCGCTTCTCAAGTTGTGGCTGGTGTGCAGAGGAGCAGGCGACCCTGTCGCAGATTCTCATCTGGGCACTGACCAGTATCCGCCACGTCGTTTTGTAGGTAGGCCCCTTATCGCCAGGTGAGGTGCCCTTTAGCATAGCTTTATGTACATTTCTTTTTGTTATTTGTTTACTAATAAATCACTCTGTGTGATTTCTGCATTTTATTTTCCCTTTTATTGTAAAACATGGTTCATATAAAATAAAGCTACTTACTGTTAGCTTTTCATCATTTTTTCACAGACCAATATTTTTGTTTTTATTTTTCTCAATTATTATTTTTTTTGCATTACTACTGTAACTTTAAAGAATTAATACCATTTAATTACACAGTTGCCGTGTAAGAAGCCCTCTTCACTAGATTTTTCTGAGGTCCAGTGTCTTTCAGGGGCTGGTTTCAGTGAAAAGTTAACTGTCTTCCAGTCCTGCACGCATCTAGTTATTGCCATTTCAATTCTACTCTAATAATATGGAAACATTTTTTCTTCTTCATCTGCATCATTTACTTAAGATTTGCAATCCGTTCTATCAGAAATTATTCTCCAGTACACCCATGCCCCCCCCCCCCCCACACAGAGTACTCAATAAACCTGACAAAATGAACCTATACAGTCTCTCTGGGTGACCTTGATTCTCTCCGTTCTAGCCAAAGCCACCAAGCTTTGGTAGCTGTCAGATCTTTTTTGCTACCTGGGGTTCTCCCTTGAGCTAAAGATTCAAATGTTGGTGTGTAACCAGGTCTTCACTGGTCTTCACAGGTCCAGACATCACCTACGTAGAGGCCTTCTCAGCATCCATTTCCTTCTTCTGTGGCCTAAGGAAGGATTCTGACTTTCCTGGGATGGGATTCCCATTTTTCCCAGAGTTCACGGGAGCCATCCAAGTAGGTGGAGATTCCCTGTCCCCGAGCGCCAGAATCGGACTTCTGATTACGTCCAGTCAGTGACGCCTATACCCCCATGACTGCTTCGGGAAAGGGCTTGGGCTGCCATATGAACCAGAGAGGAGAGAGGGGCTTGGAAACCTCTGTCCTCTCCTTATGAGCACAAAGGGAAGCCAGCCTTGGTTGAAAGCACAGCTGAAGAAACGGTCCTCGAAGATACTGTTGGGCCACTGAATCAAACCAAACCTGAAGGCCTCCAACTTCTGGACTGTTCGGTTTCCTGAGCCATCCAATCACCCTTTACTGTTGGATATTTGAGGTGGCTTTTCTGTTCCAAGGACTCTTAACTGATAACCTCACACTCCTTCACCCCATTGAGTTAACGAATCGGTAACGAGTCATCCTGAGTGTCTCAGATCCATTCTGTCCACCTTGATGCTGAGTTTACTTTGGGCCACCCTCTTCTGGGCTTGGCACCAGCCGCCTGAGGGGAGCCTCCCAGCCTTCCTCACCGGAGCCGGAATCCGCTTTCTAAAGCAGTGCTTTTCTGAATGTCGGTCCTGACTCAGCAAGTTGTGATCCGTTAGTGGGTTGTGAAATCAGTTTTGTGGGTTATGACCTATATTTTATTTTTAGTAAAATGGTATAGAAAAGAACAGACTACATGAAAATATTAGGGTGCGTGCATGTAGCACAGTGAGTTTTTCCTCATAATTTTTTGAGTTAGTTTGTACTGGCTCGTGATATGAAATGGGGTATTGCAATGGGTCCCAGGCAAAAAGCCTTGAAACCTCTCAGAGCACACATCTGACTGCACCGCCCTCCTGTTTTAAAATGTCTTGCTGCTTCTGTTTTTAACCTGGCGTTCAAGGCTCCTCCTGCTTTGTCCTGTCCATCATCCTTTCTCTCTGTTCCCTTGTCACCTACAAATGGGCACGGACCATCTACCTCTACAAGGATTAAATTATGAGCCAATGCAGCTGCTGACCTTCAGCACCTCCTGACAGGAATTCGGGGCAGAGATCAGGAATGTGGTGCTCCGTACTCTAGGAAAAACTGGCAGAACAGTTCTTCAGATGGTTAGATATTTTCAGGAGAAGATTTTACGAGCCCACTTCTTGATTCTCCTCTTATGTAGAAAAGCACTAAAATCCCTCGTGGTGACGTCTGCCCCTCGTGACGAGCAGAAACCTTCTGCAAAAAATATGTGCCTGATTGCACGTACTCCCCCTTCACCAAAGTCACATCTGTACTGACCTCCCCGCTACCCGTTCAGAGCAGTTTCTCCGAGCTATCTGAAATGCTGCCTCCTGGGGTATTGTCCTCATTTTGCCCCCCAAAAAACGTAACTCGTAATTCTCAGGTTGTGCTTTTTCTTTTTTCAGTCGACACCGCCTGCCCACCACACCATGGCCCAGTGGTTTTCAAAGCGTGGTCCAAATTTCAGCAGCATCTGGGAACTTGGTAGCAATGCACATTCTCAGGAGTCCACCTACTCAGGACGTGCTGAAGCGGAAACCCTGGGAGTGAGACACAGGAAGCTGTGTGTTACCATGCCTTCCGTGTGATTCTGATAAAAGATAAAAACCTAACCATCGTTCAGTTGATCTAAAAAGTCATTTAAAGCAAGGTTTTTACCCACTCCCTTAAACATTGTATTCTGACCTACTGCCTGTCACGTATATCCACTTACTTTCCTCCGATGAGTCATGATCACACATACACATCTGCTCACTTTTTCCTGTGGGCCAGCTGAGGCGATACTCATAGTGGCCCTTGGTGCCGGGCCATGACTTCCAGTTTCCCTTGCTTTCCTTCATGTGAACTTAAAAGCACTTGAGAAGCAATCAGCCAGTAGAGTCCTTTTGGAATTTTTTAAAATATTTTTTTACTCACAGATCTTTTACTGTGTCTCACGTGTATCTAATGTGATTGCAGTTTTTTTTTTTTTTTTTGCGGTACGTGGGCCTCTCACTGCTGCGGCCTCTCCCATTGCAGAGCACAGGCTCCGGACGCGCAGGCCCAGCGGCCATGGCTCACGGGCCCAGCCGCTCCGCAGCACGCGGGATCCTCCCGGACCGGGGCACGAACCTGCGTCCCCTGCATCGGCAGGTGGACTCTCAACCATTGCGCCACCAGGAAAGCCCTGATTACAATTTTTAAGTGGCTTATGTTGACTTTTCAAAGCCTTCAACTGAATTTTAATAGAAATGCCACTCTTCTTCCCCATGCACAAGTCAGCAGCCATATTTCACTAAATTTCATAACTATAATCGCAGGTTCAGATTTGCTAACACCATCACCGGTCATTTGAACAGCTAACTTGCTGAAAGCCAGTCGTCCTAAAGGTCAGTTTGCTGAACTACTGATTTGCTGATTTTTACCAAGTTGATTCACCAAAAACTTTAATATTCTTGAATATTGTCGATGAATATCAATATATCTTTCCTATGAAAACGTTCTCTTGGAATATATCCTCCAGCATCATCATAGGACTTGTATCAATTTGTGGAAATAGGGCTTTTTAATCTTTGTATGCCTTGTTTTTAAAAATACCAGTGCATATATTCTTATGAACATAAGCGGAATTTCAGCATGTCATATTGCATTTTTTTCCAGTTTATAGAATTTTCCAGAACACCTTTTTTGGGCCACATGTCAGTATTTAGAATTGTTTTGCCAGTCTCAGGAAGTTGTCAGATTTGCTGAAACAAATAGTTTTAGCTGCTGTTAAGTCAGTCTTTTATTCTGGGTGATATGTGAGTTTCCTATAGTCAACGTAGCAAAGCATTACCACAAACCCTTAGGCTGAAAACAATGGAAGTGTATTCTGCCCTCTGTGTGTGTGTCTCCAAATCTCCCTCTCCTTGTAAGGACACTAGTTATTTGGTTTGGGGCACACCCGAATCCAGTCTGACCTCTTCACTTGATTGCATCTGTAAAGATACTTTCTGTATAAGGTCATTCCCAGGGGTTAGGACTTCAACTTATCTTTTTTTGGGGGGGGCGGGGTGGGCACTGCTCAACTCAGCAGGTGGGATGGTTTAACAGGAAGTTTTAGTTGACTGCTTTTCTTTCTCTTCACAAACAAATTTTACAGACAGCACGGTTTGTCTCTGCTTAGCTTCGCAAGCTGCAGTTGGAGCAAAGCAAAGACGGGACCTGAGGGGAAAGGATAAGAGGTAGAGAGGGGACCTAGGAACCAAGGTGGTACTGGGGGGCTGAGAGGGGAGCAAGGGAGAAGAAAGAGGTGAATTGGGAGACAGATCGCAGGGTGGAGGAAGTGCCCCTGGAACCCTGGGATCCTGGCACAGCTGCCGCCTTCCCACCACTCCAGCTCGTGGGGGAGGGCCTGGTCGTCAGGTGTTCTTATCCCTTTCCCCTGTTCCAAGGGGCAGTCTGTGTCGAGAACCCCAACCCCTGTGCCTCCAGAGAGCCCCTTCTCTCTCTCCAGGAAGCCACAACTGCTTCGGTGGCAGAAGGGCCTCCTGCTCTTTCCCACCCTTGTGTTTTTGCACGTACTAGTCCCGTTCCCTGAAATGCGCTCTCTTCTGTTGAGAGAGCTCCTACTCATCCTCTGAAACCCCACTTAGGAATCTTCTCCCATAAAGGTTTCCCCAGTGACCCCTCGGTCCAGACAGCTAAACCCTTCTCTCCCAGTGACCCTCGGCACCTCCCTCGTCTTTTTCCCCAACCAGGCCGTGAGCTCCTGCTCTGTGCCTTCCACAAACACTAACTGAACGGAAACGACCGGCTTTGGAGTCAGGCAGGGCTTGATCAAGTATTGGCCCTACCGCGTGCTAGCACGTGACCATGGACAAGTTAATTTACTCCCTTGTGCCTCAGTGTCCTCAGGTCTCACACGGGGCCTCTGTGCTCTTCCTGGGGGGCATTGGGAGCTTTTAGCACTATCTCCCCCGGGGATCCCCTGATCCAGAGGCTGACCTGCCGTCCTCTGCTTGACCGCGAGATGGGTGTCCGAGGTGGAGACCGCCGGCCCAGGCTCAGCATGCCGGTGTGAGCGTCTCCGCGGGGCACCGGGCACCCTGGTGGGATAGCTACGCAATCAGCTTCGGGGGTTGCTGGTTGAGATAAGATGGTGTGTGGATCTCGGTACCCAGTGGCCCTAAGACCTTCAGCCAGCGTCGGTCTCCCCGCCCCCTGCTCTTCATCTTCCTAGATTCATCCCGGAGGCCCCAGAGGGGGAAGAGGAGGAGCCCGAGGGTCCCCTTAGGGAGCAGGACCTGAAGGAGGCCTGCATCGAGCTCACCCAGGGTGTGCAGGAGTGGCAGGACGGCTGCGTCTACCGAGGAAAGTTCGGCAGGACATGAAGCTGGGATGCAGAGCATTCTCTCGGCCCACGGGCGAGGCAAGTCGTTCCTGGTGCTCTCCCCTCTCCGGCCCCGGTTCAGCCAGCCACGGCCTGTCCCTCTCCTTCGGAGAGGCACGTGCTGTGAGCTCGTAGATCCACCGATGGGAAGGATGCTAGGCAAATGTCCTTCCTATTTGAGAAACACCCAGAGAGACTTCTGAGATCCCGTCCGAGGTTAGCCTGGGTGTCTACATGCTGCAGCTTGGGAAACTGTGACTTCAGAAGATAAATTCTTATTCTAGGCAAATATTTTAAAATTGCGAATTACTGTCGTGAGTTGTATGTTTGTATTGATGAAATTGCCTTGTATTTAAGCTCAAACAGAAAAAGTGGATCTTCCTAAAAGTGAAAGTGCACTTTTGCGCCCCTGCCGCAGGCCGTGTCAGGACCTCAGTGGGGACTCTGAGGGGCCCGTGGCAGGAGCTGTTGGCGCCACCTGGCGTCCCCGCGAGGGTGGAGCAGCCGTGCGTGTGGCGAACCTGGGGGTATGCTGTGGCCTGGGGGCTTAGTGCGCCTCCGCCAGGGGGAAGCTGGCTTCCGAAGGCTTCCCGACAATGTGTTGCATCCCTGCCAGCTGCAGGTGCGCTGGTGGAGGATTCTGCCCTGCTTGCAGGGTTGTGTGATTCAGTGGAGACTTAAGTGCATCTTTTGCTTGCAGATAATAAAAACCATCTGGAGGCACTGTAGGGGTGTGTGCATTTGGGGGGGTTGGAAAAGCATCAGAGGGCAGGACACCTGGCACTGAAGCTCTTCTGGGAAGCAGGCGCTAGCTGGCACAACCTCCTAGGGGCTGTGTAGGGTTCCGGCTCTGCCCCTCTCTCTTCCAGGCTTGGTTCTGCCTGTGGGGCCCCGGTTCACCTGGTTTTGGCGCCCAAGGCTGGGGGACCTCGCCCAGCCCCTCACCTCCTGCACTTAAGTCTCCCGAGTCCAGGGGAGAGCGGGGCAGGGAGGCGAGCGGGGGTCTTGGGATGGAGCCTGGGGAGCGGTGGGGGCAGGGAGGGGACAGCAGGAGCAGCGGCAGGCAGAGGCGGAGCTTTTGGGCCCCCAGCCCAGTCCCACCTGGAGGGCGCCCCCAGCTCGGAGGAGCCTCCGGACCTCATGTGAGGACAGAGGCCGCGACCTGAGCCCGTGCTGTGCTTCTGCCAAAGAATGCACGGCATCGTGACCCCGATGACCAAGCGCTGATTTTTGTTCAGCATCTGTTTCTTTAGTCCTTGGCTACTTCCTCTTTTACCCAACACTGTGGTGTCCAGTGGTCAGACAGCCTACGTTCCCAGCTGTGGTAGGTTGGGGCCCACTGACCGGTCCTCCTGGCCCCAGGTCCTCGCCGTGCAGGGGGACCACAGCAGGCAGAGCATCGGCTTTGTCACTGCCTGGGGGGACGTCTGGGTCCACCGAGCAGATGCTCCTGCAGCCATGGCGGCTCCGGAACCAGAGAGGCCAGGAGGACGAGAGGGCGTGCAGGCTGAGAGCAGCGGCTTTAAACGTGTCAGCTGTCTTTGAGGAACGGGCGTAAGCGCATCAGTCCGGCTGGTCAGGTGAGGCTCCGGCACTGCGTGGAGGAAGGATGGAGAGGTTCCTCCAAAGCTGCGCCCTCCTGGGAGTGGACAGAAACCCTTTCTCCTGCAGGCGAACCTGAGGAGCCCCCTGGGGGGTGGATTCTCCTCACAGTTCTGCACAAATGGTCTGCAACGTGGGACTTCTTTTCAGTTGGATAGACTCTGATAGGTCCCCCCAAATCATACAGATGGAATGAAGGTGGGCAGCAGATGGGCTGTCCCCCGCCCGGCGCCTCACTGCTCACTGTGTCCCTGCACTGGCCAGGAGTAGTAACTGGCAGGACCAGGTCCCCCCACATGGGACTGGAAAGGACCCTTGTAGGCTGCTGTAACTGCAAAGTCCACCTTCAGGGGTCACGCAGCCTCAGGCTTGGCTGGATCCAGGGGTTCCAGCGACTCTATCAGGCCCTCTCTCTCCCATCTCCACGTGGGCAGCCAAGTTTGACCTCCTGCCGTGAGGCAGAAGGGGGTGGTGTCGGTGCCACACCTTCCTGCAAGAGAGAAAGGGCCCTAGTGGACACCGGTGAGACTCGGGGATGCGTCCCGTGACCAAACCCAAATCAAGGCAGGAGGCGGGGGTTGGGAGCCCTTCACTTGGCCAGGCCTGGTCACGTGTGCCAGAGGCTGGGGTCAGTCCTCTGTCAACCTGTGGGGACTCGTCTCCGTCACCAGAGGAAGAGAAGGGGCGCTAAGCAGGCCGCAGTCACCGTCCCTCAGGCGCAGGGTGGCCTGTGAGCACGGCCGCCGGCCGCCTGAGAGCCCAGCCCGCCTGCTTCTGGTGGGGAAGGCGGCTGTCTGACTCGCATGAGAGTCGAGTCTAGTGACTGAAAAGTGCTCGGAATGGACATGGCGCTCTGTTTTCCTCTTGGGGCCCAAGTAGAGGGGCACCTGCACCACACTCCCCCCTCCCCCCCGCCCGGGGCTCGGGACCAGAGCACAGGCGGCCCACGTCCATGGCCTCAGGAGCGAGCAGTCTTAAGTTAGGGCCATGCCAGCGACCCCGGGGCTAGCGGCCCCCCACTCTCTGGGCCAGCCTGCTAGTGTGGACCTGAGCGGGGGCGACGGGGTGAGAGCGGAGCCCGGCGTGGGGCTCCCGAGTGGAGACAGCTCCCGTCCAAACCCAGGCAGTGCCGACACCTCCCCAGACTCCCCCGCCTGAGCCGGGCAGGAGGGAGCGTGGCCATCGGGGGGCCGAGCGCCTGGCACCCACTCTGCGTGATTCGGGTGACCCCTGGCACTTGAGGGGGGCCTGGTGGCCTGGCCCCCTGTGAGCCCAGTGCAGCCCCTGTTCACTGTGGCCCAGGCCTGGAGGCTCAGCTGGGAGGGCATTCTGGAAGGTTCTGGGGAGGTGCGGGGCGGCTCCTCCAACAGAGCCGCTATGGAGCTCTCTGTTCACAGTCCTACCACGGGCAGTTCTGCCGGGACCACCGCCACGGCCTGGGCACCTACGTGTGGCCGGATGGCTCCAGCTTCACGGGCACACTTTACCTCAGCGCCTGAGAGGGCTACGGCACCACGTACCTGAAGGAGAGGCTCTTCAGGTGAGGGGATGGCCCTGGTGTTCAGGCCACCGGACAGCAGCACAGGCGCTCCTGGGGAAGATTGTTTGTTTGACGAGAAGTAGCTTTCTTGGTCTTAGTGAGTATAATGGTATCGTCGTAAGGCACAGTCGTGAGATGCGTGAAAAGAAAATGAGAACAACAGGAGCAAAAAATGAAGGCTGGTCGCTGTTCTGCTCCCCGGAGCAGGGATGGGCTAGCAGCACGTTGTGTACCCTTAGGTTAAACAGCAGACTCACCGAAGATATTTACCTTTTTACACATAAACTGCCTCAGTCTACACTTATTGTTTTGGGACTAGCCCTTTTTCCTGGAGAAGATTCCTGGTTTTGCAAATAGAGATACCTCCCCCGCCCCCATCTTATTCATTCCAGTAAAAGCCCCACTTCAGCATACAGATCTGGAAGTTCTGACGAGCATAGAGCTGTGTGACGACTACCACAGTCAAGGTGCAGAACAGTCCCAGCAGCCCCAGAACGTCACCCCGTGTGCCCTTGGAGCAGGTCTGTCCTCCCACCCCCAGCACCCAGCCGTTGCGTTTTTGCCTATAATTTTGCCAGGTCATAAGACTGTCATCTGTGTCTTCTTCTGCGTTTATGGTTTTAGCTCTTACCTGTAGGTCTGGGTTTGAGTTAATTTTTGTGTTTTGTGTGAAGTAAGGCTCCCTCGTCCTCCTCCACGTGTGGACGTCCAAGTGTTCCAACTCCATCTGCCTAGCCTTTGCGTCTTTGTGAAAAATAACATCTGGAAACTATAAAGCGTCAGTGAATGTAAGGGATGATTATTGTTCGTAATGGTTGGCTTTTCTTTTTCTTTTTTTTTTTGAGTTGTAAGAAAACTTAGCAATTGCCTGATCCTTGGATTTTGAACCTGGGAACCTTGGATTAGAGGTGTATATTCCCAAACTCCCTGAAATTGTGTGCAAAAATTAGTGGGAATGGGCATTTTAGGGGAATGAGGATCCATTGCCAGCAAGTTTTCAGAGGGGGCTGTGACCCAGAAGAGTTAAGAATCACAATTCCTTTGCCACGAGGAGGAAACTGAGGCCTAGATGTCATTTGGGACCCGTCACAACCAATCCCTGGGATATGTGAGCTGTTCTCTGCATAGTGGATATTCAAGGTAACGACACTCCACTGTTTGGCTTCTATTCTGAGTCTTTTCACCATGGGTCGCCTGAGGGGTGGTTGACGCATATGGTACGGTGGCCCCCAATATAAAGGAGCTGAAAGAAGGAGTGGATGTGTTCTCTAGGATCACGAAGCCTGTTTAATCTTTGGGCCGACAGCTTATTTTCTGGTGCCTGACTACCTTCCTGACTGTCTCACTGACCATTTTCCACGACCACGGCTGCCGTCGTTGCTCCTATCTTATATTCTTAGTTTGTGTGGTTGGTAGTGAGCAGGCTTAGTTTTAAATGGCGCTGCCAAGTCCAGCTAATTAATGGTGCAGGTGGGTTTTTAGCAAGCTGGCTGACTGGACAAACTGAACCAGGCATGGAATTCCTGAAGGTGTTTGGGGGTTCGTCTTTATTAATTGAAGGTTAACATTCTCTGACAACTTTTGTCAGAACTTCTGCTGGACCTCAAGATCAGTAGGTCGCAAGCGTTTCAAACCTTAATGTTTTCCCGGCCTGCTTTGTGTATTCGCTTTGCTTGCAAGTGTGTTTACCCAGATGGCCGTAAGGCCAGTCTGTGCTTCTTTGTTAATTGTCAGCTGCTTTTATCAAATTCCAGGCCATCATCCAGCAAACACTAGAGAAATGTTTGAACACTTGGATTTCAGACATTTTGTTCAGTTTGTGGAGTGGTGCTTTTACCAGTGGTACAGTTCTGAGGGAGCTAGCACAAACCCACGTAAGTGTTTTGTCTGTTTAGGTATTAGCCGGTTCTGCTATTTCATACCATAGCAGAACTGTTCTCTTTACCTAGAGGGCAGAGACAAAGGTTCTCGGTTCCAGAGAAGTGACTGTTTTGGAGAAAGATGTGTTGGTCTTTTAGCTCTTTTGTTATTAAGTCTGGATGTACCTCAGAAGAATCTTAAGACTGTGGTGATAAGATGCTTTCCTCAGGAGAAAGGAGGAAAAAAGCAACTGGAACTCAAAGCTTGAAGTTCTGTGACAAAACATGAGCTGTCCAGGATAGGAGGTTGAAAGGGTTTCACTACAGCGTTCTGCTCTCGCTGGAACAGATGTCCTTCAGTGTAGTCACGGCGTGGACTCCAGATTTCTAGATTTTCAAGAACTGGATCAGGGACCTGGAAGAGATTATCAAAGTGTGACAGGAACTTGGGAGCTGGATTTTTTTTATATTTGAATTTGGGGACTGTTGTCCTTGCTCTGAGAAAAGAGACAATGACCGCAAGCACTGCCACCAGCGCTATTACTGGGAATTCGGAGACCTGAGTTTTCGCCAGACGCTCAGTGCAGACTCCGGCGATGCTCCACCCAAAGTGAACTCCGCCTACAGATCTGGCACCTGGACTTTTGCCCACGGTGATTCTACCACCTTACTGCTGAAGAAGGCGTCATTCCAGTGGACCACTGTGACCCAGGAGGCATCCGGCGAATCATGATGTGGCCTTCACCTCCACTCCGGTCCTGTTCTGCCCAGATTCAGCACAGCCCTTTGTAGGGAAGTCAGCTCCTCAAACCAAATAGCTGAAGCTGTTTTATCACAACAAAGGCTCAGTTTCTTCCATGAGTGTGCATTTCGTTTCTTCAGTTAAAGCCTTCAGAGACACATAATACATTTGGACCAGGGGATTTTTAGTTGTCAGCACTGTCTGAAGAATGGCAATGTCTTTTTGAGAACCACATCGGACCATGCCCCACTATCTTAAAAGATTGACATTCAGGAAATATGTAACCTGCACCCCATTCTTCTTCCGTGTCAGATCTGTGGTAGCCTGCTGGATGAGTAAGCAGATGTTCTGACCCACTGGGATTAAAACAAGGGCACAGTGAACTCCCAGCATCTTCTTTGGGATTACTCAGGAACCAGAACTTTTCCCACAAATGGAAGAAATTCTACCAAGGAATCCGTTTACCTAACAGCATCTCACGAAGCTCCAATCAGATTCCAGAAAAGGCCTCTTGATACATCCAGCACTTTGTGAACAACTTATTTTTGTTGTTGAACCAATTAGATCGTGGGTTTTCCAAAGGCTTTGTGGCCATGAAGCCCTTCGAGTGAAAACTTTATGGAAGCCCAGAGTAAAAGTGAAGCTGCTCTGGAGGAAGCAGAAGTAGGGGCCTGCAACCTGCCACAAGCATCTTACTTTACCACCATGGTGACATCTAAGGAGACTTCTTTACAGCAACTAGAATTCTTCAGAACACAGTTTGAAAACCACTGCCCTAGACAACAGTATGTTCGACCTGAATGGCATTCTGTCCTGTACCTGTACCCAGCACCGTCCGTGTTCAGTTGATGGTGAACATTCTTAGGAATAGTTACCGTGGGCATACTCAGAAAAGTGCAAGAAGTTGGGCATATCTTTGCCCCCCAGAGTAGTCATATGGGCTGAAGAGGTGGTATCAAATGGACCTAGAGTAATAGCCCTCTACCCGCAGATGGACTGCCAGTGATTCCTGGATTTGATATAGCCGGAGAGCAATTCATCCATACTCTACACTGACAAACCCCCTTACCCAGCTTCTTTCACAAACACCAGAGGCTCTAGTGGTGCTTGAAATACATGACCTTGAAGTCTTGATCCTTCTTGGATACGTGAATCACCAGGTATTGGAGCTGATGTTGATGTTGATGTCTCATTGAAGCCATATTAGACCAACTGTACATCGGACCTCCCGTCCTCAGCAATGGTACTCTACTTCGTGTGCAAGGGTTAACCATAAACTGTGAAAGCAGAATTCAAAGACTGGCAACATTACCTAAAAGGGTACCAGGTCATTATTCATCTTCTCAAACTATGTCACTATCACTCCACCAGTGGCAGTTACACTTCTTGGTTTTTATTCAGTTTAACTGCTGTTTCCAGGATGAATGAGCTAATAACTGTTGAAAAATCGCTAAAACAGTTCCTCCATCACTGGCATATCTGCCTATTCTCCAAAATTATGAATACTCAGCTCTACCTACATGTAATACCTGATCCACCAGAGACAATCTCTGAACATCCTTTCTTGTGTGTGTGATTTAAAATGTGGCCATTTCGAACATTTTCTTCCAGCCAATGAGAGATTTTAAGATGGGTCTTTTGATGTCTGGTACCATCAGCTCTTGGTGTTGATGATGTGTGGAGGTAGGCCTTTTGACCAGGCCATGATAGCTTACTTGGTGGGCGTCTCAAATTGCGTATCATCTACCTTTTGCTGGAAATGTAGACTGACTGGAAATCTGCAAAGCCTGCCGCTAAAAATTTTATCAGTAGACTCAAGAGCTTCCTGCTGCTGCTTCCTAATGTCACAAGACCACAGTCCCCTCTCCTTGTGGATGTTTTCATGGAATGTCATCGGTCTCAGTGCTATGAATCAGAGGGGCTGACTTCATTCCTTGTCATGAAATACTCTCAGGCATTAAGACAACTTACCTGTTGAGAAGGGATTTGATTCATGAACTCCCAGACCAGATCACGTAGACTTCGATTTGTGCCATGAGGAAAACCTCATTGCTTTACCTCAGAGTCGACTTAAGGACCAGCTGTCCTCAGCTACTTTAATGAATGCGCTGGTAAAATGTTGGAAATGCTTCTTTACATCTTTGTCTCTTATCTTCTAGACTAATTGTGATCATATGACTCTGTGTAAATCAGTCTATAAATCACCAAACAAGGCCTAAGTCTGGTTACTCTGTACTGCTCACCCCCAACAAATAAAATCTGATGACTAGCCTGCTTGTATATACAACTGTTATTTGTAATGAAGAAGTTATCTACAAGCTCAGTTCTTCTACTGCCTTCAGAATGTCAGCTCGATTTTCTTTTTCTCCTATACTTGACCGAAAGAGACCTTGATCTACACCGGCAGTCATTCCCTGTAATCCTGTCAAAATGAGGGACAAAAGGTAAAGATGATCGTCTGTTCAAAAGAGTGAAGTACACTGTGTGCAAGAATTGATGGTGGAAAAAGCGTAAACCTCAAACCTAGTGTCTTACTATCTCCATGCCTCAGATCTCATCTTTCAGCGGTACCATTCAACCAGCCTGAGGGCTTCACTCGTTGATGAGATGATTCTCAGAGTTGGGCTGAGTTACAGAAGATGGAGACTTGATTACCAGAGAAAGCAGGGCCAACCTTTCTCTCCCAACCCTATCGCTCCCAGATATAGAACGGGCTTCTAGACAGAGCCGCAAGTCTGGATTAAGGAGATAGCCTTCTCCTGTGCTGAGGGTTCGTGGGCAGAGGAGCAGGAGAATGAAAGTTGCTGTACCTGACTGGCCCTTTAAGATCCAGTTAATCCGTAAACCCTGTGGACTAACCCTGGAGTACTCAGGGTGAAAACTAATTTACAGAGCTCTGATATTAAACTGCCTGTTCTTCTAGCTCATAGACTGGCTATTGACATGGCTGGCCCTGCTGAAAGTACCTTACCTACTTGCCTGTTTACCTGACTCAGCCCTTGCCTGCTTTTTTGACATGGCTGCAATCAGACTGGCTGTCTCGAGAAGACTACAGCTGATCTCGGTCTTTCTTATACCCAGTTCCACCAAGGGGTTCTGAACAGAAGCAGTCTGCACCTCACCCACCAGGACTTAATGTTCACAACATGAAGGACTGTGCTGTATACTCCTTGACCAGAAGCTTTCTTTCTTTCTTTTTTTTTAACTGCCGAGTAAGCCTCTATGCCTATATATATTAGATCATCTTCAGCACTTGGGCCCCTTTCCACCCGGTCTGAAGGAGTAGAGCAGATTGAAACCACCGTCCATTGCTCTCTCCTACAGTAATACAGAGATGAATCTGATTTGCCAGTACTCACAGAAATGTACCAGTTCAACCTGGCAAAAGACTTAAAGGAACATAAGAGAACTTTTCCACTGAACTTAAAATTTACCCCTGACTTGATGAGTATCACAGAACCATTTGCCAGTGGGAGGCTGGTTGTCCTGCTTCCTGTCAGCAAGACAACTGGGCTCTCAAACTCACGACCACTGAGTTTACTTACATTGAAACTGTATAGTATCACCCGGAGTGTGCTATTGGACTTGGTTATTACATTCAAATGGATTACAAGCCTCCTGAGTAGAAGACAGACTTGCTCCTCGTGATTTTTCCCAGAATACATGTATTGTCAAGGAAGGAACCAGTGCCAGCTGTTACCATTCAACTTCATGAGCAGAGATGAAACTTTGTCAATATCTGGTCTTACCAGTGACCAGATCAATCAGCACAGTCCATCTCCTTGACCATAGTGATTGGTTCAGGAATGGTCATGTAATTCAAGTTGGTCCAGTGATACCCAACCCAACTGTGAGGAGAAGCACAGATACCCAACTGTGGAGGAGAAGCTCAGAAGCTCTGCTAAGGTTGCCTAGCTCTGTAGGATGAAAAGCTCAAACCATATCAAATGAGCCAGTCAAAGAATGAAGCCAGTACAGAGGGAAGCAGAGCCAAATGATGGAGAGACTTGGGTCCTGATGACAATGTTTGTGCCCCTGGATCCAGCCATGCCTGAAGCTAGTATATTCCCTGGGCTTTTCAGTTATGTGAACCAATAAATACCCTTCTTTGCTTTAAAAAAAAAAAAAAAATCCTTCATCAGCTCTTCGGTGACCTTGAGTTACTTTGTCCAAGAAAGGCAAGATAACATGATCTTTCCCCTTTCTTTATTTCAGAATAATACATTGATTTCCTAACAGTCTTCAATGGTGATCAGTGGGGGTTAGGTTTTTTTTAGTATCTTTGTCAACTCCTGGCTGTTAATATGTGTGATGTGTTTCTGTCCATTGCAGTCATTATGCTTTTTGATGCCCAGGGCCCGTCTGTGGTCAGGGAGAGCCTCTTTAGTTTAGTTCTTGCAATTCTGACTCAACTCCAGCATGCTTTGGTAGCTTTCTTGCCCCCTGCTCTGCAAGGAGTTCCGGGCTCATTCAGACACTTCCTGCCCTGCACCCAGGGTCGACTGCTTACACGTTGAGCCTGGCTCCTTTAGTGGGACGTGATAGTTAGAAACCACGATCTGTGTGTTCATCACTACTGCATTGGTTGGTTATTAGTTTTAGGCCTTTTCAATAGCAGATCTGGAAAACACACCTAAAAAAAATTTTTTTTCATGGATTATTTATAACATTTTTTCTTTTCTTTTTTAAAACATTTAAAATCGAATGATTTTTTAAATTCCGTAGTGCTTTACAATTTTCAGAAGTTTCACACGCGTGATTTCATATAATCCCACCATAACCCTTTTTTTGGTCCCCTACCCCTATATTGCCCCAGCCCCCATCCCTCTACCCACTGGTAACCGCTAGTTTGTTCTCTGTACCTGTGAGTCTGCTTCTGCTAGGTCATAAACCCACAAAACTCTTAATAAATTTGTAGGGATAGAAATAATACAAATTATGTACTCTGGCCACAGTGGAATGAAATTAGAAATGAATAACAGAAAGAAGTTTGGGGAAATCACATAAAACAACACACTCCTAAATAACCAGGGGGTCAAAGAAGAAATCAAAAGGGAAATTAGAAAATGCTTTGATATGAATGCAAAAGAAGACACAACTTACCAAAACTTACGGAATGCAGCTAAAGCAGTGATTATAGGGAAGTTTATAGCTGTAAATGCCTATATTAAAAAGAAAAAAAATCTCAATCAGTAACCTAACCTTCCTCCTTAAAACATTGGTGGAAGAAGAGCACAGTAACCTAAAGTAAGCTCGTTAGTAGCCGGATAAACGTGTGTCTGTTAGAGCAAACATTAATGAAACAGAGAACAGAAAAACAACAGAAAATCAATAAATCCAAAAGGTGGTTCACTGAAAAATATCAGCAAAACTGACATATCTGGCTGCACTGACCAGGAAAAAGTGAAGACCCAAATTACTAAAATCAGAAGTAAAAGAGGGGACATTACTACCAAACTAATAGAAATGAAAAGGTTTATGAGAGAATACTGTGAACAATTTTATGACAAAAATTGGATCACTGAGATGAAATGGACAAATTGCTGAAAACACATGATCTACCACAACTGATTAAAGAGGAAATAAAAAATCTACACAGACTTACAACAGCTAAAAAGATTGAATAAGTAATAAAAAAAACTCCCAACAAAGAAAAGCCCAGGCACAGATGGCTGGTAAATTATACCAAACATTTAAAGCAGAATTAACACCAATCCTTTTCAAATTCTTTCAAAAATTAATGGGGACACTTCCTAACTTATTTTATGAAGCCAGCATTACTCTGATTCCAGATCCGGACAATGACATTATGAGAAAACTACAGACAAATATCCTTTATGAATATAAATGCAAAAAGCTTCAACAAAATACTAGCAAACCAAATTCAGCATCATGTCAAAAGAACTATTGACTATCTGACATGACCAAGTGGGATTTACTCCAGAAGTGCAAGGGTGGTTAAACAACAAAATAATAAATGTAATACACTACATTATTAGAAATGAAAGAAAAAACTATTTCAGTTGATGTAGAAAAAACATTTGATGTAAAATACCCAACAGCCTTTCATGATAAAAACACACAAAAAAGAACAGAAGGGCCTTTCCTTAACCCAATAAGGGGCACCTGCAAAAAACCCCGTAGCTAACATCAAACTCAATGATGAAAGACTAGATACTTTCTCCCTAAGATCAGGAAGAAGACAAGAATGTCTTCTCTCACCATTTCTATATAGTATTATATTGGAGTTGTTAGCCAGTGTAATTAGGCAAGAAAAATAAATAAGAGGCATTCAGGTTGGAAAGGAAAAAGTTAAACTCTATTTGCAGATATCATCTTACAGATTGAAAATCTTAGGAAACCACTTTTAAAACTAACCAACTAGTATTAGACTATTTTGACTAAGTATAAAAATATTAATATTAATCTAAAAATAAAACTATTACACTATTAAAACTAATAAATACATTCAGTAAGATTGCAGGATATAAGATCAACATACAAAAATCAATAGTATTTCTATACAGTTGCAGTGAACAAACCAAAAGTGAAATTTCAAAAACAATTCCATTTACAATGGCATCAATAAGAATAAAATGCTTATTAATACATTTAACAAAACCAGGGTAAAATTTATACTCTGAAAACCACAAAACATTGTTAAAGAAATTAGAGGAGGCCTCAATAAATGGAAAGACATCTCCCTATCAGAATCCCAGCTGACTTCTTTGTACAAATCGAGACTGATTTTAAAATTCATATGGAATTGCAGGGGTCCCAGGATTGCCATAACCATCTTGAAAAAGAACAAAGCTGAAGGACTCTGATTTTCCAATTTCAAACTTACTGCAAAACAACGGTAATCAAGATAGCATGATACTGGCCTAAAGACAGACATATAGAAACAATGGAGCAGAAGAGATCCCAGAAATAAACCCATGTGTCTATGTCAACTGATTTTCAACAATGGTGCCAAGACTTTTTAATGAGAGTAAGAACAGTGTTTTCAACAAACGGTGCTGGGACTACTGGTGATCACACACAAAAGAGTGAAATTTGACCCGACTTCACACCACATAGAAAAATTAATTCTATTTGGATTGAAGAGCTAAATGTAAGAGCTTAAACTATAAAACTCTGAGAAGAAAATACAGGGATAAATCTTCATATCCTTGGATTTGGCAATGGATTCCTAGATATAAGCAAGGAAAGAAAAAAATAAATCGAAGTGTAAAACTTTTATGCTTTAAAGGATACTATGAAGAAAATGAAACATAACCCACAGTATGGGAGATGTTTTGAAAATCATATATCTCATAAGGGACTTGTATGTATTTAGGATACATTTTAAAATCTTACAACTTAATAATAAAGACAAACAACCAAATTAAGAAATGGACAAAGCGTATGAATGGAAATTTCTACTAAGAAAGATACACAAATGGCGAATAAGCACGTGAAAGGATGTACAACATCATTAGCCATCAGGGAGATAAGGGAGATCACTTCACAATCGCTAGTGTGGCTATAGTCGAAGTCAATAATAAGTGTCGGTGAGGATGTGGAGACGGTGGAACCCTTGTGCGCTGCTGGTGGGAGTGCAAAACGGTGCAGCTGCTGTGGACAACAGTTGGCAGCTCCTCTAATGTTAAACATCGAGTTACCATAAGACCCAGCAATTCCACACCTAGGCGTATACTCAAGAGACATGAAAACACATGTCCACATGGAGATTTATAGCAGCGTGATTCATAGAAGCCAAAGAATGGAAACAACCCAAGTATCCATCAGTTGATGAATGGATAAACAAATTGTGGTCTACCATACAATGGAGTGTTATTCATCCATAAAGAGGAATGTAGTACTGAAACATGCTACAACATGGATGAACCTTGAAAACATTGTAGTAAGCAAAATAATCTAGTCGTGAAAGACCACATATTATATGATTCCATTTATATGAACTGTCCAGACAGGAAAATACGCAGAGACAAAGTAGATGAGTGGTTGCTTAGAGATGGAGGGGTAGGGGAATCGGGGCATGAAAGCTGTCGGGCTGGGAACCGTTTTGGAGGATGAAATTGTTCTAAAATTGATTGTGGTGATGGTTGCACAGCTGTGAATGTACTAAAAGCCATTGGATTGTGCACATTTAAATGGGGGTATTGGATGGAATATGAATTAGGTCTCAACAGAGCTGTTCACAAAAGAGTCCCAGCACTCTAACAGACGTGCCCTCTTGTCACTTCCCTGTTCCCTTTTAAAGAGGTGATTTGTGACACCGAGGTGCCATCAGATCCACTTTTAAGTTCTGCTTTATTGTCAGCCCTCCCAGAAGCATCGCCCTGGTGCCGTGAGGTCTTCAGGACGGTGGCTTTGGCCCTGCACACTTCGTCACACAGCTGGCTTCCTGACCCACGTCCTAGTCCCCAGAGCAGCATGGGGAGTGGCTCTGGGTGCTGGTGGGCGTGGCGGTTGGCGGGGGGATGAGGGGCTCCCACCTTCTCTACTCTTCTCTACTCGCCAGCAGGTGTTTCTTTGTGAAGTTCCTGCATCTTCAGGGGTGCTGGCGAAGCGGAGGATAGGCGACCTTTCTTGGGGGGACTGTGTGTTGTTTAAGGGCAGGAAGGTGGAGGGACGTGGTTGAGCCTCTGATGATTATTGTTGGGGGCTCGCTGCTCTCCTGTCCCCCAGCCCACTGTGCCTCCTGCCACCAGTGGCCAGAGAGCAGAGCCAAGAGTCTCCCCTCCAGAGAGGGGTGTGAGCCGCCGGGCAAGGCCAGAGAGAAGCTGGTGCTTGCCTGGTGGCCTTTCAAGGCGTGGTGAGCGGACACAGAGCCGGGGCTGGAGGCCGTGGGTCCGAGGGCCCGGGTGCAGGAGCAGAGGGACGCCGCCAGCACCGAGCCCCACTCTGCGCCCTCAGACCTGCTTGGGGGCTGTCCAAGGCTTGGGGCGCCTGCCTGCCTTGCCGCACAGCCAGAGGTGGGCCCACCACAGGAGGGTGGCCGAGGTGGGCAGCTCAGAGCCCCCTCCGCATGTGGCGTCACGCGTGACCAGGAGGGCCCGTGGGGGCTAACGCGGTCTCTCGGTGCAACGGAGCTGGCCCCCTGTCGCCGGCTGAAGCGGAAGGGCACCGCCTGCCCGAGGGCCTGGGCTTGGGCGAGCAGTGAGTGGCTGAGGGTGGCGGTGGGCTGGGTGTGCTGCCAGGCCGGTCCCGACCTGCGCTGCCCCAGACAGCACGGCTCTCGAGTGGCCTGGCCCTGCTGCGGGCGGTGGGTGTCCTGGACGGCGCCCGCCCACTAAACCCTGGTGGGTGGGGCTGGGGTGGGGCGCGGGGGAGGCACACCCACCGGGCTCGCTCTCCCCCTGACGCAGGCGTGCCAGGCCCACTCCCGAGGCGCGCCCGCTAGGAGTCTGCTCCCCCCACCAAAGACTCCTCCCCACTCCCACGCCGTGGTGCGGGTCCCCAAACGGTGTGGTGTCGTCTCCTGCCCAGTCGGGCCGGCCAGCACCTGGATGGCTTCCAGGGCACGGGGCTTGTTTCCTGTTCCCAGTGTTACCGCACTGGACACAGGGCAGGCCCTGGGGCTCAGGGCCTCGAGCACAGGTGACGGGTGCCTCCCGACGGCCCACGTGGCTGCCCTGCAGGATTCCCCTCTTCAAGTTCTGCTATGAGTGTGGCCGCTCCACTGGGGTGCGCCTCGCACCTTGCACCCGCTGCTACGGGATCCTGACCTGCAGCAAATACTGCAAGACCAAAGCCTGCACCGACTTCCGCAAGAAGGATTGCCACTCGCTGATGGCCATCGGTGAGTCCAGGTGTCGGGCCGGGCTGCTCCCAGAACACAGGCACCGGCCTGCAGGGTGGCTGGGCAAGTATCCCCCATCATTCTCTGAAATTGCTCAAATTCAAGCCACTCTGCAGAACTCCCAGATGGGTCTGTGTGGGGACAGGGAGGGCACTGTCCCCGTGTAAGGTGGCGATGCCACGCTCAGTGTGCCTGTGGCTCCCTGGAGGTGTGACATGACACCGGAGGCTCCGCTGGACACCTGGGGGCTCTGCTGACACCGGAAGGCCCTGGTAGACAGTGGCTTCCCCGGACCGCAGGGCACTTGGCCTTGGGGCTGCTTCTGGAAGTTTCCTCCTAACCCGCTCTCCCGGGTGTCCGTGGCAGCAGGAGTCTGCTTCTAGAAGCACCCTCCTCTCCCACCCTCCCCACCCCCCTCTGGTGGGCTGCAAGGGGAGCTGAGGGTGCGTGGGTAGTGACTCTCCGCTGGCCCTGTGCTCCCAGTGAGGCCGGTGGCGAGCAGGGCTGTGTGCAGACCGTCCCCTGGGACGTGGCCAGACGGCGGGGGGCCGGGGGGGGGGCAGGTGTTGCCTGTTCTTACTCAGAGCCTGTCCTCCGTTCCACCGGAGACGCTGGGCTCAACCCTGCCCGCGGGCCTGTGCCCCCGAAGCTCTGACAGCCAGTGTCACCTCCGTTTCCCCCCTGTGTGATGGGTCTTTTGATAACAGGCCCCCTGTGGGGTGCACCCTGGATCTGCTCGCAGCCTCCTCACGTCGGGGCTGCAGCACCGGGGTCTGGGTCCTCTTCGAGGAGCAGTCGCAGCGCACAGGGAGTCCTTGCCGTGTAACCCACACACGAGCGCGCACGGAGCACGGCACAGCTGTGCAGCCCTCGCCGCAAAGTCGGGCTGTGGTCACCTGGTGCTGCGGCGGGGAGCGGAGTCCCGCTCTGGGAGCAGCAGCTGCCGGCCCTCGAGGGTGTGCGGGCCCCCGGGGGACGGCGCGGGCCCCTCACCTTCTCCTTGTCCCTGCCAGTTCCTTGTGCAGGGGCCCACCGGAAGGACGAGGACTGGAGGGTGGAAGGATCTCAGTGGCGGAGCCGCACTTGGTGCCGAGGCTGCTCCCGCGGGGAGGCCGGGCTGCCTGTTCTCCCCTGCTGGCACCTGCCCCTTGGGGTCGCTTCTGGGCTCCTGGCCCCAAGGAATCGGGGGCGGGGGTCTGCGCCTGTAGGGCTGTGCGGAGCAAGGTCTCCCTCCTGACCCCCAATAAAGCGGCGCCCCCTGGGGTGTTTTTAACCCTCTCTGCCCCTACCCGGGCCAGGGGCTCCCCGTCTGTGCTGGCCATCTCACTGGGCCCGTGGGCCTGGGCCATCTGTCAGGAGGGCCGGAGGGTGCGGCTGGAGCGCGCTCTAGAGATTATCGCTGGGACGGGGGACCCACAGCCCTGCTCTCCATCTGGGCTGAGAAGGGATGGGCTGGGTGTCTCACGTTTCTGCCCACGGGCTCCAGGCCGTCCGCTGGTGTCTAGCGCGTTCATTTCTTCCTCGTGCATTTACTGAGTGTCTGCTTTCCCAGGGGTGTTCTAGGGGGGCTGCTGGGTGTGGACTGAGACGGAGGAGGAACTAGAGGGCGACCGTGAGCCAGGAGCACAGCGTGAGGAGGGTGGGCCCCTGGGGGGTGCGTCTGCTCTCATGGAGGGGGTGGGGGGAAGGGGGTGGGGGAGGGCGTGGTGAGGAGTGAGGGCAAGAAGGTGCTGGTGTTTCCAGGGAGGAGGTGGCGGGAGGGGGGCTCGCTGCTGAGAGCAGAACCGTGGGGAGTGGGGCAGGGCGGGGCATGGCAGTGGGCAGGGAGTCGGGGCTGGAGCCCCGCAGGTGAGGACCCCAACCAGGCAGGCTTTTTGCTGGTCAAGGCGGCACCTGCAGCCGTGGTGGTTTTGCTTGACTTTCATAGCCTCTTGTGGGAGACGGGGCTCCCTATGTGGGAGGTGGGCTGGGGGCCGTCCCGACTGATGCTCCTGTACGGGGAGGGAAGGCCTGTGGGCAGAGTGAGAAATGACCTCGTGTGTCGATGACCTCGTGTGTCGCTCTGGAGCTGGGCTGGCTTTTCAGAGGGCCTCTCCATGGAGGCTGGGGGCTGGGCCTCTGTAGCAGCCTCAGCGAGTTGTGGCTGCAGGCCCCCCCGGGGGGACACACAACATGGCAGTGGAGGGCCTTCCTGGGGAGGGGAGGGGCGGGAATGTGGCCGCCTCCCACTGCATCCGCCAGAGGAAAACGTCCTAACAAGGATTCTTAGAAAAGTTAGAGAACATGGGTGGGTGCACAAGAGTAAGAAATAGTGAACGACGACTGTCCCGACACCCGGAAGTTACCATGGTCGGCGCTGCGTTGTGTGTCCTTCCAGCTTCATCTGTGTGTCTACAGGCACCACACACACAACACAGCGCACGTGCGTATCTAAAGTGGGAGCACGATTGTGCTCTAAACGAGGCCACGAACATCTCTCTCTGCTACTAACACTCACCTGCAGCATCATTTTCCCCGGATGCAGGTGGTTTTATTCTGGTTATGCAAGGTGAACTCAGCGTAAAGCATCCGAGCCCACTCAAGTGTAACTATGCCGAACACGTTCAGACTTTCATCTGTGCACGCATGCATACATGCGTGGATGTCCTCAAGCACCCCATGCACACGAGCTTTATCGTGCCCTCTGTCCATTTACGTTAATTAAAACAAAGGTTAACTTTGCGACCGTAACCTGCCTTCCTAGAGCACCGCGCGGTCCTGTCACTCGCACGCAGGAACCCGAGCACGTCTGCCCGATGCCCCTGTGAAGGGCGTCTGGGTTCACCGTTCACCCGTGAGAGGGCGCTGCACACACGCCATTGGCCTATTTCCCCCTTTGTCTGAGTTCACAGGCGTTAACTCTTCACACCTTTAGTTTTGCGTTCTGGGAGGTCACCACGCGTGTCCCCATACTGCACCATCAGTCACGGGCTCTGGCACTGTCGCCCTGTCCGGTCCCCTGGGGAATGCTTGTACCAGTGTGAGCACACTTCCACACTTGCGATTCGACATTTGTCTTTCCTCTTGCCCTGCTTTCACTGGAGAGCTTTGCTCTCCCCGACTTGTGAGGACTCTTCCTAAAGCACATCCCCTCTCCCTCTCCTGTGGAAAGGGCCTTCTCCCAGTTGAACTTGGCCACGTGGAATTTTCTACTCTTTTCTTCACTTCGTCTGTTCTGTCCTTCAGGGTCCGGTTTGCTGGGCTGCTTAGGGAGCAACCCTGGGCGAGATTATACAAGGGTGTGCCCAGATTTTACAAACGATTTTCTTGCACTATGGTTTTACCTGTAATTTTGTAATCGGACTAGAATTCATTTTTGTGCAGGACCCGAGAGCCGCCTAGCTGGACCTCTCCCCCCAGGATTAATGGTGATCGAGTGTCCATTTCTGTTTGCTGCCCGGGCACACGTGCTCCTGGGTGCTCCAGGCTGCTGGCTCTACTGTCCTCGGGACAATCCCACCAGGGTTCTGTTCCCTCTGAAATGCACTAGCTGTTGTCTGTAGGCAGATGAATTGTAAATTGTTAGGTTCAAGAATGTGTTGCTGGGACTTTGTAATTATTTTCAGTGTTTAGTTTGATTGGGAGACAGCGTCTTCTGTATGTTGTTTTCTAGGCAACAGTATGTTGCTGTTGAGTTTGATATTTTCCGTTACAAAGGCCTCACCGTCACCCTCTTTCACACCTCACGTCAGATCTTCAGCAAGTCTGATCAGCTCCGCCTTCAATGTGCGGCCCAGGGCCATGTAGCTCCGCCCTCCACCCGCACGCCCTCAGAGCCCTCGCGCCTCTGGCCGCTGCGTCGCCACACCCACCCTGGCGCTTGGCTCCACCCTCTGGCTGGACCGCCCTCCCCAAAACGTGGTTCATTCCCTTCCTCCCGCCCCCAGATGGGTGCTGCGATGTCCACTCCTTTCTGGGCCAACACGTGCACTGAGTGCCTCCCCGCTGCCCAGCATGCTCTGGGCACCCAGGACACCGCAGAGGACAAGGGTACCGGCTCCCTGCCCTGGGGGGGCCCACATTCCAGGAGCGAGAGCTGCTGTGTGGGGGAGGGCCACGGCTGGCGGCCTCCACAAGGAACTGTGTGCCAAGCTGAACCGCAGGGGCCGCAACAGTGCCTCAGTACCGTCCAGGGGGGACCCACCCACAGGCCCCAGCGTCCGTCTTACACGTGACCTGTGCCCGCACCACGGATGAGATCGGGCAGCCGCGGCTGCTGCTTGCCCCCAGCTCTCTGGGTGGTCGGCCACGGGCTCCGGAGATGGCCATGCCTGGGTCCGTCCCTCCCCGGCGTCTGTGGCTCTCTACCCCTTCCCTGGCGCGCTGGCCGGTGCTGCGGTGGTGCTGGATGACGTGACAGCGGCAGGCCACCTGTGACTTTAAGGGAATGCTTTCAGCCACTGATTTCTTAAAAGGATACGCGGCATTCCATTCTACGGTTGTTGCGCTTTAGTCGTCCCAGCTTAAATCTTACCTCTCTGCTCCATTGATCTATTTAATGGATGCTGTGCCTCTGTGTATTTTTACTTGTGTGGTGAAGCATCTCCCCATCAGCGCCACCCTCAGGCCACGGGCCCAGCGCTGTCCTCTCCGTCCCTTTCTCACCCGGAAATTCAGCTGCGTCTCCAGTATATACGGGAACCCATCACCTCTCACCTTGCCCTTGGTGGTCCCTGCAGTGTCTGGGAGGCTGTGCCTCATGGACCCCTCCTTCGTGCCGGCCATTCCCCTCCCACATTGCCGTCCACGGAGACTCCGACCAGAGCAGGGATACAGCCAAGCCAGTGGCCACCCCCTCAGGTCCCGAGTGCCTCGGGCAGCCGCCGGTCGGGATTTCAGATACAGGGATAGCTTGGGCTCTTGGCTGTCCCTGGGGTCAGCTTTCCCCTTGACAGACTCAGAGCAGGATGGCGCCCGCCACTGCCAGTGTGTGTGGAGCAAGGGGGGCCCCGTGCTAGGGGCTCCTGCAAAGCAAAGCTCCCTTTCCAGAAAATTCTGTGATGTTGCTGAGACCCTCTGCCTGCTTCCGTTCTCTGAGCGCGAGGATGTGCCCCGAAATCCCACCCCCGTTCTCCCGGCCGCAGTGGGCTGGGCTGGCCGCTGGCCCCTTGGCGCTCTGCGAACGTGGAGTTCTGGTCGCTTAGGCCCCGCGGCAGGAAGACGGGCCCCAGGAAGCTAGGGAGGCTGTGTCCAGGCTGCACTCTGGGCCCGACCTGTGCCCCCGTCGACACCCTGGATCTGGAGGAGGCTGCCCGCCCCTCCCTCGTGGGTCCCACCCCCTCGGGGGGTCGTGGCGTCGCTGGGACTGCCGGTCGCCTGCTGGAGGCTGGTGGGAGGGGAACGTCCAAGGTCGCTGGGGCAGCAGCGCTGGGGGTGAGACCGCCATCGGGGGGTGGGCTGAGGCCAGGGAGTAGTGTGCGAGGCCTGGTGACTCTCCGGGACCTCGGTGCCCCAGAGGGAGGAGCTCCGAGGGCCTGGCGCTGGGTCCCTCAGGGGCTATGCTGGGTGTCAGGGCCACGAGGGCAGGAGGGGTACCAGCCACGGTGGGGGGGGGGGCACAAGGCAGCGATCGACGGGTCTAAGTGACGGGTCAAGTTTTGGCGGGAGGGGTGCAGGGTCAGAGCTCAACGTTGAAACGCTCAGCGTGTCCTGGGCAGCTGCAGGAGGCGGAGCCGCAGAGAAGCGCACACTGGCGCCGGGAGCACGTGGCAGGGCTGCCGGGCTGGACGCGTCAGCCGTGGGCGGTCACTGGAGCCGCGTGGCTGGATCAGGGTCAAGTCCTGCGTGTCCCGAGAAGTTGAGGGGGAGAGCGGACTGCCCG
Source organism: Phocoena phocoena (assembly GCF_963924675.1). Taxonomy (NCBI): domain Eukaryota; kingdom Metazoa; phylum Chordata; class Mammalia; order Artiodactyla; family Phocoenidae; genus Phocoena; species Phocoena phocoena. The sequence continues at coordinate 114,359,258 of NC_089225.1, read as the reverse complement.
CGGCCTCAGGAAGGGGAGGCAGCACGGCGGGATTTCTCCTGCCCCGGGCAGCTGCGGAGGGGGTGTGTGTCCGCGTGTGCCCGCGTGTGCAGAGGCGGTCACTGCCAAGTAGGTGGAGGGCCGGGCTGCCCGGGGGCCGTGTCGCCGGGCAGCCGTGAGGGGTCAGTTTGCTGAGGCTGCTCCGAGATGCTCCCACTCCTGCCTTCTCACTCCCCCCAGCCACGCCCACCCTTCCTCTGGCTCAAGAGTGTGCCCGGATGCCCCCTGACTCCCCTGCGACCCTCGCTCGCAGCTCCCCCCACTCCAGGCTCCTCTCGGCCAGCCACCTGGACGCTGGGGTCCTCCCTCAGGCTGGTAAGAGGGGCCCCGCCACGTGCCTCGCCCCAGGCCCACACCGGGGACACTTGAGGTGGGGCGGGGCAGGACGGCGCAGGGGGGCGGTGGCCCAGGGGGACCGTGGGCGACCTCAGAGCGAGGGTGGCGGCCGTGGCCTCCGGGGTCCAGACTCAGTGGAAGAGCAGCAGGCCAGGAGTGCAGTGAGGGAGGACGGCGGAGAGCGTGCGTGAAGGGCGGCGGGGTGCGGGCGGGGGAGAGAAGGGGCGGGAGTGCGGACGGGCTGACGGGCCCCTCCTAGAGCGGGGGAGGAGGGGGGCGGGGGACAGGCCAAGAGGATGCTATGAGGGGAGCCCATGTTCTCAGGGCATGAGCGGAGGGGACAGTGGGGGGTGGCGGGCCGGAGCCTCTGGGCCAGAGGGACCAGGCCGGTTGGTAGTACCCCGAGGGATGCCAGATAAGGTCTGGGGAGCAGCCCAGAAGCTGGGATGGGGAGTCGGGGAGCCCGAGAGGGGCACAGCCTGGGAGGAGGCCTTGGGATGGGGAAAGGTCAGTGGCATTTGGCCGGGAATGTTGGTGGTTGAGATAAAGGGCCTGGAATTTGGGGTGCTGGGGTTCTGCCCAGAGCCAGCGTTCTATGCTCTGGAGAGATGGGGTGGGGGGCCGGGTGAGTCCCAGGAAGGATGCAGAAAACAAGTGCCTGGAACCTCAGGTTCCTTCCGGGCCACAGAGCCCCCGCCAACCCGCCCTTGGAGCCTGGGGAGCTGGGCACCTGCCCTTCCCCCTTCCCGCCTGCTACCTCCTCCTCCTCCTCCGGGTCCTGGGGAGGCTCCCAGCTTAGTTTCCTTTGTGGTTTGTGTTCTTGTTTTTAAAGAGACCACCCTCCACCCCCTTATAAGAGCTTCAAGGCCCTGGATCCAACCTAGTGCAATGCTGGAAATTTTAAGAAGTCAACAGTAAAAGGAGCCCCTCCCCCAGGTGGGACAGGTGTCCGCACAAGCGTGTGGACACGCTGGCCTTGCCCAGGCCACCCACAGGTAGCTCCCCGTGGAGCTGGCTGATCTCTGCCCGTCACTGTGGGTCGGTCAGGCTGTCTGTGGCTTCCTGGATCCCCATGAGGAATGAACGGGGCCCAGGAGCCAAGGAGGGGGAGCCCCTCGCTGCCCAGCACCTGGCCTGGGGTGGGCAGGGCTTGGGAGCTCACGGGTGGTCCGGGGCCGGGCCCAGGGCTGCAGGGACAAGGCACAGAGACCCCCGAGGTGGGCGCCCTCCCTTCGTGCTCCTGACCCATTGGCTGTCACCTCCCCTGTGGACTCCTTTCCCCCGACAGGGAAAATACATCCAGCTCTGTTCACAAGGAAACCTTTGAAGCAACGTGGCAACGAGCCACAGAAGTCTGAGACCCTGAAGCTGCCACTCAAGTCGAGGACGCAAGTCGAGGTGCTTACGTTGCACCTACAGTCACGAGTGAGCGTCTGGGCGCCCACCTGCCTGTACAGGGCTCCAGGAGGAGCTGGGCCAGCAGGAACGGGGACCACCCCAGGACTCGTGGAGGGGTGGGCGGGTGAGCACGCAGTTGCTGCCCGGCAGGTGTCCAGGGAGGCCTGAGCTTCGCCCAGGCCCAGCAGGAGCTGCGACCCCTGCAGGACTCCCTCCGTGGAGCTGCATTCCCCTCCCAGGGTGCGCCGCCTGGCCCCCCCGACCCCGTGCTCGGGGCCCAGCTCCCTGTACTCACGGGGCCCAGGGTCCTGGCTGCTGGTCCTTCAGTGGTCCAGGGCCCCAGGAGACAAGAGAAGCTTTGCGGAACGTTTGACCGGCAGCCACTGTGGGCTGCGACACCCAAATAAAGTGACCCTCGGTGGCTGCCGCCTCTGTGTTGCAGCCTCTGGCTGAGGTGCCGGGCTGTGCACTCGGCGGTGCCGTGCTGCAGAGGCCGGTGTCCAGGTGGGGCTGCAGGGCCCCCCGGGGGCAAAAGTGGGTCTGGCAGCTTCGCTCGGGGATCCCACGGGACTGCCTGGGGAAGGGCAGCATGGCTGGGCAGGGGTCCGCACTCTGGTGAGAGGAGCCAGGTGTGGCAGGGCTCTCTCTGTGGCACTGGGGTCTGACTGGACCATCAGGATGTCTCGCCAGGCTCGGCCTCAGGAGACGCTGGTCCCCGTGCTCTGACCTCCTGGGCATCTCTGAGGCTACTTGGCAGGAACTGGTAATGGGAACCTTCCTGGGACACGTGTCTGGATGTGTGTGTACACAGCAGGGGCGGTGAGGGTGGACGGCAGGGGGGACCCCGGTCGGGGGCAGGACAGCACTCTGCAGCCGTGGGGCACACCGCCAGGCGCGATCTGTGTCCGAGCCCCTCCTGACCTCCCAACTAGCCACGGCCTGCTGTGCACGGCCCACAGCATACCCTCGCAGCCGGGCTGAGCACAGCGGGATCACTGCAGCCACACGCGGTCTCCAGCCTTTTATTCATATGAGGACTCAAAGAACACACGTCACCTGCTGACACCATGCAGCACAAGGACACGGCAGGCCTGGCCGCCGCCTGGCCAGTGCCCGTGGCAGGGCCGCCCCTTCCAGAGACGCATGTAGGGCAGGGCCGAATGCAGGCCGCTCCGGGGCCGTCCGTGTGGAGCTCAAGGGCGGCCGTCCTGGCACACGGGTGGTCACTGCCCCAGAGCCCCTGAGAGTTCAGCTAGCCCTCACTCGTGGGGAAGGAGGCCCCAGGCCCAGCCCCCTGCCCAGGCACGACAGGGTTACGATGGGGTGGGTGTGCCTGTGAAGCTGGGCTGCCGGCGGAGGGCAGGACCCCAGTAGCCCTAATCAGTGGCCAGGGGCCCCCCCAGCCCCGTGAGGAAAAGCAAAGCAGCGCGAACAGCCTTCTCAGGGCCCGGAGGCTGGTTCGGACCACTCTCCCTGGCCATGGTGGCTCAACATCCCCCAGACCCTCAAGGACCACCCTCCTTTACCCAGCTCCCTCTCTCGCCAGCCCCTCCCCAGGCCCTGCAGAGGGTAGGGCCCAGGAGGGTGGGCCCACAGGTCTACGGACGGGCCTGGACAGCCTGAGTGAGCGAGGGTGCGCCCAGTTCCCAGGGCCACGGAAGGTCGCCCGGGACCTTCAAAAGCATTTTGGGAGGAGCTGAGAAAGCAGCTCTAGGTGAGAGGACGGGAAGCGCTTGCAGAGTATGCACGGCTGGAAAAGCCCTTAACTGTCAAAGCTCCCCAGGCCCTGCAGCTGGCGGGGTCAGGGAAGGGATGTCCCTCCGGCCTGCAGAGCCGGGTCTCGCTGGCCCTGAGCTGAAGTTTCTCCAGCCACCCAGCAACTCTGTGGCCAGGTGACAGCCAGGGGTCACCTGCAGCCCTGGCCTGTGTCGCCCTGAGCTGGGACTGGCCCTGGGTCTGGGCGGAGACAGGGGGCAGGACAACGGCAGGTGGCGTGTCCGCACAGCCCGAAGTCCCCGTGTGGGCCACGGGCCCATGTGGATGGGCAGGAGCCGCGGCCCAGCCCCGCACAGACGCAGCTGAGAGGTGGCTCTGGTGGGGGGGTGGGGCAAGGTTCATGCGTGATCTCAAAGGCCCCGTTAGACCCTAGACGGCAGGAACCCCGACGCCCTCTCAGGGATTCTTGGGCGCTGGGGGGGGGGGCCTGGCTTTCAGACACCTGGAGCCCCCGGTGCTCGGCGGGGCAGGCGGGAGATGAAGGCGCGGCTCGCGCTCCGGCGGGACTCTGCTCTCGGGCCGCCTCCTCGCAGGCCCTGGTGCTGCCGCGACGGCGCAGGAGCTGGGGGCGAGAGACGGCACCGGCATCCCCGAGGTCCCTGAAATGCATGGCTTTTGGGGACGCCGTTGCCTGCTGACCTGAGGGCCTCATACAAAACTAAAAGCCAGGGTGGCTGGCACAGCCCCTCGCCCGGCCCCCAGCACAGTCACGGCCGCGGTTCCTCGCCGACCCTTCCTGTACCGTCTGGTTCGAGTTTTGGCGAAGTCAGTCCTTGGCCTCGGGCCCTGGGGCCGGGCAGTTACCGCCACCGGGGCCTGGCTGCTGAGAGCACCAGCGGGAGGCCGGAGAGCAGCAGGAGGCGCGTGCAGGGCTGCGGGCGGCCCGTGGCCGACGCCTTCTGACCCTCTCGCTCCGAGAGGCCGGGCAGGGCGTGGCTCAGGGGCGTCCGGGAGCTGGAGCTCTTCCTGCCGACCCTCCGGCCACACTCGTCGTCGGGGCAGCCCTCGCCGCTGCCTGAGCCGCTGCCGTCATCACCTGGGAAGAAGAGGCGGCTCCAGCGGGCCCGCCCAGCCCTGGGGACCCCGAGAGCCGCGTCCCTCCGCCTGGGCCTCGCGGGCCAGTGACGCCAGCTCCACCCTGACCACAGCAACCCGACCCCCTGGGCCTGCCGAGGCTGGGAGGACGTCCGGGCCGGGTCACAACTGTGCCTGGGGACAAGGGGCAGGGGGACTTTGTGACCACACCGGGCAGCGGCAGCGTCCTCAGAGCCACTGTGGAGGCCCGGGGGCTGCGAGGGCCCCGTCCGCTGCACCCTTGCCCGGCCGGGGGTGCTCCCTGGCGTTCCGGCACCAACCCTCGGCTCTCAGCCCCCAGGCCCACCCTGGGCCCCGCTCTCACTGGCGTCCTGGAAGTCCACGTCGTTGCCGTCGTAGGCGCCGCGCAGACGGTTGGTGGTGGTCTTCAGCTGCATGATCTGCTGGCGGATGGTCATGTCGGGCTTGGTGATGTCCACCTCCACCTCGGGGTTGTTGATCTGGTTGGCCAGGCCATCGCCCATCACCTCGGGCAGGTACCTGGAGGCCGGGAAGGCAGGCCCTGGGTCACTGCCCTGCTCCCCGCACAGGGGCACTGCCCCAGCATGCCTGCCCGCTCCCCTCCCCCCGTCAGGGCGGTGGCAAGCCTGAGACCCCCCCAGAGGCTCCAGGGGCCGACGGGAGCCCGTGCAGACCCCACTGCAGTGGGGTGAGGATGCGCTGAGCACGGCGCCTGCCGTGGGGAGCTGGCACAGGGCGAGGACTCAGCCCTCATCCCAGCTCTGGGTCCCGTTGGGTGTCCCGCGTCAGGTATGGCCCTATGCACAGAACAGCTGGTGCCCCAGACCGGCAAGGGGCCGTGGAGGACGGACGGAGTGTGTCAGCCAGGGGGCACCTACCGACCCTTGGCCACCCCGTTCCAGCAGCGGTCATCGCTGGCCGCGCTCATGGCCAACTTCTCACTGCACAGCGTCCCCGGGAGGCTGATCCAGAAGTCCTGGGCATCTCGGAGCTGGGCCTTGGCCTCGGAGACCTGCAGGGCAGCAGTCAGGCCCCTGGGCGCCCCGGCCCAGCCTGCCCTGGACCCCCAACCGCTTCCCCCCGGGGCCAGCCCGGATGAGGGGCCCCTCACCAGCTTCTGAAGCGTGCCCGCGGGTGGCTTCTCCGGCAGCACCAGCTTGCCCCGGCGCCGCTTCTCCTCGGGCTCGGGGCCCTGGGGGTTCACCTTGGGGTTCCCGCAGCCCTGGATGACCTGGGGGGAGAATGCAAGTGTCCGGGAAGGGTACGAGGCTGTATCCGGGGCGCCCCCCCCTCGCCCACTGCACGCCCCTGCCCGCACCTTGGCCGTGAGGGTGTCGCTGTTGTCCTGTAGGGCGCTGACGGCCTCTGCCAGCCACAAGTGCACGCCGCCGATGACGCTCTCTGCGCCCGTCGGGCCCCAGAACTTGTCTGTGATGAGCACCATGGAGTCTGGCACGGGCGTGAGCACACACACAGGGGGCGCTTTGTACGCACGCGCACTGGCTCACCACGTGCTACCACACACACGGCAGCTTGTACGAGACGATGTATCTGTATGTCGGCTCACTTCAGGCCAGCCCGTGTACACGTTAGCGCCTGTGTGTGTCGGCACACGTACACCTGGCCCACCACGTGCCTATGTTACCTCACACGTTTTCACGTCGGCTCGAGGCACGCCAGCACACGTCCACCTTAGCACGTGTCTCAGCGCGAATGTGGGCTGGCCCACGTGTCAGCACGCGTTAGAACTTACACATCTCGGTATACAGGCACGCTGAGCCCTCCCGTCAGCCCCCGTGTGTCGATGTGGATGCACGCGGGCTCACCTCGCAGCAGCAGGTATATACACTGTGGTACATCTGTGTTGGCACAGCTGCTTGGTGACCCACGTCACGTCGGCACACCTCAGAGCTGGCCCACCCCAGGGCAGCAACGCACACGTTAACTCACGCACGTGTTGGCACGTACGCGCTCAGTGGAGAAGGGCAGGACTGTGACCCCGCAGGGCTCCCTCCCGGGCAGCTGCCCGCGTTGCAGTCTGTTCGGGACGTTCAGGGGGCATCTTGTTCCTCGCCCCAGGGACCGCCTGCTCCAGAGGACAGGCCCGGTTTTGCACGCCCCCAACCCCCCTTCCCGCAGGCGGTGGCGGCAGTGGGAGCTCACCCAGAAGGTTCCTCCACTCGGCGTCCAGGTCGGCCTGGTTGGCCAGGCAGCCCTTGAGCACGTTGCGGCAGTAGTCGGGGCAGGGCCGGGCGCCGGGCACCCCCAGGCAGTGGGCGCAGTACACCAGCTTCATGACGGCCCGTGAGCACTCCGGGCTCAGGGGTACCTGGGGAGGCAAGGCAGCCTGAGCGCCACCCCGCAGCAGGTGTGCAGCCCCACAAGGCGCGCCCGGGTCCTTCTCAGATGACCAAGCAAGTCTGCTGGCCGTGGAGAGGCTCCGTCTAATAAGCGACACACTCCCAGCGCCGCGACTCCCCGGGGCACAGCGGTCACGAACCCTCCCAGGGAAGCGGGAATACCGCCCACCACGCAGCTGAATGGATGGAGGCTGGGGCGGGGGGTGACTCGTCAGGGACCCCAGTGGGGGTGGAGGTGGCTCACGATGCCGTCCCACACCCGACGCTGGCGGGTCTGCCGCGAGCGAGCTGCCCGACGGGGCCAGGCATCCCCCGCACCGGCCTCGGAGCACACATCTCCCTCATCTCCCGTCTCCCGTCCACCTGACCCCTGGAGCTGGCTCAGCATCCAGCCGCAGCCCTCTTCCCTTGCCTTCCTGCCTGGGACCGGCCTGGCCATCGCTGCCCCGAGCAGAGCTCGCGTGCCGGATCCTCCCACCCGCCTGGGTGGGGGGTGGAAGGGGACACCGGGAGGCCCAGGGCTCCGGGGTCGGGCGCGGGGACTTGCGGCAGGGGGCGGGGCCTCCGCGCGCACCTGGGCCACCTTCCGGACCACGTCGCTGGCCACGCCCAGGCCCTGCACGAAGGCGCGCGCCGCCACGAAGGCGCGGGTGGCGCGCAGGCGCAGCTCGCGGGGCGCCTCCCCGAAGGGCCGCAGCGGCTCGGCCCGCTTGCCCAGGCAGTCCAGGTAGTCGTCGGGCAGCAGCGGCTGCCCGTGCAGCTGCCGGAAGAGGCGCTCGAGCAGGCGGGCCCAGAACTCGGCCAGCGTCTCCTCCAGGTGCAGGTTGGCGCCGCGGTAGTAGAGGCGCAGCTCGGCGTACAGGTCGCGGAAGGCCTTGGCGTTCTGCACGTACAGCTCCCCGAAGGCGCCCGGGAAGGCCTCCTGCAGCGCCCGCTCCGAGTCGTTCAGCAGGCGCTGGAAGTGATCTGCGCACGGGAGGCGGGCGTCAGGCCTTCCCGGAGCCCCCTGCCCACCCCGCGTGCTGTTGCAGCGCGACCGGCATTAAGGGGGCTCTGCCGGGGACCCCCGGTGCTCTGAGAGTCATCAGAGCCTGCAAGGGCCCTGGGTGCCCGCCCCCACGGAGCTCTGAGACCTCCCCCTCCTGGCCCGGAGCCTGGGCATCCAGAATCCATTTCTGAGTTGGGCCTTGAGCAGGGGACACACGGTGCCTCAGTGCCCCCGGAGATCACCTGGCAAGGGTCTGTGTGGAGGGGCAGGAGGGTGCTCTGAGTCGGGCTGGGACCCACTGGGGGAAGAAGCCCCAGGGCGTCCCTCGCCTGCTTTCCCTCCCAGCAGCTCTCCTTGCGTCCCTCCCCCTCCCCCAGCCTCTCTGTCACCCAGCCAGGCCCCCTGCCCTGGGGGTGTGCCTCTGCACTGTCCACCCTGCCCACCTCTGAGGCTCTCCTGGGCTTCCTGCCCTCCCCCTCCGTCCTTATCTCTCTTGGATGCCCTCTCTCTGGTTTTGGAAGCTGGACAGCCTGAGGGTCTGGAGAGGGTCTCCGCAGCCCTCGGGATGCACCCAGAGTCTCAGAGGGGGGTGCCGAGGTGGGGCATGAGCGTGGGCCGCAGACCCCTGTGGTTTCAGGGAAATACCTCTGGGCCCCGTGTGCTGAGAACGAGGCCCCTAACGCCGTCCGCCCCTTTCAGCAGGGAGACAGCAGGGTCCGTAAGCACACAGACCGTCCACTCAGACGCTTCCTCGAGAGCTGTGGCCAGCCCTCCCCACACAGGCCCAAACTCGGGTGTCCAGGGACACACGGCCAGGTTGGCTTTGCTCTGAGGCGTGGTGGACATTAGGCCTCTGGCTCTCGGACCCGTGTCTACACCCACCCCACCAAGACCCTCCCGCAGCTCCGGCTGTGCCCCTGCAGCTCCCCAGGAGGGAACTGTGGGAAGGAGCGGATGGTCCAAGCTCCCATCCAGCTCCCGCCGCGGGACTCCGGGTCCTGGTCCCCACGCCAGCCTCCGGCCCAAACGGGCAGTCTGCAGCTCATCGCCAGCCCAGCAGCACACGGGGTGGTCGTGGGGCCCCCAACCCCACGGCCAGCCCCCAGCCCCATCTTTTGAGCAGGGTCCTGCTCTGAGCCAGGACCCTGGCAGCCGGCCCAGAAGGTGTGGCGCGTGAGCGTGGGCCCCGCGTCCTGGAACACAGCCACCCGAGGCCCTGCTACACGCAGGTCCCAGGCGCACTTCAGACGAAGGCTCTGAGACCCCTGCCGCTGGTGGCCAGGTAAGGACTGCTCCCGGGGCACAAGGCACGGGGGCAGCCGGAGCAGGCACGATAGTGGGGCTGAGGCGCGGGGCGGGAAGCGGCACGCAGAGGGGCAGGTGGAAAGGACTCTCGGGGTGGGGGTCACAAGTGGGCCTGGAAGCGGAAGAGGAATCGCTTTTAACACAGGTTAGTGTCCCGAATGGATGCTGTGCAGGCTCTGACGTCAGCTGTCACTTCTGGGGCCCCTCCCACCGGCGCCCGCCATCCCCTCCGAGGTGCCCGCTGTCAGCGTCACGACGTCATCCCGCCATCCCTTGTTTAGGGGCCCAGACACGACGAGAGAGCTGGTGAGGGGCTGGGAATAGATGACTGACACACACAGCTGACCTGGAGGCTCGAGGGCCACGGCAGGGGCCCCGAACTCCTTGTGCCTCCACCCAGCGCCCTGCAGCCCCGGCCTGGCCCCCGATATCAGTCCTCACGCTGAGCTCCCCAGCTCCAGACCACCTGGTGGCCAGTGCCAGTGGCAGGTGCCTAGGAGAGCTCTGGAGGGCAGAGGCTTCCCTCTGAGGGCCTGATGGAAGGGACAGGCTGGCTCTCCCCAAACGTGCATGCCTCGGGGTGCACGGAGACCTGCAGGTGACCCCGAGTTCACGGATCCCTGCTCAGACCCCTGCACGCGGCCAGTGCTCTGCTACTACGTCCCCTCTGACCCTGCCTCACTGCGAGAGGTCCCCAAGTGCCCAGCCCCCCGCCGTGAGTGTCCTGCGGCCCCGGAGCCCCTCACCGTCAAAGCCCCGCAGCTGGGCGGCCAGCGTGGCCTGCAGGGCCCGGCCACTGTCCAGGAGCGCCGTCTCCAGCTCGGCCCGGCTGCGGTTGGCCAGGTTCTCCTCCATCTCGCTGGTGCAGCAGGTGTAGCCCTGGGGGCAGATCCGCAGGTGCTCACCTGTGGGGAGGGGCTGGCGTGAGAGAGAGGAGGGCTATGGGAGGCTGGGGGGCGGGGCACCAGGAGAACGGGCCTCGAGGCCGGTGGGCTCTCCTGCAGAGAGGGGACGTGATCGGCACGCAGGTGGGGCTGCCTGCCAGGGTGGGGGGAAGGCAGGCCTGGCTCGGGGCAGCGCCTAGGGTGGGCCGTGCAGCCCTCGGCACGGGGCACAGGAGCAGGGCTTCCTCTGCAGAATCCCACCTCCAGGCCCCCTGGGGCAAGCCCCGGTGGGGATGGGTGTAGAGCAGGTGTGCGGAAGGCTGAGCCCTCCTCCACGCCCCCTGCGTGAGAGGAGGGCCGCCCCAGGGGCCCTGAGCAGCTCAGCTCACGCCTGGACCTCAGCACAGAGAGGCCTCAGGTCCTGTGTGAAGGGCACGGGGGGCTGCCAGACTCAAGGCTCACAGCGCAAGTGCCCAGGCCTGCCCGGCGCCCCTCCCCGACCCCAGTGCGGGGTGCCAGCTTCCACTGAGGACGGCAGGCCCTGCAGGCCACCCACCCACAGCTCCGGGCCGGCCAGAGGCAGTGGCCCCCCAGGCCGAGGCCCACCCCGTCAGGACAGCCCGGGCACAAGTCTGCTGGGGCCCTGCTGCGAGCCCCGCACCCACCTGGCAGGACACACCGAGCCCCCTCAGGTGTGTGCACCGTCCTCTGTACCCTCAAAGCCCCCATCACCCCCGTGCCACCGCCCGGGCGCGGGCTCGCGGCAGCACTGCTTACAGCAGCGCTAGGACGTGACCGAGGTTGCTTCCACCACTCTCGTGGTGCAGGGCGCACCTTTGAAACTGTGCTGGTCCCAGTTCTGAGGTGGGTGCTGTGAACCCACTTTACAGACCAGGAAACTGAGGCTGGCAGAGATGAGGGTTCCTGTCTGAAGTCACACAGTCAGGGGCCGAGTGGCTCAGGCCGCTCGATTTCAGGCCCCCACGGCCACTAGGCTGCCTCACAGCCCCCCAGGCCCACTCCCCCCAGGCCGCAATTCCTGACTCTAAGCGGGGCAGGGCACGGAGGGAAGTGGACGCAGGGGTCTGGCCCGGACAGGGGCTGTGTGGGGCTGGAGTCGAGGGCTCGCCCGGTGCGCCCGGCACGGTTGCAGGGGGTCGTGGAGCAGCCTGGGCAGAGCTCTCTGGGTCCCGAGGCTGCCCTGAGGGGTGGGGGGCTGCAGGGTGGGCAGCGGCCTCCAGCGGAGGCCTTGCCCGGGGGAGAGGGGTGGGTAAGACCAAGTCATTCTCCGCAGGCTGAACTAACCCTGAAGAGCCTGCGGGGGAGGCTTAGGTCACACTTAAGTCTGAGCATCTTCCTCTCCTGCAAACGCCCCGGGGAAGCAGGGACAGGTGCAGAGGACAGTCACCCTATGGCCTGTCTGCAGCTCTGTGCCCATCAGTGTAACAGCCAGGAGAGGGCAGCGGTGCCCCAGGCGCGGTGGGAGGGGGCAGAGGGGCGCTGCACACTCCAGGGCACTCGAGGGAGGTGAAAGAGGCTTGGCGGGGAGGAAGGAGGGCGGGGGCAGAGGCAGGAAGCGCAGCCCCTTCCCCCTTTTGCCTCACAAACCTGCCCCCAGGGCCTGCCGTCTAAGGGGCGCTGTGGCCTCCACCCTGGAACAGGGTTGGCTGTGGGGTAGGTGTCGGAGCTGGTGTGTCTATGCCCTGCAGAGCCCCAGGCCCGCGGGGTGGGGAGTCAGGGGTCTGGGACCTGCCCCCTGCTCCGGGTTGAGTCAGGCCTTTCTGGCCACGTGCGGGCCTCACGGGAAGCAGCTGGGCTGGAGGGACAGAGCCTGGTTCCCCAGGGCCTGGCAGAGTAAGCGCCCCCATCCCTGCCCTCCTTCCTTCGGGGGGCGGGGAGGGCTGGGACCCGGGATGTCCCCAGAGACAGTTCTTCCTCTGGCTGCCCTTGCTGACGCTGACCCGTGGCCCTGCACCCTCGCCAGCAGGGGGCAGCTCACGGAGCAGGACGAGGGTCCCCCACCTGGCGTCCCAGCTGGCAGAGCCGGGCAGACAGTGGACCCGTCTCCCTGACGGCGGAGGCTGTGCAACAGGGCCGTGTGCACCCAGCCAGGAGGGGCCTGGACCCTGACCGCCTTCCCCCCTGGCAGGGGCCGGGAGAGCACCCTTGGCGAGGACCCTCCCCTGCTGCTTGGGACCAGCGGGCCGTGGTGGTGCCAGGCTGGGGGTCGGGGGCTGAACTGGGGACGTGCCCTGGGGCTGGGAGCGGCTGCAGGTGCCAGCCTAGGCTCAGCTGTGACAGGCACCCAGGCCAGGCTGGATGGGCCACGGGGCAGCGGCGGGCAGGCAGGAGAGGCAGGAGGGTGCAGGCTGTCGAGGTGGCCTCCCCGGCTGGCCGCCCTCCTTCCCGAACCTTCCATTCCTGCAGGCGGGAGAGAGGCGAGGACAAAACACCCAGGACCCCCTTTTCTCAGGCCGGCTCCTTGGCAGTGTCGGGCCCACCCACCGCTCACAGCCGTGAGCCGCCCCCCCAACCCCCGCCTTGGCCTCCCCGCCCCTCCCCCACCCCCGCCGCCTCCCTGCGGCGCCCCCTCAGCCCCGCCTGGCCACCTCGTCCAGCCAGCCCGGTGACCTGCGCTGTTCCGGCCGCCCCAGCACAGCCCCCGTCCCTCCCTCCCTCCTCGGACACACACGGGAGTGAAGACACGGAGCCAGAGCCCGGGCGCCGGCCTGAGGCCCCGGGCAGGCTGGGCTGAGGCTCCCCGAGCCCGCGGCAGGGCAGACGCGGTGGCCGCTGCTAGTCGGTGGGCAAGGCCCTGGCCCAGCTCGGCCTGGGCCCGCGGGTCATCTGTCGGTCCTGGACATCAGCCGGGCAGAGGTGGGCTCTGCAGGGCACCTTCCCAAAAAGCAAGTCTGCTCCCTGATCTAAGCCGAACGGTTGGAGGGGGGTGGGGCCCGCCAGAGGGGAGGTGAGCTCCCTGACCCTGGAAGTGTGCAAGGCAGACTGATAAAATCCCCCTCTCGTCATTTCACGCCTCCACCCCCAAACCCTCACCTCTTCTCGGCTAAACGCCTGGAGAAAGGGGGGCACTCGGGCCAGGCAGGAGGGCATGGCTGGCATCCTGTCCATCTTAGAGCTGCCCAGTCCCACCCTCCAGTCCTTCCCCTCCCCACTGGGAGGCATCAGCCTGGCCCCTCTTCCCACTGACCCCTCCCATCTGCACTGAGGCTTCTCCCCCAGCTGGCCAGTGACGGCCCCTCCTTCCTTCCTCAGTCTGTTGCTGCTTTCTCAAGAGCAGACGACATCCTTCTAGAACTCTCCCTTCCCTCAGCCTTTGGGACACCTCCTCCTCTCATGATCCCAGGGTTTGGGAGGAAGAGGGGAAGCTCTTTCATGGCAGGTTTGCTCCCCCATCCCCAGTCTCTTTAGAGCCTCTCCTCTAGGCCCGGCCCCTAGGTCCCAAGTCTCCAAACCCCCAGCCGCCCTCCCCAGGTCAAAACACCTGCACTCGCTTCCTACCCCGCCCCCCCTCCCCCGCAGTTCCTTCTCTTGCTGGCTGGCAGACCACGTATCCGCCTTCTTCCCCCCATACTCAGACCTCCGGGGGGCACCCCAGATTCCGGCTTCTCCTCAGCAAGTCCCATCAGCCTATGGCTTGAACACCTTTAAGCCTCACACCTCCCGCCAGCTGCTGACACAGCCGCAGTTCCCAGCCCTCCTAAGGCGCAAGCAGCCTCCTGATGGCGTTCCCACCCAGCAGGCCCCCCACCGGCTCTGCAGACCCAGTGCTTTAGCCCAAGACCCCACCCCAACAGGGATCCCCATCACCGATGCTGGATGCAGACCTCCTCTGTCCGGGCCCAGCCTGGCAGCCGCTCCTGACTGGTGGCCCTAGAGCCCTCCCAAGGAGGCTGCAGAGGGAAGATGGCGCCACACCAAGCCCGTCTCTCCAGAGCTTCTGCAGCTCACACAGGAGTACGAAGACCGCCTGCTCAACTTGCCTTTAAAGCCACATCCCAGATGCTCTGCACCAACAAATCCTGCCGCCCCTAGAATACTCTCGGCAATTCGGTGTAGGCAGTTAGCCGCCCTGGCCTCCCAGGACGGTGATGGAATGCAGCTCTGTGGCCAGTTCTAGGCACCCTGGCCTCCAAAACACGAGGGAGAGGCCCAGGTCTGGAAAAGCAGTTAGGGGGCTGCGTCCCTACCCCTCCCTTCTTCTCAGCTCTGGACCCCAGCTGGCCTGCTGAGGGGGTGGGGCGTGCAGAAGGCTCTCCCCAAGCACGTGACCCTTCTTGGGACAACTGTCCATGCCCACTCCTGCTCCTGGACCCCTTCCAGCTCCAGTGGGCGCTGCAGGACCCTGCTGCGGGGGGGCACTGGACAAATAACCCGAGGTCCCCTGGGCACCGCCCACAACCCGAGCTCCGGACCTTCTTTCCTCATCTCCTCACCCCGCCCCCCCCACCCCGGCCCCGACCAAGAAGCGTTTGTCCCTGGCCAGTCTCTGTCGCAGGGTTACCCCGAGCACCTAGAGTCCATGCAGGGGGGCAGCCTCAGACCCACCTCAGACGGGACATTTCAACCACCATCCTCCCCGCTCCTAACGCGGCAACAAAACCCGTAACCCCTCCTGCCCCGCTCCCAGCGCGCTTCTCTAACCCTCACCGGCCACCTCTCCGCCGGCCCTAAGCCCCTCCACCATTCCGGCCACGTGACAGCATCACCAAGGCGGCCCTCTGCCGCCGCTGCGGAGCCTCCGTCACGCACGGGGACCGAAACTGAGGGGTCTCGGCTGCGACACCTCTGCGCTCGGCGGGAGGGGTCCGCCCCTCAGGCTCGCCAGGGGTCCCGCTGCCCAGGGGCTGCGTCGCTGGCGGCGGGACAAAGACCGAGCGCCCGGGCGCCAGTCGCTGCCGGCCAAGGACCGAGGGCCCCACGCCGCGGCGCAGGAGCCGGCGCGCGGGGGTCTGGAGCGGCTGCCGAGCTCCTGGCTCCTGGCGCAGCGAGCGGGGGGCGCTGGCGCAGTGGGCGCGGCCGCGCAGAGAGCAGGGGGGCCGCGCCGCCGGGGCCTGCGGCAGGCGAAGGGGGGCGGGCAGGAGGGCGACGCGATTGGCGGGGAAGGGGCTTGCCGCAGTGGGCGCGGCAGGCCCTGGCGGGGGTGGCAGGAGAGGGGGCTCGCAGGGGCTGCCGCAAGCGAAGGGGAGGGGAATGGGTTTGACGGAAGAGGAAGGGGGGCTTGCTGCAGGAAGAGATGGGGGCGGGGAGGGGTGGCAGGGGCGCTGCGGGGATACAGCGGGAGGCACGCGAAGATGGGGTGAAGGTGGGGAACTGAGGGGAGGAGAGGTGGGTTGGTGATGGGCGCACTGAGGATGAGGGATCGATGGGGTGGACACGGAGACTGGCGAGGGGGCTCATGACGGGAAGGGGATGGAGAAATGGATGAGGGCGCAGACGAGGGCTTGTGGTGAGGGTGAGGGTGAGGGCGGGGTAGCATGGACTGAAGGTGGGGTTCTGGCGGTGGTGATGGGGGACGACAGCGCTGGAGATGAAGATGGCTAGGAGGAGCGAGTGGAGGTGAGGGTAGCGGGCCTGCGGATGGAGATGCGGTGGGTCGGCGGAGATGGAAATGGGTATAGGGCGGGCGGCCGGCTGGGCCCGGGCGGGGTCACCGGCTTGGATCCCAGCTCCGCGGACGCCGCCCGGGCTTAGCCCGAAACCCCTTCTCGGCGGCGGCTCCGGCGGCGGCGTCCCCAGCTGCGGTGGTGGCGTTGGCGGCGGCGGCGGTCCGGGCGCGGGTGCGTGGGGGTCTCGGGGTCCGCCCGTGGAAAGGCGGATGAGCAGGATCGGGCTGGAGGGCTTGGAGGAGGTGCGCGGAAGCGGAGCCGAGCGGGACCGGCTGGAGGACTCCGCGGCCGCCTCCCAGGGCGGCACTACAGCCGCACTGGCGCGCACCGTGGAGGGCGGCGGCTCCCCGCGCGGCGACGCGCCTCCCCCCGCTGCCCCCGCCCCGCTGCGCTCGGCACCGCCCCCGTCTCCCAGGAAACCGCCGCGGCCGCCCCGCACCCCTCCTGCCGCCGGCTCGGCAGCCGCGCTCAGCCCCCGAGCTTCCCACGGCCAGAGGCCCACCCGGTGCCCGCCAGGCTCCTGCCGCCCTGCCCTACGGGGGGCTGCTCCCCATTTGGAGTCTGGTGCGCAGGGGAGCCAGGGCCCATCCCAGAATGGTGATGGGAGGGGCGTCAGCTCTCTCCGAAGGAGAGTGACAGCCCACTGCCTGAGGGTCCCCTCTCCGCATGACAACGACCAGATCCCTACTGCTGTCTGGGCACTCGAGGGCCACCATCGGTCACTCCCGTATCCTCTCCCCGCCCTCTCCAGCCCGCAGCCTCTGGCCTCAGGGACCTGGGCCTCCATCCTAACGTCCTGATCTGCTTCCCTAGGAAATATCAGACCGCGCCTGGCCACGCCCTCCTCTGGCTCAGCCACCTCCTCCTCCTGGCTCACCCTCCCACACCCAGGACCAATCCCCTCCCCTCGCTGCAGCCCCAGCCCTGCTCCTTGCCTCCGCCGTGCCTGCCAGACCCGCTGGAGAAACCACCCACTGAGTCCCCCTTCCCGCAGTGCCGCCGCGCCGGGTCCCCCCCCTCCCCCGCCCCCACCCCGGCCAGCCCGCACAGGGACACGGAGACACGTGCTGCACAGGTAGCTCTGGAACGAAGTGCCCTCTCCAGGGCGGCCCAGAACACTGAGGGCCCCCGAAGAAGGGGGTTCCACCCGGTAACTCACAAGGCCGCTCTCTGCTGTCTGGTTCCTGCTCAGGGACCCCTCCTTGCGCAGGCCACCCTGCCGGCAGGCACCGGGCTTGGGGGTGCCTTGGCGAGGCGGTGGGCCCCCCGGAGGTGGGCCTGGAAGCAGCTCTGGCTCAGAGGCCAGGCCTCTTCCCACTGGCCTCCCCACAGGGGTTCGGGGTTCAGGGCTCACACCGTGGCCTCAGAACAAACTGGGGATGAAGGGGCGTCTTCTGTGCCCGTGACCCCAGGTCTTGGTCGCAGGGCAGGAGGCTCTCTCACGGGGCCTGGGAGCGAGATGCTCCCTGGAAGCCTCACCCACCAGGCCAAGCTCAGCGCTGATTTCTCATCCTTGGCCCAAGCCAGGCTGCAGAGGACACTCACCCAGGACTCTACACAGCCATCCCTGACAGGGGCCGGGTGGGAACTCCTGGGCTCCGTACAGCTCTCCCATTTAGCTTGCCCGTCCACCCAACCTCTGGGCCAGGGGGGCAGCCCAGGAGATGGACTGATGCCGCCTGCCTCTGTCGTGTCCACCGGGGAGATCCTGGAATAGCAGAAGGGGACACTGCGGCCCAGGGGTCCTCTCAGCCAGTTTCCCCCAAAGACCCAACGCAGGCCCATCCATCCACGCCGGGAAGGCTGAACGGGCAGAGGGCACAGACTCTCAGCTGGGCCGGAATATAGAGCAGACCCCTGAGTGCCACTGAGGGAGCCCTCGGAGGCAGGCTGAGTCCCAGGCCCATGCCCAGCACCGGCTCCATAAATGCAGAGGGGAAGGAACAGAGGGGCTCAGCCGCTCACCCCCAACTGAGCCACTCCCCACAAAGCCTGGCAGCCATCTCCAAGGTCATGGCCATCCCTGCTGGCATCCAGCTCTGACCTGCTGCTTCCACTAACCCCTTGATCTCACGCACCCTTCTCCCTTGCCCTACTCTCTTTCAAGGCCCACTTACCTCTCCCTTCCTCCAGGAAGCCTTCCAGGTCCCTCTGGGCATAAGCCCCTGCCTAGCCTCTAGCCTCCCTGACCATGGGCAGCCCTCCCTGGGGGCTTTCCGACTGGCCCCCCTTCTCAGCAGCAGCAGGAGAGCTGCTCGGCCTGCCGGTGGGAGCCTCCTCTCCTCTCGCCTCTCTGCCCGGCATCCAGGCTGGACCTGGTGCCGAGTAACAAATATGTATAAAGAAAGGATCTCTGTGCAGTGTTGGCATTCAGGGAAATGAGGCTTAACAGCCGCGCTGCCCCAGAGCCGCAGCCTCAGATCTCCCCCTCCCCTGGAAAGCCAGCACCTCCCCGACCCGACCCCTCCCCAGAGGCGGCATGACAGCCATCTGCATGCCGGTGCGAGGGGGGCCCGCGGGGCTGATTTCACAGTCCACAAGGACTCCCTTATTCTTCCAGAGGCCCCGGCCACCTCCTGATGAGACGGAGCTCTCACTGGGTGCCTGCAAGGGTCTCAGCCATTTCCGGGTTTGAGAATCCTTTCCTCTTCACGACAACTGCTCTCTCCCATTCTACTGCTGCCGGCGCCACACACGGAGCTAGAGTGACATGCCCAGGCGACTCGGCTTGGAGTGCTGCAAGGGACACGGAAGCATCCTGGCCTCCCCCGCCTCTCCCATCGCAAGACCTCCCTTGATTCCAGTCCCAGGGGAATTCCTGAGCAGGAGGGTGGCGGCTGAAGCGGGAACAGACACGCTCTGCCCGCAGGCGACATGCAGACGGCCACCCGGAGGGCCCTGGGAGTTCTCGGGTGCGATGGTCCCCAGCCGCTGACTCAGCACGTCCGCCCAGGCAGCACCTCCGTGCACAGCACACACCCAGCTCGCCGGTGTCGGGGCACCGAGCCCAGCCCCAAAGGCACGACTGGGAGGGCCTGCCGCAGACACAGCCAGGACACAGCTGACTGGGCCTCTCAGAGAGACGATGCGTTATTTTTCAGAATAAACGTATCTGGCCCCAAAGAACCGAAAACAGGGGCTTGAACAGAATCTTTTCCACCCCTGTTCACAGCAGCGTTATCTGCAGGAGCCAAAAGGTGGAAACAGCCCAAGTGTCCACTGATGGCTGAACAGATAAACACAACGGGGCACATCCATACAACGGACGCCATTCAGCCTGGAGTCACGAAGTGCCGACACACGCCGCCACGGGGACGTACCCTGAAAACGCGACGCTGGACGCGAGAAGCCCGTCTCGAAACGACAAATACTGTTATGATTCCACTTAAATGAGGTCCCCAGAGGAGTCAAATTCACAGAGACAGTAGAATGGTGATTCCCAGGCACTGAAGAGAGCGGGGTGGCGGGGGGCGGCGAGTGTTTCATGGGTGCGAAGTGGGGGAAGATGAAACTCCTGCGGGTGGGTGGCGGCGGCGGCTGCATAGCAGGACGAGCTTCACGCCGCTGAATGTGCGCGTAAAAGTCATTAAAACGGGAAATTCTATTATGCATCTCTCACCACCAAAAACGCACACGGTCCCCCTCCCCAGTATCTGGGACATACTTATACTAAATACGTGGAGTAGACTTATATTAAAAATGTATCCGTTGTTTATTTGGAACCTGAACATTCAGGACATACGCTACAAAATTATTAACTATCTGAAACAGCACATTTAACTGGGTCTCCTGTAGTTTTAGCTGCTAAATCTGGCGGCCCGGGCCTCTGTGGGGCGTGGGGGGAAGCCTGACCGAAGTCACTCAGGCTCCCCACCGGCAACTCCCCGCCACACGTGGGCATGCACACACGTGCACTGCCTTCCAGGCTCCCCGGGAAAGGGCCTCAGACCCTGCCCATGCCAGCGGCAGGAGGGCAGGGTCTGCCTTCCCACAGCCCCCCGCCTCCTTGGAGAGTGGTGGGCCTCACCGTCTCAGTCAACAGGAAGATACAGTTATCCCCATCTCACAGATGGGAAGACTGAGGCTGGGAGGGTTCTGAGACTTGCTCAATGTCTCAAACGTGTTGCCTAGTGCTGGTCTCCTTCCACTGGCCCGAGTGCCTCCCTGTCTTCACTGAAGGGCAGGAAATGAAAGTGCTGGGCACCTGGGGGCCCACAAGCAGCCCAGAGGTCCCAGGTACGGAGATGAAGTCTCCTGGAAGATGAGGGCAGAGTGGTGGCCTGGCCACCCTGCTAGCCTGCACCACCTCGTCAGTGGCCAGGAGCTGCTGAGACCTAGAACACCGTCAGGCAGCTGGGCAGGAGCCCGTGGGGCCAGCGGCCACGCCCCCCCTCCCCCCGCCGCACGGGAGGGACACCTGCCGGGACACTCCCGCCAGCAGCACAAACCCACCAGAAAGGGCCCCCACCAGCCAAGCACACGGAGGGCTCCCAACCTGGGGCAGCCGGGTGACCTCGGCATTTGCCCGCTTCCCGGCTCCCCAAAGGTGGACCCTGACCTCCTGTGGGTCCTGGGGGCCTGTGGGAATGGGTGGGCCAGCCTATTTCCTGACCTCTCCAGCTCAGTTTCTCCAGGGTGCTTAAGCTGACACGTCCGTCAGGGAAGGGCCAGGTCCCTAAGCAGCCCGGGAATTCTGCTCCCTCCGGCACCCAGTGTCTTGGTCTCCGCTCTGTTCAGCCACATCCAGCAGGCGAGGTGGGACGGTCCCGCCCAGGGCAGTCAGATTCCTGGGGCAGACGGCGCCATCCCCAGAGAGGGGTCAAAGGGGCGGGGACAGGCCCCACATGACCTGGGCAAGGAGAGGCCCCTTCTGATGCGGGCTGCCAGGCCCCTAGGCTGGCCGTGAGTGGGGTCCTGCTGGCACTGTCTTCCCCCCACCCTCCGACGTCTCTGCAGAGCCTGCAGGGCCTCTGGGCCTCTGCTTGGGATTCATGTCTGAATACCAGCTGCCACCCTCCAAGGTTGCCCCAAGAGCCCTCCTGGCTGGCGGCACAGCCCTGTGCTGGGGCAGCACTCCTTCATCGCGGGCTGCCCCTCCAGGAGAGGCCTGCAGCCAACTCTTCTTGCAGTTCCCAATTTCTCAGGACCAGGGCCAGCCAAAGGGGAACACGGGACACCACGAGACAGTGCCACCCAGGAAGCAGCAGTAGTGACCAGGGAGCCCCTCCTCTCCAGCCCGATCCCTCAGACCCCCAGTGTGGGGGTGGGGTCGATCCCTGGGTCTGGCCGGCGCAGGCTGGCCTCCCTCCCCACCAGGGGGCACTCTTCCCCACAGCCACCTCTGGAGAAAGGATGGGCCTGTCTCTCCAACAGGCTCCCCCGCCTGCCGTGATGCCCCCCCAGGACACAGCCCCGTGCTGAGCACTCCACACGAGAACCCAGTTTCACAACCACTCCACACAGCAGGTGTTGCTACCATCCCCATTTTACAGAAAAGGATTCTGAGGCACAGAGAGGTTCAGTAATTGGCCCAAGGTCACACAGCGAGGGAGCATGGCGCCAGACTTGAAACCTGGCGGCTGGATGGCCGGGTCCAGGAGACCAGCTTTTGGCTTCTGCTAGGGCTCCACCTGTCTCCTAAGACATACGCCACTGGGAATGGCCACTGGATCCAAAGGACACTGGCCCTGGGCCAGGGGGGTGGCCTTGAAAACTCTAGGTAGCAGAGGAGGTGGGGGCTGGTTCCTTGGGCCAGGAATGCCTGGGGTGGGGGGCCCAAGGCAAGAGCCCTGAAAGAGCAGCATGGGACCCTCGGGCCAGGAGGGGAGCTGTGGCCGAGCGAGCACCTCAAGCCCTCAGGGAGGACAGGGCGAGAAGGCCACGGCTCACAGCGAGTGGCCGAGCGGCACGTGGGCCAGGGGCCGCCCCAGGCTGCGAGGGGTCTTCGCTGTGTGGTCAAGGGGGACATGTATGGTTCCAAACCGCATGCGTGTGTCTAAACCCACACGTTATTTCTCGTTACTTATAACTTACAAAAGTAACACGTGGTCACCGTGGCCAGCAAAGCTGCAGCTCACGTGAAGCCTCTGACACCCTTCCAGTCCCTGCGCGGATGGCATTGCAGCTGCATTTCAGCACCGAGGACAGCGCCCAGCACACAGTAGGAGCTCAAGGAACACTACCGAGTGACTCAGAGAGACTGATCTCTGTGTCCCTATCACCCCCACCCGCAGGCAGCTGGCCGGGCCCCGCTCTGCCCCAGTTCCCGGACGGCCCGCTGGCTCTCCTGGGGCAGACGTGGTGCTCCACCGGCCCTCCCGCCTTGGCTGAGGGCCCAGCCCGCCGCTCAGAGGCCTCCTCTTATCTGGGCCCTGGGCCTCCTTGGCCGCTGGCTGAAGACTGCAGACCCGTTCCCAGAATAAAGAAGTAATGAAGTAAAAAATTACGCAGAGGATCATGAAGGAAGCTAGCTGCAGTGCTGCAGCCATCAGAATATTACAAACAGGTGTGTGAGGTGGTGCCCATGCGCTTTCCTCTGACATCCTGCAGGTCTGATGCCCACCAGAGACTCAGAGCTGTGGTGAGTGGAAACGGTACTTTGAGATATTTGCTACAAACGTAAAGGGACATGAAAAAGTCAGCAGTTTCCACTGGTGACCAAGTCCCAGACTCTAGAATGCTATCGTCACCTTGTTCATAGTAACAAGAAATGCTAAAGGTTAGCAAAAAAGGAGATTAATTTCTTTCTCAGTCAAGTTCATGAACTCCCTGACCCCTAAACCTGGGCCTCTCCGGTGCACCCTGGTGAAGGACCCCAGCCTCAAATGGCCTGCCTGCACACCCACGTCTGTCCACCCCAGTTTGCCCATCCTTCTGGAGCTGACTCCACCACCATCCCTGCAAGGCCATCCTGGCCCCAAAGCAGACGGGTGCCCCCTCCCCTCTGCCCTCTCGGCCGCTGGCTCCATCCTGCCTAGAGCTTCGGTTCAAGGGCTTCTCATGGGGTGGGACTGGCGTTTCGGGAAGCCACCTCCCACCTGTTCAGGAGAGTCCTGCACTTCATGGGGTCCCTGGCCTCCCTGTCACCTCCCCTAAATGCTGTGACAACCGAAAACGCCCCCTGGGAACGGCTCCCGGTTGGGAACACCCACTTTATCCTGGGGCGGTTAGCTGTGCGTCTGACCTGCAGCAGCTCCCAAACATACAGTGACAGGCAGGTGGCAGTCCCTGGGTGTTAGGTCACTGGAAGGGAGACCGGCAAGGCGCCTGGCGTGGCCTGTGGGCAGCCACTGCCAGGCCAGGGGAGGGGGGTCAGGGACGGTGGGGCTTAACGTTTTAAGAGCCTCGTTCCTTTAAAATACCCCTATGGGTCCAGTGTGTCCCGAACTCCATGATGAAGGGAGGTGGGAGTGAATACCTCAGCCAGTCCTGAAGCAGGGGGCATAACTGTCTCCCCAGGGCCTGCAGATGGTCCCAGGTGGGTGGGGTGTACTTTCCGTAGCCCCTGACACTTGAGGACGCACACAGACGTCACACGTGGCTCACCACAGGGCCCAGATGTCCACAGGTGGCCCCAGGCACCAAGGATGCGCTTAGACACACAGACGAGCCCGTACGGCCACCCTCAGGTTCAGAGAGCGGTCCTCAGCACTGGGGATGCTGTCCGAAGGTGTGCACAGGCCACAGACCTCCACAGGTTCTGGTGCTGACGGCGGGCCCAAGAAATGTCCCCGCCAGGGAGACATGGGGCCACAGTCACTGCCAGGTGCACCTGTCCAGGGCCTGGCTGCCCGCCTGAGAGGGAGACGTGCTGGCCTATCCCTCAAGCTGCTGGGAGCACTGCAGCCTAATCCACCCCCAGGGCCAACAGCCGGGGCGCAGACGCGGCTCAGGATACGGCCAGTGGCTGCCTGGCTCCGGACTGCGGGGTTTCTCACTAGACCCTGACCTTCCGGGGGTGGGGCCCATGGCTTGAGGGTGAGCACAGAGCGGATGAATGGATGGACGGGTAGGAGGGTGAAGGGCCTTGCCTCCTGCCTGGCCAGCCTCTCCTCGTCCCTTCCAAGCAGGCGGGGCGGCGGGGCGCGGCCGTTTGGTGCCCGTCGGCAGGACCAGCTCTGAGCTTAGGAGGCCCTCCTTGAGGTGGTGGGCCGGCAGAGTTTGGGCTAGAGTTGAGCGGAGCCTGACCTTGTCTTCTCCTGCCAGCCGGCTGGCCGGGCCCTCCTGCAGCCCGAGTCCTCACGTGCACCTCTCTCAGGCCGGCTCCTCTCCCGGACACCCCACCCAGCCCCTCCTGGGGCTCGCCCACCTGTCCCAGCCTTGGAGCCCCTCAGTCCTCTGGGGCCTGCCAGGGCCCGTCTTTCCTTGTACCTGTGGGAGCTCTGTGGCCTCCCCGCCAGCTCTGTCCTCTGGCCGACCTCACCCCTGCAGCCTGGAACGCACGCCCAGCACCTACGGACAGGGCCACACGGATGCCCCCCAGCGCCCCAACGAGGCAGGGCTCGCCCCTGACCTCCTCCTCTCTGGGGCACCCCCTCAATGGGTGGCACCATTGCCCAGTGCCCACACCAGATACCTGGGACAAACCTGGGCCAGGGCAGCAAGGCCACGGAGAAGAAGCTACTCCAGGGACAGGGCTCTGAGCACTGGGGACCCCTTTCTGGGACCCAGCTTCCCCACCTGCACGCTAAGTGTTTGCGCCAGGTGGCACCCGGCCTGCCCTGCAGGCACCCCGTCCCGCCCGCTCCGGGAGGCGGCAACGGGCCAGTGGAGGCCAGGGCACGGCTTAAGGATGCAGGGCCTTGGACCGAGGCCGGGGCTGGCTCCTGGACACTTCAGTGGGTGGGAAGGAGTGGTGAGGAAGGCGGGGCCTGCAGGGCCTCCGCTTGCTGGCCTGCTCCAGCCCAGGTGCTCTCCTTGGCCCCAGGCCCGGCTGTGGCCACCCTGTCCATCCTGTCCACCTGTAGGGCCCTGGGCTCGGCCACACTGCAGACGCGCGAGCTGATGGGAGGCCTGCCTCACGGTGCTGCTGGCTGGTCCTCACCTGATGCTGGACCCCATCTTCCATCTCCTGCCTCCCTGCAGCCCCGGACTCGGCCAAGTCGCAAACTGCCTGGCCTCCCCCCGCCGGAGTCCGAGCCCGCACAGCTCTCCTCCTCCAAGGTGCAGCAGGGGTGGCAGGCAGGGCGCTGGGCCTCCAGGGGCCCGAGGTCAGGGCAGATGGTGAGGGAGCAGGGTGGATGGAGCCCGCCGGGCCTGCCCTGTCATCCAGCCAAGCCTCTAGAACCCAGGGAGCACTTAGCACAAATCGGCAGCCAGCGTCCTCGGCTGGGCCACGGAGCCAGCGGCCCGCCCACCTCCCCTCCCCACACCCTGCCCCGCATGCTGTGTGCCCTGCTCAGGGGCCCTCGCACTTGTTGTGGGGGCGACCCCCAGCCTGTCCACTGCAAGCTGGTGCCAGCGAGTCACAACTCTCCCAGACGGGTGCCCCTCACCCCCACGAAGGTCTTACAGCTGGGCCCCTCATTGCCCAGCCGGGTTCTGGGACAAGTGAGATGCATCAGCGGGTCGGCAGTTACCAGACTCTGAATGTCAGAATGAGTGGCCCCCGGCCCTCCTCTCGGACTCAGTCGGAGAAGTTAAGGCCCACAGGGTGCAGAGCTCTGGCCATTTTCCTGAGAAGCTTGCAGGCTGGTGGGGGTGAGAATGGTCTGATACCCTCACTCCAGCACCAAGGCCCTGGTGCACGTCTGGGCCGAGACCCTGAGCCTATGGCATGGCCCTGTCCTGAGGAGCCACCCACCGAAATACCCAGAGCCCAGGATCCCCGCCCCTGGACAGGATGCACCCAAGAGTGAGGTGCCACGCCTGCAATGGGCTGAACCCTGACCCTCGTTCATATGTCAGGGTCTTAACCCGCAGGACTTCAGGAGGTGAGCTCATCTGAGTGCGGGGTCTTTGCAAATGGAACCGGTTGGGCCCCTAACTTGATAGGATTGGTGTCCTCATTTCCATAAAGTGAAATTCAGAAGCAGACCAGCACAGGGACACCTACTCATAACGACAAACCCAGAGACTACAGACCAAGGACCCCCGAGGATCGCCTGCAACCCCCAGGCGCCAGGAGAGGCCCCGGAACAGCTTCTCTCTCACGGCCTCAGGAGGTACTAGCCCAGTGACACCTCGATCTTGGACTTCTAGCCTCTGAACTGCTAGACAATCAACTCCTGCTGTGAGGCCGCCTAGCCTGCTGCATCTGTGCCAGCAGCCGGGGGAAGCGGACACACGCCTGAGCCCAGCACCCAGCCCAGCCCGGCACCACATGGGTGGTGCTCAGTGTACTTACTGCTGAGGTTGCCCAGACTTGGGGAGCAC
Source organism: Phocoena phocoena (assembly GCF_963924675.1). Classification (NCBI taxonomy): domain Eukaryota; kingdom Metazoa; phylum Chordata; class Mammalia; order Artiodactyla; family Phocoenidae; genus Phocoena; species Phocoena phocoena. The sequence continues at coordinate 114,333,115 of NC_089225.1, read as the reverse complement.
CCCGGGAAAACAGGGAGAGCCCTGGAGAGTAGTGGGTGTGTTGGGGATGCCTGGGAAGCTGAGCAGCAGGGCCAAGCCCCGGAGGGAGGATGGTGATGGGCATGTGCGGAGGGCGGGTGTGGGGAGGGCCGACCTGGCAGGAGGGGGCGCGTGTGCCAGGAAGGTGAGCCAGCCAGGAGCTGGTGGGAGCCAACGCTGAGGCCACAGGCAGACGAGGGGCTGGGGTGGGTAGGGCCTGGCCCCCTCAGGGGCTCCTAAATCTACCCAGGATTCCAAGATTCCTGCCAGGAAAGCCAGTATGCACCCCTCACATCCAGAGCTTCCCTTGCACCCATGGCGAGACCAAGAACAGTCGAGAAAGCTGGAGGCCCCGGCCCTGCCCCCAGTGCAGGGGTCACGGCTGGGAGGACAGGACAGCCCCCACCCCACAGCTGGGGACAGGGCGTAGGGCCTGGGGTTGGAGAGGACTGCAGCACCTCCGCCTGAACCATCTCCGCCCAGAGACTTCAGGCAGCTCAGAGCACCTGCCCAGGCCTGTTCCTAGACACACGTGGCAAGAATGCCGCCAGCTGGCACGCGGTAGGTGGCCCCGGGCTGGAGCCCTCGCCCTCCTGAGCCTGTGTCCTCTCCCGAATGTGGGTGATGACCTGACCCCACAGGGCTGTGCTGATGGCTAGATGTGGTCACAGCTGGTGCCAGGGACCAGGCAGAGAGACATCAGACAGGCAAGGCCTGGGCCCTGAGTCTTGGTCTGACATCTTCCTGAACCAAGCCAGGACTCAGGGAGGAGGGTCTGGCTTATAGGAGAGCTGACCAACCTCTCACCACCTGGACGTGTCCAGGCCTGGGCCCGATTTGATACCGGCGTGGCCTTGGGTGAGCCCCTCTCCTGGCCTGTCTCCCTGTCCAGGACCAGCCAGGCCGACACCTGCGCCCGTGCACGTGGGTGGCCTAGCACAGGCCCGGAGCACCCACACACCCTCTGCTCTCCTCGCGGCTCCGAAGCCCACCTGCCGCCTGGCGGGGGTGTCCTCAGTCCCTCTCCTGGGAGGCCTCAGTGGCCCTGCAGCCCTGTCCACCACGGGCTCACGCTGTCCCTTATTAGGACCGGCATGGAACCAGTCTACCAAGACCGGCCTGTCTTGTCTTCTGGACTCACCTACCCCCGGATGGGATATCTGTCCATGACTCCTGGGGGAGTTGGCCCAGCATGGTGCTGGGAACACGCCAGGGGCTGCTCTTAGGGTCGGCCAGCAGGACACAGCTGGTCCATCCTCTGCGTACACCCCGGGCAGGTCGCCTGATTCACGCCCCTGGAACAGCCCTCTCTAGCAGGGCAGGAGCGGCAGGCCTTCACTGGACAGGCTCCCGGGACCAGCTCAGGGTGAGGCCCGGCTACATGGAAGGCCGAGTCACCGGCAGCAGTCGGGGTGGAGGCAGGGCGGCCCCGGAGAAGGCGCAGGAGGCGACCCGGTTAAGAGGAGCTCTAACCCGGCCTAAGCAGTGGAGTCCACGACCAGAAGGCAGCTGGTGGCTCGTAAGGGCCTGCCCTCGAGGCCCCATTTCAGGCCTCCAGGCTGGGGTGTCACGAGGCTTCCAGAGCACACAGAGCCCAGGACTGTACAGCAGTTAATGCCACCGGCTTCGGGGTCACCAGACTGGGCTCTAGACCTCAGAGCTCCACGTGGGCCGAGGCCCCTGAAGAACGCTGTGGGGCTTCTCGGCCTCAGTTACTTTCCTGTGAAGCAGGTCTGCAAAGAGCCCTCCTCATCCGCTGTACCAGCTAGACAGTCACGCGGAGGGACCCACGCTGAGGGCTCCCAAGTTCCAGACGCCGCTGCCTGCAGGCCCTCCGGCGGCCTCTAGGGCGGGGGGCAGAGGGGAAGACACGCCTGGGGCAGCCGCAGAGTACATGGCGTCCGCATGCACCCCTCCTGCAGCCTTCCGGTGGTCGTGACTATTCCCGTTGTCACACGTGAAGAAACAGAGGCACAGAGAAGCCAGGTCGGGGGTGGGGGGGGGTGGCGGGGAGGCTGACGCAGCAGGGCTGGCCTCTGAGCCCAGGCCCACAGAGGACGTCCCGCCCCTCGGAGGAGCACGCAGCGTGTCCGGCACTGCGGCTCCAGCAAGGGCCAGGCCGCTGCATCGTGCAGGTGGCCCCCCTACCTGTGGTTCTCCCCACAGCGCGGGGGCGGGCGTATCCTGCCCTCACGCTGGGGATGACGAAACCTCAGCTGCTCTAGTGGTGAAGGGACAGAGCAGCAGCTGGAGCCCACGGACCACCCTGGGGCCCCAGGCCAGGCACACGGGGGCCTCTGCCCTCTGAACAGGACAGCGTGCGCACCACCGTCTGGTGTGAGGCCGGGCTGTATGCAGATGGCCTGCGAGAGCCGCACGGCTGAGGGACAGACTCGGAGGGCTCTCTCGGCCTCGGGCAGGACGGCACAGAGAAGCAGTGGTTTCTGCTGGGAGGCTAAGGGGTGGTCCTCGGTGGGGAATCCACAGGCAGCCGGGGTCCAGGAGAAGAGGGGCTGCCCACCAGTCCGTGTTGCACTGACAGGCCCACGCTCCCCTCTGACCTCCATCCCCAAAGTCCAGGCCCCTTCTCCTGTGCCCAGGCCCTCCGTCTCCCACTGCCCACCCACCACGGCTGGCATACAGCAGGCAAGTTGTGACTGAGAACCTACTTTGTGCCAGGAACTGCGCCAGGCTCTGTGGCTACTAGAGAACAGTACAGACAGAGGTGGCCTCCGCCCCCGGGGCCTCAGCGAAGGGTCAGAGAGACACGACAAACCGTGTCAAGTGTCAGGAGGCCGAGCAGATGCTCAGGAGACAGCTGGGGACCAGAAGCAACCCCACAGGCAGAGACAGAAGATGGCCGGCCCGTGTGCGTGCGTGTGTGCGCGTTTGTATGCACGCGTGTGTGTGTGCACGCATGTGTGTGCGTGAGATGCAGCACGGGGTTGGGCTTTTCCCCAGTGTTGCAGAGGGAGCCAGCTGGAGAGGTAGCTCCCCCTCACCTTCCATACAGTGCTCTGGCCGGAGGGAGGGCTACCTGGGCTGTGCATCCCGTAAAAGGGGATGTGACCATCGTCCTCATCACGGCCACGCCTGGCTGTCCATCCAAAACACTACACACAGCCACGAGCGGGAGCCCCGTGCGCACTGATGGTCCCTCCTTCGTGAGCCCACACCATTTCTGCTCTCCCGGGCAGGCACAGGCCGGAAAGCCCACCCAAAGACCCAGGGCCGCCCTCCCTCCCTTCCAACGACTAGCAAGCATTGAGTCTCTACCCCACCAGCCAGCCCAGGCGTCCACCCCAGGGGCTCCCCAGGCTGGAGAAGTCTGCCTGCCGGCTGGCAGGACAGGAGACCAAAGGCCCGGATCCCCGAGAGCAGCGTGTCACCACGGGGCCACCAGAGGGCGCCCGTTCCACGGAGCCCGGCCAAGTTGCTCGGAGCTGGAGAGGACAGGACTGGCCGCTGCCTTGGGAGGTCACCCTGTTTCCTTCACCCCACGTGGCGCCGGCACTCTCCTCGGGGCCTGGGCCCTGCAGGGCACTCTCCAGTTCAGGTGCTTACGGGGGAGGCTGAAGCCATAGGGCGTTGGGGAGAGCGGCTTCCCAGAAGCCCCTGGATCTGGGACGGAGGAGCCACGGGCACTGGTCGGGAGGGGGCGCAGTCCAGGCCCCGGGGGGGCGGGGGGCGGGCAGCACCTGAAGCCCTGGCTGGCACGGTACTCGGACAGCTGCTGGGCGGCCGTACACCCCCCCTCCGTCACGTGCGCAGCAAGGCACTCTGCTGGTCCCGGGTCCCCAACCCACTGCAGCCCCACCCCAAGGAGGCCAAGACCCAGCCCCCTGCCGGCCCCGCCTCATCTTCTCCAGCCTGCCCTGCTCTCTCCCAGCCCTTGACGGCTGCCCAGACTCTGCCACTCTGTCTCTCAGCCTGACTGGGACAGAGGCCTGTGGACGCGATCAAGTTTAGGATGGCCCCGAGGACACAGTGGCCGAGTGGGAGTGGACGTGTGAAGGAGAGCTGTGGGGCGAGGGGACCTTGGAGTGCCGTCTAAGATCGGGGCTGGGTGAGGGCAGCTGCTCAGCTGCCCTGAGACCCTGGTGTCCAGGGGAAGGGACTCAACTGAAAGGCCAGGGATTCCCGGGCATTAGCTCCTCTGTTTGCATGGCGGGTGGCGGGGCTTATGAACCGACGTGTGCTGGCCCCAGGCACCCAGATGTGCCCCCCAAAACCTGTCCCCTAGGGAGGGTGGCAGCCCTGACAATGACAGGGCTTTGCCAGCAGACAGAGGCACAGGAAGGCCTACCTTGGGGGACTTGAACCCAGGGCAGGGGGCTGTCAAGGTATCAAGGCAGAGGCTTCTGTGGGTCCTGCCCTGCTGGGGGCTGGGGTCCAGGGCCTGGCTGCCCCCTCCCATTCCCCAGCAAGACACGGCCATGGACTTGCCCCTCACACTCCTCTCTCGCTCAGAACTCCTGTGGCTGTGGTCATTCCATGTGCCCCGTGTCACTACTCGAATGCCCCCTCCCCACCCCCACCCCAGTTTGGGAGGAGTTCCCCAGGGCAGGAAGCTGGTCTGCTCTGCTCTCATCCGCCGTGTCCCGGCACCCTGAACAGACGCGCAGACCCACGGTGGTTCTGGACACGTTTGCAGTTGGAGGAAAGAGCCTGGGGGGTGTCTGTGAAATCCCTGGACCTCCACCCTCACTCCAGTCCCCAAAGCTCCTCAGAGGCCTGCAGGGAGGGTGTGGGCAGGACTGCGGGCAGCTGCAGGGCTGAGGCCGCCTGAGACGGCGATGCTCTTACAAAGAAATGACACGGCTCCTGGGCGGGATCCAAGGCGCCGACCACCTGCAGCTGGACTCCCCGCCCGAGGCGGCCCTGAGTGCCAAGCGAGCACAAGTTCCCCGGGCAGGAATCCCTGCGAGGTGATGTTCCCTTCCCGGTGGCAGAGGTCGAGCCTCTCCACCCTCGCCCCCGCCCCTCCCCGAGCGCACAGTTCGCTCCCGACCGCCCCGGGGCCCCTAGGCTGCCTCTGCCGGGGACCCCCGGGAATCCCCGGGCCGACCCGAGGCGCCTCCCGGAGAGGGCCGCACAGCCGGTGGGAGTCCCCAGCCCACGGCCGCCGTCGGCTGCGCCCCGACAGCCGGCCCCGCAGCTCAGCCCTGCCTGTCCCGGAGGACGCACCGAGCCGGGGACCGCCCGGTCCGCCGCCCGGCGAGGAGAGCTCCGCCGGGAAGGGGCCGGTGTGCGTGTTGGGGGCCGGGGGGCGGCCGAGCGGAGCAGAGGAGACCCGGGCGGAGGGAGGGCGGCTCGGGGCGCGGAGGCGCAGGGCGGACGAGAGCAGAACGGGAGAGAGGAGGGGGCGCAGGGGAGACCCGGGAGCGCCGGGTCACTCACCCGAGATCTCCGCCTGGGGCACGTCGCTCAGGCTGAAGCCCTTGGTCCCGTATATGTGGCGGACTTCGCCGCAGCTCCGACTCTTGCTGGCAGGGTCCCCGTGGGCGCAGGCGGCCAGTGCGACGGCCACGCACAGCAGCCACCAGCCTCGGGCCCGGAGCTCCATGGCGGGGCCGGCGGCGCCCCCGGCCGGGCCCGTGCAGCCCCCGCCCGCGAAGGGCAGAGCCAAGGTCCCGGCGCACTCGGCTCGCGGTCCGGAGGCGCCGGCGGCAGGGGAGGCGGAGACAACAAAAGCCGGCGGCGGTTGGGCGCGGGGCGCGCGGGGCGCGAGGTCCGGCCGCTCTCTCCGGCGGCCCAGAGCGCGGCAGGCGAGCGCGCAGTCCCGGCCCGGCCCCTCGGCGGCCCGGGAGAGGGGCGGGGAGGGGCGCGCGGGGCGGGGCGCGCAGGGGCGGGGCGGGGCGCGGCGCGGGGGCGCGATCCGAGGCGCACGGGGCGCCCCTCCTGCTCCCGGGGCCGCCGGGCTCGCGCGGATCTGTTGACTGCTGGAGGGAAGCGGGGTGGCCCGGAGCGCGCGGGCCGTGTCCGGGGTCCCCGAGGGCGGGCCCTCCACTCCCAGCGCCCGGGGCGGCGGCACCACCTGTGGGGGCGGGGGCGGGGGTGCTGAGGCAGGGCTTCCCCCGCCGGACGTGACATCACGCCTTCCGCGCGCCTATCAGGGGCTTCCCCGCCCCCAGCCGAAGTCGGCATCCCTCCCGTTTTCTCTCTCCTCGGATCAGGCCGTGCCTTCCTGCACCCTGGCCGCGTGCCTCGCGCGTCCGCTTCCACAGCCTTGGTCCCCTTTGTCCCCCGCCCGCACCTGGCCTGCACCCGTTTACGGCCCCTCGCCCCCGCGCCCATTTCAGCCACCTCTCCCGCGGCTCCAGCTCACACTTGATTTTTTCTGTGGAGGAGAGTGGGGGGCTGTACGTGGGAAACTAGCCAAGAGTCTAGACCTCACGCGAGCCCGTTCCTGCGTAGAGGCAAAAAACCAACGAGTTAGTTGTTGGAGATCGTCAGCGGGTTTGGTGTCCCCTCCACGTGATGCTTTGGATGCTCGAGAAGCGAGCGAGGGGGGCAGAAGCTTGTCCGTTGGCTTGGGCCGCTGGGCGGTGGCAGGTGACCTCTTGGGGAAGGGATGGCGTCGGGCCGACAACAGGTCAGATTGCTGGGGGCTGAGGAGAGCGTGACAGTGAGTGAGGCGGCGGGGGACCGTGCAGGGGGGGTGGACAGTGCTGGTAGCCGCAGAGGATGGGGGTGCGGGCCGCGGGAAGTGAGGTGAGCGACCGGGGCGGGGGGACGGGAGCTGAGGGCGCCTCCGTTTCTTTCTTCCCATCTGCTGCACTCCCCCACCCCGTTCCTGCTCTCTTGATACGTGTGCAAAGGCCCCAGAGACCACCAGGTCATGACCCTGGGTGCCTGATTGGTTGAAATGGGGGGAAATGCGGTAAATAGGCACCCTTGGAAGAGGACCCCAGGGTAACCACCCTGTACCAATAAGGGCGCCCAGACCTTGAACCTGGGGGCTAATGGTTTCACCTCACAGCAGGGCAGGAAGGAGGGCCCCACGCCTCCCCTGGGGTTCCCAGAGACACTGAGTCATCGTGTGAGAGGGGCTGGGAGGCCCCTACCCCAGTGTGCTGGCCCCGGCCCTGCTCACGCACCTGCCTGCCGCCCGGTCCCGCTGGTGACTCCCAGATCGCGTGCAGCGCTCAGGCCAGTCCGTCCCTGCTTGCCCGTGCCTGGTGCAGCTGCCTGGATGCCTCCCCCGTGCCCGCCGGGCCCCTGCCCCCGCCTTCTCTTTAGGAGCTCACCTCCAGCCACGTGCTTCCGGGTCGGGCAGGAGCCAGAGGGCCGGAGGCTCGATGGAGTCGCACACACTTACTGTCGTCGTTATGGGGATCTGTCGCCTCCTCTTAATCTGGCCAGACGGGGAGATTTCCCAGGGTGGCGTCGGCGTCCAGTGCGTTTCTGGGCCTCCAGACAGTGGTGTGGCCAGAATGTCCACGTGCCGTGCTCGCGTGGCCGGTTTTCAGGACATGGTGGTCACGGGCACGGCCCCTGCACACGCCCCTCCCAGGTGCACGATGACTCCATCCCCTAGAGAAATCCTCACCACTGCCTGCAAGGTCCCTGTGTTGTTCCCCTTCAGAGGTCACGAGCCTCGCAGCCAGGGCCCTTCCCCTAGTGTCCTCTAGTGAGGAGACACGCCCCCAGCTGGATCCGAGCTCTGACGTCGAGGGGAGGCGGTTAAGTGAGGGGTGCAGTGTCCCTTTGGAGAATGGCTGTAAGGAGAACTGGGAATGGCAGCCGGGCACCCTCCCCTCCCCGGGGGTGCGGGGCTCTGGCTGTGTTCCTCTTGGTCTCCTCCACGTTGGGTAGCTTCGTGGGTGCCCAGCCTCTATGCACTTGAGGGGGCCGAGGGGAGGCCAGGGGCCAGGCCGGGGCGGAGGTCCTTCCCAGGGCACAGGTGTGCCTCCCCACCAGGTGCAGTTTCTTGCCAGTCTTCCATCATCGGGACACTTGATGACTGAAAGTGACAGAAAGCCAACGTGAGGAAAGGAGATGCATCGTCTCAGTACCCGGCACTGGCCGGCTCCCTGGTCCTGTCCTGGAGCGAACGGAACAGACCTGGGTTCAAATCCCGGCCCTCCCACTTGTCAGCAGTGTGATTCTGGATGTGGCCCTCAGCTTAGTTTCCTTATTTCCTCTGTGAGGATCTAGGAGGGAGGTCTGTGCCTGTGCGGGAGGGATGCTGCTGCTGTGACCCCGCGTGGACCCAGCTCCTGGGGGCCCATTCTCAGGGCCCGGGAGGAGGCAGTAATGAAGGCCCTGCCACGGTGTTGGCCTGTGGCCCAGCGGGATGCCAGGCGGGACCATCCTTCTGGCTCTGGATGGGGCCCGCGCCTGCCAGAGGGCCTTGCTGGCCAGGAGCTGAAAGGCCAGGTGTGGAGGCAGCTGACTGCTAGGTGGTCACGGCTCGAGGCGGCTCTGCCAGGTCACGGGGCTTTGGGGACCTGGAGGGGAGATGCCTGTGCACCTGCAGTGTTCCTTCACCTCTTCCATCCAGTTGCCCGGCCCGCAGAGCCCCCTTCCTTGCTGCATATGTTGTACAGACGTGGACACTGTTACTGGGCGAGGGAAGGGGCCCCATCCCAGGCCATGAAGCCCAGAGGAGCTGCCCCAGTGCCGGCTGCTGGGACTCCGCTGTTCCTGAGGCACAGCTGCCTCTGCCGGGCCCCCACTTGCCGCCCCGGCCCTGCCGTTCAGATCTAGTGCCCGTCTGGGGCAGCCCAGGGTGAGGGATCCCCACACAGCCTGGGCTTCGGGAGCCAGGGCTGGGTTACACTGGGGAGGGCCTCGTGAGCCCACACATGGCTGCTGTGGCTCCAACCAAGACCACCACCTCCTGCTTTGGGGCCTTGGTCTGCCAGAGGTGCGGGCACAGACGTGCAGACACAGAAGAGGTGTGGGCACAGACGTGCAGACAGACACAGACGTGCAACGGAAGGAAGGGAGGAAGGAGTGAGTGGTTTGCTCACGAAAAGGAAGTGGCATTGTCCCTGAACGAGTGGGTGCATGATGGATTTGCCCTCTGCTTACGCCAAGGGAGGGCCGAGAAGAAAGGGACCATTTAGAGTCATCTCGGAAGGGGGCCTGTGCTCTCCCACGTTTCTGTCTTCTCAAGGAGTGACCCCGAGTCCTGAAGGGCGGCACCCTGCCCCCCACTTCCTTTCTCCGGCCAGGGAGGGGTCAGGGCACGGTGGGCCCCGGCTGCTCAGAAGACGGGGAGTGAGCGGGTCGCCGGATCCACACATTAGGGCTGCCGGCCCGCTGGCTTCCACCTCTGGATCCCCACGGGCCTGTGCTCCCCTTCCCCAGCTATTGCGGAGCAACAGGGGAGCCCCCAAAGCAAGTTTTCAGATAGACTGAGCAATTCCATCCACGTGTCTGCTGACGACCGCCACTGCCAGCCGTGTCCCTAACGAGGGCCCCATCTTGTTGGCAGTAAGGCACGGGGTCAGAGGGCACTGGGCAGGACAGCTAGGCTGCCACACCCTGACCCACTGGGGCCCCGGAGGTGTTGTGATGCCCTGGGAGTCAGTGGAGGACACAGGGTCCCCCCGCCTCTGTAGGGCACGGGGGCCCCAGGCAGCAGCCTGAGAGAGGAAGTAGATGCCACGGGGTGTGGCTGATAGAGGGGAATGTGACACTGGCCGAGCAGAGGCTTCGCCAGGCGGGCCGTCTGCAGACGGAATCAGGGTCCCTGACAGCGTTCCCCAGAGCCTGGGGGTGGGAGGGGGAGCCACCCTGTGGGCCTCGTGGATGCCACTGGTTTACTGCAGCTCCTTGCCTCTGTGGGGAGGTGGGAGAACACTTAGAGTCCCTCACTCGTCAGCTTGGGAATGCATCTCTTGTCCTTATAAAGAGTCTCGGCCCAAGGCCACCCCGGGATCGCCCCAGTGTGGAGACCCCAAAGTCGGCCCCAACTCTGCTCAGACACTCAGTGGGACTCTGGAGGCCCCCCAGACGTGGGCCTCATCCCCAACCCCCAGAAGACTGACTCTGCTCTGAGACCGAGCTGCTCCCCAAGCCAGGGCAGGGGCTGCCTCTCGGGAGGAGGCCCTTGCTGAGCACCGTGGGGTCAGCAGGTCAGACAAAACATGGGTTCTCTTGTTCCGCAAGGGTGGTCCTACCTGTCCCCCTGCCCAGCTCAGACTTTAAGGCAGACCTGTTGGCAGCCTGCTCAGCTCTGCGGGGCCCTTTGATCCGCCAGCAGCCTGGGCAGGCCTCTCGTGCACGCGGGGCTCGCTGGGGAGGAGCTGCGCGGGCAGGGCGGCTGAGTCTGGGGTCTGCGAACCCACTGGAGGAGAAGGCCCCACCCTCAGCCCTGGGCCCGCCTGGCGCACGCTTCCCTGTGCCCCCTTCCTCGCCCCGGCTCCTTGGCCCGTCCCCGGGGAAGGGCTAAGCCGGGACCCGGGGTGTCCAGGCACCATCTGACGTGTTGGGGCGAAGCTCTCCTGGCAGGCCCAGGCCACCGGGAGCTCGCTGCATTCCGGCTGGGCTGGCCGGCCCTCCCTGCCTGGTTCTGTGGGCCCCTCCGCACCTCTTCCCTCCTGGACCGTCGCTGGCTTCTCATCTTTTCTCTCTCCAGTCCATATGGCCGGGCTGCTGGTTCTAGAACCAGCTTCTACCCAAAGCCCGCAAAGACTCTGCCTGCAGGGTGATGCCAGAGAGCCCCCGGCCACGCACTTTGCGGCTGACCGCTGACCGTCACATTAAACCAAGCCAGGCCGCTCCCTCCGCCCCAGACAAGCCTGGCTCTTCACTCCCGGAATCTTCCACTCGTCTTGGGGCAGGTCTGAGGTTGCTTCCAGCCCCAGAGGTTTGGGGCCGAGGACATATGTGTCCCCGCAGATGCAGCACCTGGGACCTCGCGGAACCTCGAGGGAAGTCGGTCTTCCGCACTTGAGGCTTCCCAGCATTCCTTCATCACCCGGGGAGCCCTCGGGCTGGGTCCCCAAAGCAAAGAGCAGTTTCCAGGGCTCGGTCAGGCTCGAGGCATCCTCTGAGAACCCCGTGGAGGACTCGCCCCTGGGAGGAGCTGGCCCAGAAGCACCAGGGTCCGCCACGTGGCCGAAGGAGGACCCAGATTCCGGTTGTCATTTTCAGGAAGAGGCAGATGGGCATCTACAACAAGGCATCGCCTTGCTCACTCACCTAGACGCTCCCTGAGCTCCTGGAGGCGCGGACCCCGCGCTTGCCTCGTGGGCCAAGATCCCAGCATGCCCAGGACACGATGAGTCCTCTGTACCACGCGGCCGTTGAGTGGTGCTCCAGGAACGGACCTCTCTCTGACTGGCTGTCCCAATCTTTGCTGCTCCTGACGAAGGTGCCCCGGGCTGCAGGGCCGTCGGTCCGAGGGTCTTCCCCAGGGAGTCTGCCTGAGAGAAAGAAGGGGCTGAGTCGGCAGGGAGGACGGGAGAGGTGGCCAGGCTGGGGGCCCCTGTCGGCCAGCCCGGGAGGAGCAGAGAACAGTGGGCAGGTGGCTCTGGCCTCAGCGGCCTTGGTGGGCAGCCCATGGGCTGGGGGCGGGGCCTGTACGCCGGGCGGAGGAGGCCCCCAGCCTGTGTGGTCAGGACCCGGCCCAGCCACCCAACGCTCAGGCCACCATGCGCTGTGTGAAGCTGGGGTCGGGACAGAGCCAGGGAGGGGACGCTTTCTCCTGGGGGGCCCTGCAGGGTCCAAGGAGCAGGTCTTGCAAGCTTGGCAGGTGCACCGAGTCCCAGGGTGGGAACTCACGTCTTCCGGACCCCGAGGGGAGGCACTGGCAGGTGGGGCTGCGAGAAGACTCGAGCCGCCGTGGTCTGCCAGTGACACTGCCGGGCTCTGACTCTCTGTGCAAGAGTAAAAGCCTCCTGGGTGGGGGGACATCTGACGCTGAACCGGGACCCCTACCCCTGGAAACGGGCGGAAGGTGGGAGGAAGGGGTACTCAAGGGGCAGGCTGCTTCCAGAGCCAGGGCTGCGCTGCTGGGAAGGACGGCGTGGGGAGCGGTTCGGCCTCGTCCTGCCCTGCTGTCCTGGGTGCAACCCAAGGTGAGGGAGGGTTCTGGCCCTGGCCCTGCGCACGGGAGGCTACAGGCCCCCGTCCCCCAGCACAGCAGGGACATTCCCATGGATAAAGGAGGCACCGGCTGGAGCAACATGGCTGAGGAGTTGGGTGAGAAAGGGGAGGCTGGTGACCACAGCCCGCAGCCATGACCTGGCCTGTTGGGTCGTTCCTACAGCCAAGCTCAGCCCGAGTGTCCCAGACCTGGGCCAGTTCTGGGTGAGCAGGACGTGGCCATGGCCCACCTTTGCTGGGAGGCAGGGGGCACTGGAGGTCAAGTGTCCCCTCCGCGTAGGCAGTTGGCGGCTTAGACCGGATGGTGACGTTGACCAGTTTGCCTGTCACCTTGGTGCCTGCACTTCAGTGAGAATCTGGCAAAGGTGTCCCCGAGAAGGGGACAGACGGGCTGGCCTAGTCCTTCCCGAGGGCCCCAGATCAAAGGGCTCCCCAGGCCTGAGGCTGGGGCTGGAGCCGGGGAGGGTGGCCTGAGGTGCCTGCCCACTGTGCCCTCAGCCCCCGGCCTGCAGCCCCAGTGCCCTTGCCTCGCCCCGAGACCTCTCCCCTCATCCCCTCCAACACAGCTGAGCCACCCCAGGAGGGCACTGTATCTTTTGCTTTCACCCTTATCGCATAGGAAAAACGGGCGCGATACAAGGTTGTTCCCTGAATAGCCAGATAACCTTAAAAAGGGACAACAAAGTTGAAGGAGTTACATTTCTCAATTTCAAAACCCACTACAAAGCTATAGTAATCGGATAGCATGATACTGGCATAAAGACATAGACCAATGGAATAGAAATAAGCCCGTGCATGTCTATGGTCAATTGGTTTTCAACAAGGGTGCGGAGACCATTCACTGAGAGAGAGAATAGTCCCTTCAACAAATAGTGCTGGGATAATGAAGTCAGACCCCTAGCTCACACCATACACAAAAATTAACTCAAAATGGATCAAAGACCTAATGGGAAGAGCTAAAACTATAAAACTCTTAGAAGAAAACAGGGGTCGATCTTCATGACCTTGGATTTGGCGATGAGCTTTTAGCTAGGACACCAAAAGCATGGGCAACAAAAGAAAAAAATGGATACATTGGACTTAGGTCACAACAGTGAGAGGCGCGCATACCGCAAAAAGAAAAAAAAACCACAAGGAAGTACCATTTCATACCCACTAGGATGGATATAATAAAAGAGATGGAAAATAACAAATGTTGGCCAGGATGTGGAGAATTTGGAGCTGCCGTACTTTGCTGATGGGAATGTAAAATGGTGCAGCCACTGGGCAAAACAGTTTGGTGGGTCCTTAAAAAGAAAAAGAGAATTACCATTTGACCTAGCTATTTTACTCCTAAGTATATATACCCCAAAGAACTGAAAACAGGTAGTCAAACAAGAACTTGTACACGAATGTTCATAGCAGCATTGTTCACGGCAGATAAAATGTGGAAACAACCCCAATGTCCACCAACTAATGAGTGGATGAAGCAAGTGTGGTCCGTCCACACAATGGAGTAGTTTTCACCCATAAAAGAATGAAGTGCTGACACAGCCTACAACCTGGATGAACCTGGAAATCATTACGCTCAGTGAAAGAAGCCAGTCGCAAAAGCCACGCATTGTCTGATTCCTCTTATACGAAATGTCTGGAGGAGGGAAATCCATAGGGGCAGAAAACAGGTTGGTAGTAGCCAGGGGCTGGGGCAGGCGTGACTGCCGATAGGTGAGGCTTCCTTTTGCGGTGATGAGAACGTTTTAGAGCCAGAGAGAGGTGGTGGTTGTACAACACAGTGAAGGTACCAAATGCCACCGAATCGTAGAAAATGGTTAATTGTATGCTATGTGAATTTTGCGTAACCCGCTCCCCACCAAAAACAAACCAGGGCTGTCATTCTTTGTAAGTCTGATTAATTTGAGTGAAGCCTAGGAGCGCACCTGGCGTGAGCGATCCTCCTGGGACGTTCTTGTGATAAGCTGTTGTGACAGTTCCTTCCAGAGTGGGGACAGCGAGGAACACCAGAGTTCCAGGGGAGGAGGCAAGCTGGCAGCGTGTCCTCCTTTGACTCCAGCCCTGGTGGGGACCTGCATTTGTCACCTCGAAGGCAGGTCCCCTGGGAGGGAGGGAAGGGGTGGCGAGGGGAAGTGCCTGGCAAGAGCAGAGCTTCTCAAGCTCTGAGTTTTTAGTTTCCCACCCACTGGGGACGGATCTACCCTTTTATAGCAGACAAGAGCAATGTCGTCGCAATGTCAGGTTCCCATACAGGCTTCTCCGCGTGCCACCGGCTCGTCACCGCCAGGTCATGAACCACAGCAGGCCACGGAGCTCACGACGGGAACTGGCGCACCCATCCTTCATCCACAGGTGAGTGAGGCTACTCCCCGACGCCCCCCTCCCCTGACCCTCCACCTCTGGCTCCCTGGCTCAGGGACTCCCAGGGTGGATAGTCGCCTTTGCTCTGACCAGCACAGGCTGGCCCTCACCTGAGTGTTCACACCCTGCACGTGTCCCTCATGCCCTGGTCCGGGCCACGAAGACCCCCGATGTCCTGCTTCTCCGTCCTCAGGGGCCTGTCCTGTGGGGATGGCACACGCCCCTCAGGACCACGTTCAGAATGAGGCTCAGAGCGGTGGTCGCCAGCCAGCCTGCTTGCTGACCCTCCCGTTGCCTCAGAGAGACCCCCAGCCTCAGGCTCCTTCCACCCTGCAGACTCTCTGGAAGGAGCTAGTCTCACCAAATGACCATTTCTACGTCTGCGCCTTCAAGCTGTCCAGATTGGGTATTCTGACTTAACTACAATTGTGGAAAATGCACTTCAAAACCAGAGACCTTGCCAGCCCCCCGCCCACCCCCCGCAGTGGTCAGAAACACCCGGGGACACCAGGCAGGAGCTGGGTTGGGTGCCCCCGGCGCCAGGAGTGCAGTTATGTACGGGGTAGAAGGAGGGCCCGGGATCTTGGGACTTACAGGTGACACGCTTGGTTTGGACAGGTGGGTCCACCTGTCCGAACCAAGGAGGGTCTCCCGCAGGGCCTCGGGTAGGGGGACTGTCTGCTGCAGCCCCTGCTGGAGTGGGCAGAGGTGCTGGGGTGAGAGGTGGCTGAGCAGGCCGAAGCCCGCTGCTCTCAGCCAAGATGCAGTGTGTACGACCAACAGCCAGAATTTAAAGCTCCCTAAAAACTTAAAAAAATTCTCCAGTAGCGTATGTATACGTGGTTGTAGCGTATGTATACGTGGTTGTAGCGTATGTATACGTGGTTGTAGCGTATGTATACGTGGTGGTTATAACTCCAAATTCAGAAGTGTGTGACGAAAAATAAAGTTCCTGTTCACACCCCAGATCACACCCTCCATCCAGAATATGGAGGTTAACACTGCAGGCATGCCCTTCTAGAACTTTCTCTGGGTCTCATCTGGGCATCCGAGAGACCCTAATTGTTCAGGTCTATCAGGCATTTTTAACTGAACCCTAAGTCCTGGTGGTCATTTCACATTCGTGTGTCCAGATCGCCCTGTCCTTTCTGTTTGTTTCCTCTTTATTCTGAAAAGCGGCTGCATTCTCCATTTAACCACGCCTCTGCTCAAGAGTCCTGTTATTTCAGACAAATCGACATTAAACCCCACCAGTGAGTCTACGTGAGCACACATGAGTTCTTCTATAGAACAGATGATCAGAAACACGTCTGCTGAGTTATGGGGTGTGCACTTCAATATTTTAAATAAACATGGCCAAATTGTCCTCCCGACACACCGGGCCAGGTGAAGCCCCTTGTCATGTGCCCACCCGGACGACAGGTGAATCTCACGAGTGTTTCCATCTGTGCTTCCCTAGGACTGGGAGGTTGAGATGTTCTCATAAGTTCGTGGCACCTTGCGTGTTTCCTGGGGCCCATCTATCCGAGCCCTTTGCCATCTTCCACCTTTGTTGTTGGTCCTTCTGTAATGATATATGAGGAGTTCTCTGTGGATCAAAGGCAGGTCTCTCACCTGGAGTCACCGTTGCAGATTCCACCTCGCCCGCAACCATGTGAGTCAGTCCACGTGAATTCCAACCCACGCAGGTGTGTCTCCGGACTCCCATCCTCCCGTCTCTGTGCAGGTTTCCGTCTGGACCAAAACCTCACTGTTTCAAATACCATAGTTTAATAGGACACATATTTCTTAATTTTCAAAATTTCTTGGCTATTCTTTCAAATGTTCTCCTCTGTAAGAACTTTGGGCTCGACCTTAAGTCTCATGAATTGCCCTGAATGTGTAGGCTAGTTTTGGGAGAATTGATGTTTTTTCTCAAAATTGAGAATCTTAACGTATTTCAAATTTCTCCCTTTATTCAGTTTTTTAAAAAAATTTCTTTTCAACGAAGTTTTATAATTTTTATCATGTAGGCCAGCGGTCCTCAACCTTTTTGGCACCAGTTATGTGGAAAACAATTTTTCCACGGGCTGGGGTGGCGGGATGCTTTCGGGATGACTCAAATGCATTACATTTGTTGGGTACTCTGTTATTATTACATTGTAATACATAATGAAATAGTTATGCAACTGCCCATAATGCTGACAGGAGGCGGAGCTCAGGCGGTAATGCGAGCCATGAGGGGCGGCTGTAAATGCGCTTGAAGCTTCGCTCGCCCGCCCCCTGTTCACCTCCTGCTGTGCGGCCCGGTTCCTAACAGGCGATGGACTGGTAGTGGTCCATGGCCCGGGGGTTGGGGACCCCTGATCTAGGCCTTTTGCATTTTATTGGATTTATTTTTAGATTTTTTTTGGCTCTTGTGACATTTTTGGCAATGTATTTTCCTCAGTCATTACTTGTACAGGAAAGTTAGTGACTGTTGAATGTTGCTTTGTGACCTCACAACTTGCCTGAATTATAAAACTAGTTCTAACATTTATATACATATATTATTATTATTATTATTATTATTATTTTCTTTTTTTTTTGGCTGCACTGCCCTGCTTGTGGGATCTTAGTTCCCTGACCAGGGATCGAACCTGGGCCCTCGGCAGTGAAAGTGCCAAGTCTTAACCACTGGACCTCCAGGGAATTCAGCTTTTCAGTTGGCCCCCTTCTGACTTCTCGGTAGCACCTACAGTTAATCATGGCTTGATTTTTTTATTTTCAAATATTTATGGCTTTCAGTTCTTTTTTAAAAGTATATATATTACTGCCTTGCCTATGATCTCTAGTGTAATACTGGTAAAAGATGAAATGTTGCAAAAATATTGGTGGGACTTCCTGGTGGTGCAGTGGTTAAGAATCTGCCTGCCAATGCAGGGGACGCGAGTTCGATCCCTGGGCCGGGAAGATCCCACATGCCGCAGAACAACTAAGCACGTGTGCCACAACTACTGAGCCTGCGCTCCAGAGCCCACGAGCCACAACTGCTGAAGCCCGTGTGCCACAACTACTGAGCCTGCGCTCCAGAGCCCACGAGCCACAACTGCTGAAGCCCGTGTGCCTAGAGCCCATGCTCTGCAAGAGGAGAAGCCACCGTAAGGAGAAGTCCGTGCACCGTGACGAAGAGTAGCCCCCGCTCGCCGCAACTAGAGAAAGCCTGTGCACAGCAACGAAGACCCAACGCAGCCAAAAATAAAAATAAATAAATAACTTTATTAAAAAAGTATATTGGTAACGATGGAGACCCTTGTCTGTTCTCCTGACTGTAAGGGGGATGCTTTTAAAGTTTTACCGTTAATCATGACTTTGGCTGAAGGTTTCTAGAAGAAATCTTTATCACGTTAGGGAGGTTTGCTCCATTCTTTACTTGTTAAGAAATTTCAAAGTTTTTAGTAGGAAAGGATATGAAATGCTTTCAACACCTTTAAGATGATCATATTTTTTTCTCCTCACTTCTTAACATAGTGGGTTATATTTATAGATTTACTGATGCCGAGCCATCCTTCTGTCCCAGGATTAAACCCTACATGAGATGCAGGTGTTTTCAACCCCATCCTGGCTGTGATTTGCTGAGGTCAGCCCCCAAGCCCTCCGGTTCTGTTGGTCTGGGTGACTTCTCCTGCCCCGGGGCTCCCTGCCGGGCTCAGGGCAGGTGGCCACATCGCTGTGACTGTGGGGTCAGAGGGGCATCAGTGGCTCTGTCCCCCAGGTACCTCTGGCTGCTGTTCAGCCAGGGTGTGACGGACAGCACCTGCCGGGCCTGGCCTGCCTTACGCAGCTTCTGGTGCTGTGTGTCCCACAGTCTGGAAAGTTCCCTGTAGAACCCTGGCCCCCTCCTGTCCTGCCCCGGGCTGTCCGTGCTTAGCGTCCCCAGTCATCATCGCCCGTGCTCACGGCGGCGCCGTCCTGCCTTGGGGAGGCAGGTGTGGCCTTTCCGGGGCTGCCTGGAAACGGGTGGAGTCACCCACCCCGGAACCCCCCAGGCCCAGCAGCTGAGACCCAGGGGTCTGCAGCCTCTCCCCGCACATCTTTGTACCGTAGGTCCTTTGGAATTTTGAGCTTGGGGGCGCACGGCTGAGCGCCGTGCCAGGGCTGGAGGGCGGAAGCCGCCCCTCATGAGGTCTGGACGCTGGCCTGCGCCTGACTTTGTGGGCCTGGTGTCCCCGGGCAGATCTGCGGAATGGGTCACATGGTGGAAGTGGAGGTGCGCATCCCTTAATCCGAGCAGAAACCACTGCTCAAAGCTGTGGATACTTGGCTCCCGGCCCCGTAAGTGGGCTGGTGCCTTGTCATTACACAGAGGCGTGTGGCTCAGCGGCTCCCTGGGGCATGGCACCCACCCATCTGCAGATGGTGTAGGCCCTCCTCCCATCTGCAGGATCCCTCCTCCGCTGAGGGCCACGGAAAACCCACGGATGGAGGACATACGGGGCTTGGTCAGGGGGAGCCCTGGCAGCCAAGTCAAATGGACCAGACAGCGGATCCCGCCTGCCTGTCCCAAGAGCTCAGCCAGGGGTCCTATCCCTCTGGCGTCTCCCCTGCCTGGGGTCTGCTCACCCAGGAGGCCACCCTTCTATCCTTTGTTTTCCCAGGGGACCCCCAGAGGGCAAGGTGCAGTGCAAGCACCAGCCCTGATCCCGAGGCCCTCATCCTTCCCCAGACCCCACCGTGGTAGAGCAACCCCTCCCTGTTAGCCCCCGGAGCACAGAGCAGAGGCCCCCGAGGCCCTCTGGGCCCTGTGGGTGGTGTCAGCAAGTCTGTCTGTCCCGGCACCCAGAGTCGGGAGACGGTATTGGGTCCCTAGCCTCTGAAGTGGACGGGCAGGGCGGAGGGCAGCAGCTCACAGCCCAGGACCCCTCACCGGCTGTCCCACTTCCGCCCACATCTGGGGTCTGGCCCGCCGGCTCCCGGGTACCGGCCCTCAGGCCTGGCAGCCCTGGGGAGGGGTTCTCGGCAGGGATCACCTGGCCACCTGTGGCCTGGCCGGCTCCCAAATCCCTGCAGAGACAGCACCTTGTGGACGGATTAAAAATAAAACGATAAAATAGAAAATGACCAAACTCGGGGAAAGGCTCTGCGAGGCTGTTGGACCCGACGTCGATTCTCCAAACCGTGATTTTGATGACGCGGCAGAAGTGGCACACAGACCGAGTTCCCCTTGAAATGCACAGTGGTTTGGCGTCTTGTTTTTTTTTTCTTCTTTAAATTACAGGAGGAAGGAGAGCTTGGCAAAGTATAGTTTGGGACTTGCCAAGCCCAAACTATTTGAAAAGAAGAAAAATCACAAGATTTTTGTCCAAACTCTAAAAAGACTTTGATTCTGTTTGAAATTGAGGTCTGTGCAGATGGCCCGCTGGGCGGAGGTGGAGCCTTGGCCCGGCCCCCCGTGTGGCTGCAGTGTGGCCCTGGAAGGTGACCTCAGTAGGCGGACCCCGCTGTGCCGTTCTCCAGCTAAGGAACCTGAGTCCCAGAGGGCTAGTGGCCAGAGCTTGTTTAGATGTTTACAGACCCTTCTCCATCTTCACCGCCCTGCCAGCACAGCCACTTGTGTTCAGAGGAGCAAGTGGGTGACCTCCAGCACCTCCGCCACATGTCGGGGGCCCCCCGGGACAGTAGGACCAGTCTCCCCGCAGCAGCTCTGGGAGGTGGGGTCCAGAGTTTACCCGGCACAGGCGGGGGGGAGAATCCACACAAGACTGTTCCTGACATCAGTGACAAGTCTGCGGTCCCTGAGACCAGCCTCACGTTCTGTAATTCACTAGAAAGACTCTCAGAACACACCCGAGCTGCAGCACTCAGGGTTATGGTGTTTCCCGGGAAAGGAGACAGGTTAAGGGCAGCCATGGGGAGAAGCTGAGCGCAGAACCTGGGAGAAACGCCAGACAGGAAGCTTCCACTGTCCTCTCTTGGAGGTAGGATGGCCGGCCTCCCCACATCCACGTGAGATCTGGGCCCGGAGCACAGCCAGTCGTGGGCTCACTGCAGCCCGAGTCTGGAGCTTCGCCGGGAGCCCCGCTACGGGAGCACGATCCATTGATTATGATTGGCCAAGCGGCTGCCCTCAGCGTCCAGCCCCTCCTGAGGTCAACTGACACCACATGACCCCAAGACTGCACCTCACATTACATTTGTCACCGAGGTCGCCAGGTGAACAAAGACACCCCCGCTGGGTGGTACCTTCCAAGGGCTCAGGGCTCACCTCCTGGAAGCCGGGGCCGTGGCCAGACCTCGTTTTGGGCGAGGTTAGATGCTCTGCTACCCGGGCCTGCACTGGGGCACATCTGAGGGATTCCTGTCTGGACCAGCATGCTTTTTCCAGAGGCATCTCCGCCTCCTGTGTCTTTCCATCTTGTCACCCCGATCCTTCTCTGGGGCCACCCTCCAAGGGGTTCCCTGGATGGGGAGTGGGGAACAGACCCCTGGGGGCCTGCGTGCGGGGGGCTCCAAAGCCCCAGGGGCCTTGGCCTGGTTTGGGGTTGGCCGATCTTTAGGACTGGCCGTGGCGCCCAACTCTGCATCAGCGGGGCGGCGGGCAGGCAGCATCCCCTACGCCCTGAGACCACCACAGCCAACCCTCCTACCCAGGGTCCCCAGTGCACAGCCGATGGAGGTGGGGCTCAGCCTCAGGAGAATGGCCTGGAGCCCCACCCCAGGTCGGCGCAGGGCGGGGGAAGAGGAGGCCACAAACAGCTCCCTGACGCCACCCCGCTTCTGGAGAAAGAATGGGAGCGGTGAAGCAGACTGTTCTGGAATCTTCCAGAAGTGAGGTTCCATCAACCCTGGGTGATTGATGACAGACCTGGGGCTGCCCGCCAGTGATCGATGCCGGGAGAGGGGCCGGGCTGCCTGGCCCGGCTGTAGGGGGCTCCCTGCCAGGTCCCTCTCCCACCCTGGCCCAAAGCGCCAGACCCAGACAGGGAGAGGCTGAGGCCGCAGGGTGTGTGGGGCGGCGCCCAACTGGCTTTGCCCTTGACCGGCCCGGCCTCTTCCTCCCCTGGTTGCACTGCCTCCTTCGGGGCGTGGATGAGGTTTGGCTCCGTCAGTGGTTGGCAAGCTTTACTTTTAGCGGAAGATGCTTAATCGAAAGGAGAGCTTACCTGGACCCCAGCTCGGTCTGTAAAATGGACACAAGCCCGAAGCTCTTCGGGCTGTTGCAGGAAGGCGGCCCTCACCCCGCCCTTGCAGCCCCGCCGTGCCAGAGAGAAGGAACCAACAGCACCTTTATCATCAGTCAGGAGATGTCTGGGGGCCCGCCCGGGTCATGGGGGTCACCTCCGTTACTGAAGCCAGCTGACTCGGATGCTGGCCCGTCTACAACCAGCTTCCCAGCAGCACCTAGATTCCTGTGCGATTGAATCACTGGCACCAAAGCTCAGCCGAGGGTCCCGTAAACTGACCACTGCCCTCGGGATGCCCAGGCTCTGGAGCAGCAGGACCCACCTGCAGATGTGCCTCCGCTCTCCACAGCCATGGCGTCCCCGCTTACTGAGACCTCAGGACCGGGGGAGGACTCGGCACACCCTGGCCCCATGCTTGTTCGGGGCTCTGCCCAGGACCCTCGCCCCACCGGGCCCTCCTCCAGGGGCCTCAGCTCTCACACGGGGGAGCAGTCCCTGGTGATAACAGAGAGAGAAGGGATGGGTGGAGGTCCATGCAAGTCCCTGCTGGCCCAGGACGTGTCTTGAGAGCCTCTCCCTGGCACGGTGGAGTGACCTGGGGCTCACCCCACACTGGACCCAAAGGCCCACGGCCCCCAGAGGGCTCTGAACCTTGAAACCTGCCCATGGCAGACATCCCAGGGCAGAGGCCTGTGTGTCGTCACCTTCCACGTGAGGCCACCACCTGGTCACATGGCTGGTCAGGCGAGGGCAAGGCTGGGGTGCAGCGTTCAGACTCAGCCCGAGTCCTTCCAGCCGCTGCCCATCCTGCCGACCACGAGGGAGCCAAGCTCTGCTCTCGTGGGCCCCTCCCTCTCCCCTCTTGGACCCCGGCATCCATCCCTGGTGAGCTGGTCTCGGCCTCTCCCTGAGCTTCTCCTGCCCTGGGGGCTGGCGAGCAGATGCAGCTGGGCCTCAGCCCTCTCTGCCCCCCGGTGGGAAGGGGAGAGTCTGCAGGGCGAGGACAGTGCCTGCAACTCCGAGGTCTCATGGGGACGACTGCTATGACCTTGTGGCTCCTGGGCCCTTGGGAACTTGATGGTGGAGAAGGGCTGCAGCAAGGCTCTGAACTCCAGCGGGGCCCTGAGATAGCCCCCCCCCCCCACACGCAGGAGACGCGGATACAGGCCACATCCTGCGTGGGAGGTGGGGGGTGGCCATGCCATGAGGAGAAGGGCTGGGCGGCAGGCCAGGGCCCTCAGGAGACTGTCTGAGGCTGGGCCCCAAAGCCAGGGCATGCGCTCAGTGGGAATGAGCCACAGCCCTGCTCAGGGGTGGCTGCAGCTGTGGGAGACGCCCTCCCCGCTGGGACCCACCTTCCCGCCTGCCCGGCCTCCCCTCCACAGCCTGCGGGCTGGAGAGAAGGAGCGGCCACCCCGTGTCTCATACATGACGGCCGTGAGGCTGGGGCGAGGGGCGCTCCGGTGGGCAGCCCAGGAAGACCTCTGGTGAGGCAGGCTGCCTTCCCTCCGTCAGGTTGCAGAGAACCGTACCCAGCGGGGGACGAGGAAGGGGAGAAATGTGGGAGGACAGGGGCGCCCCCGTGGGGTGCTGACCGGGGAGGTAGGCACACGTGGCCACCGTGGAGGGTCTGGGATGCCATGGCCCTCGTGTGGCCTCGGAGCATGGCGAACTCCAGTGGGGCTCAGTGCCCTGCTCCCCCCAACCCCTCCCGGCTGGCCTGGGACCTGCAGCTGGACAAGAAGGTCTGAACAGGCCACAGTCTCCCAGGGCAGGGCCCGTGGGCCCTTTGTCCCTCCTGGGTCTGACCTGCCCTTCCCCTCCCGGAAGGGCCACCCCTCTTTCTCCAGCCAGGAGCACCGTGTAGAGCTGTGCGGGGGGTCTGTGGAAAAGGTCTCTGGGTGGACCTGGGGGGGGAGGGGCGCGGACCAGAGCCGGGGGGCTAGAAATGCAGCTTGGAGGCAGCGGGGTAGGGCCGGGGGTTGGGGGTCATGCAGGCTAGTGCCCCTGAGCGCCTGAAGGTCAACAAGCAGGGACAGCGTCCCATCACTGTGCACAGGTGTCCACTGTTGAGCAGGGCCGTCCCCTCGTGCTACACAGCCTGTCTTTGCTGCATTTCCAGAGAAGGTGAACAGATCCCTCCCCTCCACGGGGCAGCATCTCAGCATCCCCAGTCCTGCCAGAGTGTCTGAGCCCCAAGCCGTGGCTTATGCACCCCACTTGCCCTGCCTTCTCCTGGGGTAGGATGGTGGTGGGGAGATGCCAGCTAACAGACCCTTCAGGGGCACCCTGGGAGGGGCAGGAGGTTACAGGGGGACCACGAGGATGGCCTGGACAGAATTGGGGTCCCTGGTTCCTAGGTCTCTGCTTCCCACAACAGAGACGGGCTGGGGTTCCTGGGCCCAAGGGCAAAACGTGTGCATGTGGCCCCAGGGCCAGCCGGGCCCAAGGTGGCTGCATGGAGGGAAGAAAGCGGGTGGGAGAGGAAAGAGTGGGTGGGAGAGTACTGCTCTGTCTCTGGAGATGAGGAGAGCTGGTTCCTGCCCTGGGGGCCAGTGAGGTGAGCCCAGGAGCGTCACTAGGATGGGTGGCAGGAGGCGGGGCAGGGGCAGGTTGGGGAGCTCGAGGGGGAGCTGGGGACCTTCCATTGTTTCTTTACCGGTTCACTCTTTCTTTCATCCATTCATCCAACATTACCTGATTCCTGCTCTGTGCCAGGTGCTGTGAACCCCAGGAGAGTCCCCCAGCCGGAGCCTGCTCTCCCCAGGAGCCACTAAGCATTATTTAAAACGTATACAGGTAGCGTTTCTGAGTAAACAGTAAATCCCTTGGTCAGGGTTCAGAGGTGCTGGGGCTTGTGCAGGGCCACGGCTCTTTCCGCTGGTGTCCCCCCCTCCTGGAGTCCTCTTGAGGGTTTGTGCGTCTGTAGTGGGGCACACCTAGACCTGGACTTGCAGTCAGGACACACACACGTGGAGCTGTGCACACGGCTGCCCCAGTTGCGGTTCCCTGCACACTTTCGCCCCAGTGCGCGGTATGTCCCGTGCGCACGGAGACGTGTGGACATGCGGGTGTTCCCGTTTTTTGGGCCCAGAGCCCTCAGCCCCAGGTCATTTCACAGGCACACAGGGCTGGCTGAAGGAGTCCCTCCTGACGGGCAGGGTGGAACTTTGGGCCGAAGTTTCACCGTGACACCCCCTGGATAGAGGATGCAGAAAGGAAAGAGCACGTAAACTGCTTCTCAGTTGCTGTCGTTTTTCTTCAACTTTTTATCTTGAAGTGATTGCAGACTTACTGAAGAGTTCCAGGAGGCCCTTCACCCCGCTGCCCCCGGGGCTGACATGCTGCAAGGTACAGCACCTTTGTCCACACTGACACTTACCCTGGTGGATCCTTCTGACTAAACGACACACACAGGACATGCTCCCCGGGACGGAACATGCTGGGCCTCCAGGGTTCTCTCTGCTGCCTTCCCTCCTTCGCCCCATGGTACCCAGTGCGGGGTTTACGTGCAGTCCCACCCCACTCCCAAAGGCAGCACTCCCAGCCTCACTTTTGGTGTCCCGAAGGCAGGCTGGTCACTGTCCCCTGACGCAGAGGACACCTGCATGGCATCAGACAGAATCAGGGGCACAGGTGGTTTCTCCTGGCCCACCTGCCCCTCCGTCGCCACCAGATGGGCACCCCGTGCCCTGTGCCACATAGCGGCTCTCCAAGCCCCCTGGGTGGCTCCCAGGACTCGGCGGGGCCTAAGCAATCATGACCCCTGTGTCAGGACTCCCGGGGCTTCCAAACCACCACGTCAGCCCCGTGGGGTCCTGAGAACTTGTCAAAATGCTGCTGACTTCTGCTTCCCAGCTTGGGGGCAGCTGTACGTCTTGTCGGCTGGATTTCAGCTCCCGGGGCTGTCCTTCCACCTCAGCTCCTCCAGTGGCCCCAAAACGATGATTCTGAAGCCTTATTTGTGTCACGCTGGGAGTGACATTCTCTTGTCGCTTCTTCCATCCTAAGCAGAAGAAAAGTCCCCCTAAGCAGCTACTTTGTACCATGTTTTTACGGCTTCAGATTTTGTCTTTTGTAGAGAGGCCCTCCTTACCCTGAGATAAGGAAATGTAATGGTCTCCCACGGATCCTCTGGACATTCATGCTTTCATTGTATTTATGTCTTTGACTTTTCCGGTGTCAAATGTGAGATCTAGATCTAAGCTTTCCCCCAGCCAGCTCTAGGTGTCCCAACATCGCCTATCATACACCGAACAACCCAGGTCTCCGCACACAGGACGTGGTCCGCGTGTTTGGGTTGATACCAGGGACGCCTCGTCCAGCATCTATCTGCTTACACGTGTGACGGTACCACCCGATTGTAATTATGATGCTTTGCTTTAAACTTTTCCTTTTCTATTTAAAGTGTCTTCTTGGTGTTTTTATTGGAATCGCATTAAAGTTTTAGATGAAGCTCTGGAGAGCCGACGTCTTTATGATGTTGAACCTGTCTACGCAAGGGCATAGTCTGACGTTTTATTCCCTCAAAACATACCTGTAAAAATTTTCTTCACATAGAATTCATTCCTTAGGATTTTATTGGTCTTGTTGCTATTTCAAGTGGGATCTTCTCTTCTGTCTTCTACAATTTATTATTAGGGGTATCGATGAAAGCTACAGATTTCTATATATTACTTTTGTACCTCGTCATCATGCAGAATTCTCCTTTGGCTTGTAACAGTGTTTAGTAGACTTTATTTGTTTTGCCAAGTATGCAATCATATACTCTGAAAATAGTGTTAATCTTACCTTTCTTTTTTCAGTTTGAACGCCCCTGGTTTCTCTCCTTTTCTCACCTGTGCGGCAATGCCAAACAGTAGGGCGGATGGTGGATTTGTCTCGCTTCGGTCTTAGGGACAAAGATATCTGTATTTCCCCATCAAGCATGAGGCTTGTGTGGGGCGGAGGCGTCTTTATCACGTGAGGGAGGTTTCCACATATTTCTATTTCGTTACCTTTTTAAACTTTAAATGAGAATGAGTGTTGCACTTCATTGAACATCTTCCTCAAATCCACGAGTTGTGTCCGTAACTGCCCCCTGAAATAGGCCCTGCTTCTCATGGCGTCTGACGCTCCAAAAGTGCAAACAGGCTAGAACCTGATTGCTTGCATCTCACTTAGGATTTTTGCACGGGTCTTCATAGAAGAGATCCATCTTTATGTACAATATACGTCGGATTTTGACATCAGTATCACGTTTACCTTGGATACAATCAGAACCTGTCTGTGTCTGTGCTCTAAAGCTGTGTGAATGATGTTGGAATGATCTGTTTTTCTTAGAGGGGGGTTGGGCAGAATTTCTTGGTTACACTGCCTGGGTCTCGTACTTTTTTGGAACATAGCTGCTTGACACATTTCTCCTTTTCTTTCGGCAATTGTTCTATTTAGGTCTCTCCCTCACCCTTGTTAGTTTTAGCAAATTATGTTTCCTAGGATAGGGCTCATGTTATCCATTTTCCACATTTATTTGCATAGAGTTTGAGGAGGTAGCAAGTGATTTCTCCTTGCTGGGACCGCAGGGCCGCTGCTCTCAAGTGGCCGCACTCCTGGAAGGTTCCTGTTTAAAAGTAAAAGGACTCGTCTGAGGTGGGGAAACGGGGGTCTCATGCACTGCCGGTGGGGGAGTGAAACGGCTGCAGCCGCTTTGGAAAAGTCCGGTAGTTCATTCAAAGGTTAAACATAGAGCTACCACGTGACCCGGCAATTCCACTCCACTTGAGTATATACTCAAGAGCCATGAAATCACATGTTCCTACGGAAACTTGTACGGGGATGATTACAGCAGCCTTACTCACCGCAGCCGGAAGGTGGAAACAACGCGAGAGTCCAATGACGGATGGATGGGTGAACACAGCCATACAATGGAATATCATTCAGCCACAAAAAGGACTGGAGTTCTGATCCGCGTTCCAACATGAGTGAACCTGGAAAGCATTACGCTAAGTGAAAGAAGCCAGTCGCACGAGACCACATGTTATGTGATTCCATTTACGTGAAGTATCCACAACAGACAAATCGAAGGAGACGGGGAGCGGATTTGTGGCTGCCGAGGGCTGGGGGGTGGGGAGTGTGTGGAACGGCTGCGAATGGGCATGAGGTCTCTTTGGGGGAGGGTGACGGTGGCCTACAGTTACACGGTGGTATTGGTTGCACAACTCTGTGGATATGTTACGGTATGTAAATTATAGCTCAATAAAGCCATTAAAATCGGGGCGGGGGGGTGGAGAGTAAACAGCCTCAGCGTACGTTGTTCTCATCCTAACAGGCGGAGACAAGGCGGGGGCAGGAGGGCGTAAGGGGTCATTTGAAACAAAGTGCGTTGTGCCCGACTAGGAACCTTGAGGGAAATGGACTCCAAGTGGCGTTTTGGAGACAAATCTCGTAAAATAATTTATTGAAAATTCAAACGAATATATAGAGAGTCAGACCCATCGTAATCCCCCACCCTCAGCCCTGCACCTCAGGTTTCAACTTCGTGAACGGTGTGACGGGCAGACTTTCAGATACTCAGAAGGCTGCATTCTGGGGTTTCTCAACCTTGGCACTGTCGACATTCTCTGTGTAGGGACGACCCGCGCTTCACGGGGTGGTGAGCAGATCCCCTGCCCTCCGCCCAGCAGACGCCAGGAGCACCCGAGTCGTGACAGTCACACGTGTCACATTGTGACATCCACAGCTGTCTGGACACGTGGCCGTGTCCCCAGGTTGTGTGAGTCGGGTGGGAACCCGTCCCTGGCTGAGAGCTGCTGCTACGTCCTGACACAACTGAGATCTTGCTGTAACTTCTGGAACCAAGGGGCAGCTTCCTCTGGAGACATGCACAGGCCGAACCTACCCCACCCTACGGGGGGACCGTTTATTCACTCTACCAGCCAGGTTCCGGTGGCTTTTCTGCTAGGTTTTCACCCTTATGACAAAGGTTCCTGCCATATGCATCCTTGCACAGCTATTTCCTTAGAAAAAAATTCTCAGAAATGCAGGGTCAGAGGTCTGCATATTTGAACTTTGGACGCACGTTTCCAGAAGTCCTCCAGGAAGAGTCTGTCACAGCTCCCAGCGTGTGGAGGTACTCTGGGCAAGCATTAGTAACTGTGCATAGCCAGTCTGAATTTTGGTTACCTTATTCAAGAGAGAAAACACAGCATCTGACGGAAAAGAGCAGTTTCATAGCAAGAGATCACATTGGGTGTTAAAACGCCATTTTGTAAATCTCTTCTTGAATTTTTTCCGTCTTTGATATGGGGAATTGTTTCCCACCTCTCAGACGCTTTAATTACTCAGGGTTACTTCGACTTTGTGTGTTTTGGAAATAGCTGTCATTTTAATCTTCCTTGAAAACGGCGCACAGAGAAATCTTATCAGTTGGACGCGCGGCTCCTGAGTGCCCAAGGTGCACCGCCTTGTGAGGGCTCCACATTTTGGAAGGAAGTTTATAACAGAGCAAAGGAAATCATGGTATGATTCTTCTCCCTCCCCAGTTGTATCTCAGGTGCTCGCTGTGTCGTGTGCCAGCCGTGGTGGTGCACGCAGGGGACTCACACGCATAGCGCTGCGTCCACGCTGCCCGTTCCCTCCAGGTGCTGCCCACCGGCTCCCCCTTTCCCGAGAGCTGGGGCGAGAGGGGGGGCGGAGGCTGGGATGCTGAGCCAGCCCAGGATGAGGGATGCCCTCTGCGGAGGCTGCGAAGAGGCAGGAGGGCAGGGAGACCAGGAAGGACGGGTGAAGGTGGGCTCGCGCGGGTGTGAGGCTGAAAGGTGAGGCTGAGGGTGAGGGGTTCTGGAAGAGGGGAGACCCAGGTGCGCGGGGTGGGGGGGCCGCATCTTCGGGGAGCTCCTTCTCCTCGGCCTGGGGCCCCTGCCTTGCCCACAGAGGGCCCCTGGGGTGTGAGGGGTGGAGTCCGCTTTTGCTGGGGAGACTCTGCCTGAGCCACTTGGCTCGTCTGACCCCCCCGGCTCTGATTAAACTCCTGTGCCCAGGGCAGCCTCTGGGAGGCAACCAGACCCCTGCCCACGGGCTCCAGGCTGTACCGCGGGCCGGCGCCTCGGGGTCCCTGACTGAGGGTGGGGATGTGTCCCTCGTGATCCAGGAGGCCGTGCAGGTGCAAAGTGGGAGCCTGTGTCCATCTGCAGTGGGCGCCCTTGCGGAGCTGGGGTATGCCCGGACTCCAGGTGCCTAGTCAGCCTCCCGGCCGTCGGAAACCATGCTGAGTTGCCCCCTGCGCCCACCCCCGGCCTCCCCATCCCTCTCTGGCCTTGAACTTACGCTCACTTTTCCTGAGGTGTGAAATTGACGTGTCCGGTGGGTGAGTTTTCACAAGCAGGAAGCGCCCGTGAGACCAGCACCTAGATTGAGATGCTAACCACAGCTGAGCCCTTCCCAGGCACGCCCCGTCCCCCGCGGTGATGCCGCCCCGGCCCCCAGCGGTGTGCGCCGCTCTGTGGGCTGCTCTTACTTAGGGGAAGCAAATAGCACCAGCTCTCGGGCTTCCCTGGTGGCGCAGTGGTTAAGAACCCGCCTGCCAATGCAGGAGACACGGGTTCGAGCCCTGGTCCGGGAAGATCCCACATGCCGCGGAGCAACTAAGCCCGTGTGTCACAACTACTGAGCCTGCGCTCTAGAGCCCGCGAGCCGCAACTACTGAGCCAAGTCCATGCGCCTAGAGCCCGTGCTCTGCAACAAGAGAAGCCACTGCAATGGGAAGCCCACACACCTCAACAAAGAGCAGCCCCTGCTCACTGCAACTAGAGAAAGCCCGCGCGCAGCAACGAAGACCCAGAGCAGCCAAAAATAAATAAATAAAAATAAATTAATTAAAAACAAACAGCACCGGCTTTTGGCTTCTCCTCCATCTCACCTACTCTGACAAATCCCGCCAGGTCAGTGGCTAAAACAACACACTTTCGCTCTCTCCCAGTTCTGGAGGTCAGAGGTCTGCAGGACTGGTTCCTTCTGGAAGCTCCAGGGGAGAATCCGTTCCTGGCCGTTTCCAGTTTCTAGAGGCACCTGCATCCCTTGGCTCGTGGCCTCCTCACCCCACGTCTGATTCCTTCTCTGACCCAGCGGCCTCTCTCTTACAAGGACCCACGTGGTAACAGTGGGACCTCAAGGACCTCCACTTAATCCCATTGGCAATGTCCTTTCTCCAGTAAGGGGACACAGTCACAGGTTCTGGGGCTTAGGACACGCATGTCTCAGGGGCAGTATCCTGTCATCCCTTGGGGGCTGCTACCAGCGTCTTGTCCCTGCACAGGGGACACGTGTGCTGCTGTCTGCTGGCAACACCCTGTGGGTAGAACGACTGGATCAAAGGCCTGTGTATGTTCAGCTTCCAGGCCTGAGCCTCTCTAAGGCTGGAGGCTGGGACTCTGGCGCCCAGACATCCTGCTGCCCAGGCCTCTGCCCCTCCTGGTGTCCCCTCCCTCCCAGCCCTTCCACACGCCCAGGGTTAGCCTCTGGCCTCCCTGCTGCGCACAAGGCAGGGCGTCCAGATGGCAGGTGATTGCCCTGCCCTGGGCAGTCAGACAGAGGCCCAGGACTCACCCAGCCAGGGACCCCAGCCACCTCAGGTCATTGTCTACAGATGAGGGGCCGTGGGCAGGGGGTCTCAGAGACCCTTGGGTGCTGTAGTCAGACGAGCACATATTGTGCGCCTGTGGCTATCCCCACACAGCCGTGTGTGTGTGTGTGTGTGTGCTCAGGGCTGGGGGACGTCCACATCCACACACATGGGGCCCCTCTGGGGCAGGCACAGTGTCCCCTGGCCACTCCCTGAAACGTGTACTTGAGGCCCCGCGTGTGTGCTCCTCGGAGTGTCCACTCAGACGGGCTGACAACCCACCCCCTGCCCCGCCCCAGCAGTGGCTCAGCGCCCTGAGGAAGCACGCGCCCCCCCGCCCCAGGGAGGGTCTCTGCACCTCCTCCAGCCTGTGGGCGTGAGCAGGGGTGGTGCTCGGGGGCTGGGGCGCCCTCCTTCTCGGGGGCAGTCTCGTTGCCTGACAGCAGCCAGGCACTTGCAGGGCAGCTCAGCCCCCATGCTGCAGCCTTTCTCCCTCACCCGCAGCCCGGCCCCTTTGATGCCTGCGTCCTAGGTCTGGCCGGGCTGGGCCCTGTCTGGGCAGGCACGACAGCCCTACCTTCGGGCTGTGGGTCTGGAGGGCAGAGGTGTGGGTGCAGCCCCGCAGGGACCAGGGCTGGGCCTCCTGCCCGTTGCCTGGCCTTAGCCTCCGCCCCCACCAATTCAGACCCTCGTCTCCTCTGATATCGGGTCCCTCCACCCGCTGCCCTCGGTCCTCAGATGGAGAAACGGAGGCCAAAGAAGGGAACTCATGTGTGGAGAGTGGGCAAGGGGCCTGGGGCAGGGGTCTCCGGCTCTTGTGGCCTCAGCTGGGGGACAGCACGCCTGGTCCTTCCTGCCACTCCCTCTCCTCTCCTGTCCGCGAGGCCAGCTGTCCGGGCGGTGCCCAAGCACGGCTTGTACCAGGAAAGGGAGCATCTCATGGAGTGTGGTGTCCACTGAAGCCAGGTGCCGGGCTCTGGAGGGAGGAGCTGCGGGCGCTGGCGTCTCGTCGAGCTTCCAACTCTGAGTAGTGCTGGAAGTGAGACTGTCCCCTGAGTGGGGCCACCCTCCCCAGGGGGTTGGCGGGCATCAGTGTCTGCTGTCCAAACCGGCCTGGTCACCCCTCATCTTCCAGACCAGGCTCCTTGGACCTGGGCCATCCTCGGAGCCACGTCCCTGTGAAAGGATGCAGGGACAGCGGTCTCAGCCCCACGGCCCGTGCAGCTGGCCGTGCCCCACGGCTGCGCGGCAGCCAGAGCCTCGGGGGGGCGGGAGGCCGGCATGTGCCGTGACCACTTTGTCACAGCAGGAAGTTTGGAGGGTGTGAACGAGGGCTCCGTCCTCAAGCTCAGGACACAGGGCTGGCCTGGCCAGGTCCCGCTTCATCACGCCCTGGCTGCCCTGTGTTGGGAGGTTGGGGGACACTTCCTATGGCTCAGGGTTTGGGAGGTGGGTCTGAGTCTCCTCCCATTTCTGTGTCTCTGTGCTTCCACATGTGTGTTAGCGGTGACGTGAAATGCAACATTTAAACTTCTGGAAGGACTTCTAAAGTACTTCATAAAATTAAAGAAACTGGGAGACAAAGAAGTTAGATTAGAAAACCCACATGTTCTAATAAACGTGTATTTCAGAAAACAAGTCAGCAGAATGAGGTCACTGCCAGTGGGAAAGGACACTTGCGGCCTGTAGGAACTGTAGGCAGTGGGTCCTACAGGGAGAGTCACACCGTGTTTCAGCAACAGGGACGGACGCAGGCAGAGTCCACGCAGGAGGAGCGCCAGTGGCCGTCAGCGTGAGAAATGGTGCAGTCTCATTTTTAACTAGAATCATCACAGATCTTCCAAATTGTATTAACGGCGATTTCTGGAGGCTTTTAATCTTTTTCTCTGCTATTATACATTTTTGCAATTTCTTTATTTCCTGTATTTGCTTTAAAACCAGAGAAAGGAGGTAGGGCGCGTGTGGGGCAAGGTGTGTCCGCCTGTCCCCCGGCACCGTCTGAGCTGCGAGTCTGTGGACCAAAGGGCCTGGGAACGTGTGGGGAGCACCTCCTGTGGGCCAGGTGTGATCGCACGTGGGCTCAGGCCCAGAATCCCACCTGGGGCTCCGAAGCCCGAGCCCCTTCCTCCACTGTTACCCACAGATTCTCACACTCCTGCGTGTCCCTCAGACTTAGGATCAGCCTTGTCCTGCGGAGCCTGTGTGTCTAAGGCCGGGCGTGGCCTGGCCAGGGCGACCCCGAGGTACTGAGACCCCGACTCTAGCTGCGTCTTCCCCCTGGCGTGCACTCGGCCAAGAGCTGGGGTCCACAGTCTCGGGCTGGGCTGGCCCCTCTCCTGGTTGTGGCTCGCTGGCAAGTCGCAGGACCTGAACTTCCCTTTCCTCCTCTGTCTCGGGAGGTAGTGGCAATTGGATGATGTGTACACGTGAGAAAAGGGGGTGCCGTGCCTGGCCTGGGGTCAGGGCTTCTCAGACAGGGAATCCATTAGGAATTGCACGTGGCTGCTAGTAACGGACCTCTGACTACGGTGACAAAAACATTCGGGGATGATTTTCTCAAGCAGAAGTTGGGGATCGTGTGGCAGTTCCAAGGTCTCATCAGCGGCCGGGGCTCCTCTGTGGGGCTGCTCTGCCATCCTGAGCACAGAGCTTCCAGGCTCATGGCTGCCCCATGGTTGAAAATGGCTGCTGGGGCTCCGTCCTTCATGCCTGCATTCCAGGTAAGAGGAAGGGACGGGCCCAGGGCGATGGGGGCCTTCTGGGTTGAGCTGGCCTTCTCTCTGGAGCTCTCCTGGAAGCCCTTCGGCATGACTTTTGCTTCCATCTTGTTGGGTCCCTCGAGCTGCAAGGAGGCTGGGAGCTGCCTTTACGTGGCTGCCCCATAAAATCAGAGTGCTATGCTGAGGGTGGAGGGAGGGTGGGTGTGGGGGGCAGCGAGCAGCGTCTGTACAGCTGCTATTATCACCTGCGAAGTGCCCCACGCAGCGCTGGGCGTGGCGGGCTGTCAGGACTCTGAGGGACGCGGTGGGTGCAGTCTGCCAGGATGGTGGTGGCTTCCCGGGGCCACGGGTGCTGGGGAGGGAGTGGGGCTTTGTACACAGCGACTCCTTTAGTCCTCACTGGATCCCGAGAGCCAGCAGCGCTGTCCACTGCGTGACACAGCCGGGGTTTGGAGAGGTCCAGCTTCTGGCCTGAGCGATCCACCTGGAAAGCGATGAGCTGGCACCTCCCCAGCTGGCCTGACACCACATGCAGCTCTCGCCACAACCTCCCTGCCCCCTCTGCCCACAGTTGACCATGACCACGGCTCTGAAGAGGGGCTCTCAGCAGAGTCCCAGCCTGGCTGCCCCCGCCCCTCGGCAGACTTGGAGGGGACATTGGGCGAGTCTGCCTCCCCTTCTGGACTCCAGGCTAGGGTGGGGCCTGAGGCCACCAGCTGTCCTGCCCCTGCGGGGTGGGTGTCTGGGGAGCAGGCCCCGGCTGGAGCTCCCGGCTCCCAGGGGCTGAGCAGAGGTGGCTGGAGGACAGTGCCTGGGTCTCCTAGGGGCCTGTGGAGGACTGAGCGGCCGGGGCTGGAGGGCCTGTCAGGAGGACATCTGGACACAAGTGGAGGGGGGGTGCCCGCCTGGCCTGCCTGCCCGAGGTCTCACAGGGCGCGCACGAAGCGGGCCCGGGGCTACGTGATGTGGGCCATGCCCTGGCCTGGCTGGCCCGGCCCTGACCCTCGGGGAACCTGTCTTTTGGCCCTGGCTCCCCGACGTCCCTCAGCAGAGCTGGCCCCGCGCGCTCTGAGCCTCCCCAACCAGCCTCCTCCTGCACCCCAGGCGATGCCAGGCCTCCACCCGTGGGTCCCTTCAGCGCTGCAGCGCTGTGTGTGTTTCTGTACCCCTGCCTGTTGTAAAAGTGACACAAACACGGCTACAGAACATCTGGAAAAGACAGAAGAGAAAATCAAGCATCCTGGCACCAGCAGGGCTGGCATTTGGGGGTATTTACCGCTGGTCCTTCGCCCTGACAAGGCTCCTTTATTCTGCTCCTGTGGGTGACGGGCCCAGCACAGCTCCGAGGGCTCCTTCCCCAGCGTCGGTGGACAGAGCCCAGGACCCATCCAGGTCTGGCTGGTCACACCCTATATTTAGCAGCTCGAGGGGAGTTGGGGCTTCAGGGAGTGAATGTGAGCGATGGGCTGGAATCCCCCAAGTGGTTCAAGATGTCAGGGGGTTAGGGAGGGACGCAGGGCTGGCATTTCCTGTGCTTGCTTTGAAGATGTGCAAACAAAGGACGGACTGTGGGCGCGGGAGGAGGGCCCTGAGTCTGTCTGGCCTCTGAGCCGGAATGGGCAGGGCAGGGGAGGAGCTGCGCACCCAGGAAGGGCCTGGTGGGGACCAGCAGGGGGGACGTTGCCCTGCGGGGCCTTCGGGCGGGCGGGGAGCCCCGGACAGGAGAGCGCTCCCTCCTGGCCAGCTGGGAGCCCCCCCTGCGGCGACGGCCACCCTCTGGGCGCCCTCCTGGGGCCTGCTGGTGATGATTTCCCAGACCCCTACCTGCACCTGGGTCTCCCCAAGAGTCTGTCAGTTACCTCAGCTGCCCCCTCTCCCACGGTCACCCCTGACCCAGGCCGGGAGGGTGCTAGCCCTGGGGCACTTGCTCCTGATGGGTCACCTTCCCAGCTGCCCAGGTGGGGAAGGGGCTGCCAGGAGAGGTGCCCCCAGAGGTTCTTCCAGCAGCTGCCCCCCCTCTGCCGCAGTTCAGCAAACCCGCCTTGTGTCGGGTGCTGTCAACAGCTACACACACGTGGTCCCTCCTTTCACTGAGCTGATGCGGTCACAAAGGTGGGGTCCCCTCCCAGGTGGGACCCGGGCCTACGAGCGGACTGGGCAGGACGGCGCCACGGGGAGTAGAGATAGCGCCGTGGGCAGGCGGGTGGGCGTGGGCACAGAGCCCCCCGGGGGATTGCCATTCTCACTGCCCGTGAGGACAGCCCTGTGCCCTAATGGCCCTGCCAGCCCCCGCCCTGCCGCCGGCTCTCAACACCACCCCCCCTTGAAGATGGTAAGGGCAGCACTGCAGATCCTTCGGAGGGTGAGGGCTTCAGGGTGAGTGCCCCCAGCTCCTTCTCTTCTTCGTCGCTCACTGGAGGCAGGAGAGAGAACAGGTGGGCAGAAATAAGAAGAAAAACCAGTTTCCTAATGAAATCCGTCCACCACTCCAGGCTTGTGCCCCAGCTCCTGCCTGGGGGAATTCTAGGGGCGCTGCCGCTGGAGGGGTGCCTCAAGGTGCGGGTGTCCGGGGGGGGTGAGGGGGCCTGTTCTGGAAGCGGGTGCGGCCCCGGGGCAGGGAAGGGCCAGCCTGGACCTTGTCACTGCGGCCCTGGCCCAAGGCCCTCCTGCTGCTGGGCCCTGAGCGCGCTCACTCCCGGGCAGCCCTGCTTCTGGAAGGAGTGAGGGCGGAGCCGCAGAGCCCGGGTGCTGCCTGCCTGGGCTGAGCCCCCGTGGCCTGGGGTGCTGGGACCCACACCCCTCCTTCCCCTGAGGCCCTGTGAGGCCTGGGCTGCGAGGCTGAGCAGGGGGTGCCCGAGGTCCAGTGGGCCCAGCCCTGCTCTCGCTCGTATGGTGCGGGGGTACCCCATCAGCTGCCCGGGGTTTGCTCAGCCCGTCCCTCTGGGGTGAGGGTCCTCGATCCCGGGGACAGAGATGGCAGGTCTGAGGGCCCGGGCCCTGGCTGGCCTCCTCAGAGCTGATGTCCAGGGGAGGGAGAGGCTGTGAACCGTCTCTGACCACGTTTCTGCCCCCAGACTTGATTGTCGAACCACATTCCGGAACCCTGCACGCCCTCCATGCTTCGGATGAAACCTCCCCTGACTCCACCTTCGTAAACTGGCCCCAAGCCCCCTCTGCGGAGGGGCAGCGCCCCTGGCCTCATGTCTCCCTAGGACGGTTCTGTGGAGCCCCCAGTCTGCCGCAGGGCCGGGCCTGGGCCGGGCCTCTGTCCTGCACCCCTGTGTCTGCAGGTCCCCCTGTCTGTGGGGGCTGTGGCCTCCACCACGGGCAGGACCAAGGATCTTTGCCTGAAGACAGAAATCCAGCTCAGAGGAGCTCAGCGATGGAGAAATGAGTGTCCCATGTGAGACCAAGCTGCCTGCCGGGTGAGCGGTAAGTCACCTCTCCAAGCCCTGGTGGCTATGTGACCTCGGGGCGGTTTGGGGCAGAATCAAGGCAGCGAGAAGATCCCTAACTCCCCTGGAGCCAGGGGAAAGCCCAGAGACCTTGCCTTCACCTGGAGTCCTGGAAGCCGAGTTCAAGGATTCCCACCCAAGCAAGAGAGCTCAAGGGCCTCCTGCTGCAGCCGAGGTCAGAGGTCAGTATCTGGCTTGTGGGCCACGGCGTGTGAGGTCCGGAGCCAGGGGAGGCGGCCCACGGGGGTCCGGGCATGCAGGGGAGCCGCCCTGCAGGGAACAGGCAGGGCTGGCTGTGCAGCTGGGAGGTTCACTGCGGAGATGGGCGATGGGCGGAGGTGGATGAAAGGGCCACCCAGCAGGAGGCCACTCAGCGCCCTGGACCCAAGGAGGTGTTGCTGCCCCCTCGCTGGGGCTGCGCTGGGCCAGGCTCGTCCCCAGCTCATGGTCACCCACCCTCGTGTACGTCCCTGCCCCCTTTGGGATTCTGCAGAGCCACTCCTGCTGGTCCCTGGGGTCCCAGCTCTAGAGTCCCCAAGCAGCCACTGCACCCCGCCCCACCGCCCTGCTCCAGGCCCTGTGTTACTGCGTTTTCTGCGTCCTTTCCGGCAGACAGCTCAGCATGCCCCGCCCCTGCCTACATACTTGAGGGTGAGAGGCAGGCACTCTCGGCACCTTCCTGCCCCACCCACAGATGTGTCTGCAGCTCCTGGGGCCAGGGTAGCCTTGTAGAAGGCCTGGCTCAGCTGGTCTGGCTCAAGAGTGAAGGGCAGGGAGCAGAGGGGAGGGAAAGGGGCAGCGGTGTGCAGGGAACAGCTGCTTCCTCTGTGGTTCCATGGCCTCCTTGGGTGGGGATGGATGAGTGTGTGGGTCAGGCCCCAGGCCAGGGAAGGGCCTCTCCCAAGGAGACCACCTGCTGGGAGGCACCTCCCGCAGAGATCCCAGTGCCCTCAGCCAGGAGCCCCGGGGCCGGGGTTGGGGTCCCTCCCCACCCTCGGGCCCTGAAGGGGCGTCCGGGCAGCACACGCAGAGTCCACTCCAGCGGGGCCCCATCGTAGCCTGCTGCAGGGCCAGGTGCTCCTGGACACGGCTGGCTGCATGTCCCCGGGGGCTGGGGCGTCGGGTCTCTGTGTGTCCCTTTTGTGGGTGGAGGATGCGATCCCATCGATGAGCTGCCCAGGTCACTCCGGCGTGTCCCTATGGTGGCGCTGAGGGTCAGAAGACCCAGGACCCGTGTTAGGGCCCCTCAGCACGTCACCCCCAGTCACGGAGGCTGCAGAAGTTGGTGTCGGTGGGGAGGGGCGAGACCCCCAGCCTTAGCAGCCCCCTGGTTGCTCAGCGTGGCTTCTAGAATTAAAGCAAACTCTAGAGTCCCAGCGCCCATCACGTGTCCAGTGTAGACCCCACCGGCCCTCGGAGGGGGTGGGAGGGTCTCGCCCCTCGCAGCACCGGCCTCACCCCAGGAAGCCCCCTTCCTAACACACCTCAGGCCTGGAGTCGCCTGTGGCCCCGGTCTGT
This sequence comes from Phocoena phocoena, assembly GCF_963924675.1. Classification (NCBI taxonomy): domain Eukaryota; kingdom Metazoa; phylum Chordata; class Mammalia; order Artiodactyla; family Phocoenidae; genus Phocoena; species Phocoena phocoena. The sequence continues at coordinate 114,294,249 of NC_089225.1, read as the reverse complement.
TCCTTAAACTGAAGGGGAAACGGTACTTTCCCGCTTTGCGGTCTCCGGCTCTGTAACATGACTTTCAGATCTGTTAAGCTGTTCAAGACGAAAGATCTGGATAAAATACATCCCGTCTACAGGACGCCAGCTTCTGGGGTTCAGGAACACGTGGCTGTGGGACCAGATGCTGTACATTTTAGACTTTTTATGAGGCAATTTCTAACGGTGGCGACGCTGCCCTGGGGGTACTTGTGATGCCGCAGCCCTGTGGCCTCTGGTCGGGTGAGAGCCACCGGCAAGGAACTGGACACCCCCTTCCCCCTTGAGCCTCCCTGGGGTGACCACAGCAGACAGAACCTTCCGGAAAGCCCCCTCCCCCCAGCTGCACAGGCTTGTCCTGGACACTGAGAGGCTCGTCTCCCTGAGGATGCTGTTCCTGTACTCGAGGGTTCCTTCCTCCGGTGTCTGGACGCCTGGTGGGCTGGCGGGGATGGACTCTGCAAGACCCACCCGGAGATGGCAGGGGGCTGGCTCCCCCCTGCCCGCCCTGCTCAGCATTCCCGCAGCCGAGGTCCTTCCCCAGAGACAAGCCCCCACCCAGAGCCCTCACAGCAGCTCACCGACGTCAGACCACGTAGTGTGGGAGTCTCCCAGGCCCGGACAGGGGCTCAGAGCCATGGAGTCGAGCGGCGCTTAGCGGGTCTCCTCCCCCAACCCTGTGGGCCTCGATCTCACAAAACAAGTCTGCTGGCTCTCCAAACTCCCTTCCCTGGTTGCAGCTGGGGGACTGGGGAGCTCTGACCGGCACCCCAAGGAAGCGGAGGGCCCTGCGATCTGTGAGGATGGAGGAGGCTTACCCCTGTGCGTTCTGTCTGGCCACATGGAGGCCTCTGTGGCCCTGCTGCCTGTGGTCAGCAGGCAGCCAGGCCTGGTCTCTGGGCTACACTTGGTCCCTCGGGGGCCCCTCTCCTGGGCAAGCCCTCCCTCCCCAACGGCCTCCAGGACAGCCTGATGCTGAGGACTCCATGGCTGTCCACACATCTCCCTGGTGGCTGCCAGGATTTCTCCCCAGATGCCCTCAGGGGAGCCAGCACCCCCGGGACCCCAGAGGAGCCCTCCTCCCGTCTGGCCCCAGCTCCTGCCTCATGTAGGCCGGGTCATCTCTGTCTGTTCACTGCTTAGTCCCTGGGCTGGCTCTGCCCCCGGCCCTCTCTACGCTGTGGCCACACAGGTCCTCCCCAAATATGCTGAGTCCTGGGCCTGGGTCACCCTCAAGATGGAGCCCAGTGTTGACCCTTCATAACCCGGGCCAGCGCAGCCTGACCTCCTGACCCCCCACCCTCGTCTGAGGCTCTGTGGGCCACTCGGGGCCGCCCTGGCCCGGTGAACACCACACTCCTCGTTGGCGGTTTGGTGGCTGGGCCATGGATGCCTGCTCGGCGCTGAGCTTCCAGGTCATGGCTCTGACATCCCCGCGGGAGGTCTGGACGAGTCTGTCCCTCTGCCTGCCTCTGGTTTCCTGTGTGTCCGCTGAGGGGACCAGAACCCTGTTTTGCTAGCTGTTTTCCGGGCTGGATGGAGCTGGCCGTGCTGGGGTGTGGTCTGTGGAAGGTGTGCAGCTCTGGCTGCCTTTGGTCACGTCTTCGATCCCAGGAGGACCTGCCTGTGGGCTGGGTGAAAGGGTGTGAAGGGGAGGTCGGCCAGCAGCCCCTGCTGGGAGGGGCCCACGTCCCATAGGAGAAACAGGTGCTCCTGACCTTCTGGGGCTCGTGCCCTGCCCCATCTTTCCCTGAGCCCGAGGAAGGCTCCTATTGTGTGTTCAAGATGGGCATAGCGTCCAGGGCCCCAGCGGATGCAGAGAAGCCTGGATGGCAGTGCGTCAGGAGGTGCTCCTTAGGGCTCCCGCTCTGGGCGCACCCCCAGCCCCTGCCTCCCCAGTCAGACCACAGCCAACAGGAGTGTGGGAACTGTCTCGGTCAGAAGCCTCTGGACAAGCTTTCTCCAGTGGAGAAGGCCTCCGGGGTCCCTTCCGGCTCTGGGGTTCTGGAATTGGGGACATCGTGACTCAGCGATTGAAGACCAGTCCGCAGCTGTGAGATTTATAATTTAGCCATTTTCGATTGCGTGACTCAACTATTTTAAAGTCCCATGATTCATCAATCTCGAAATGCTCGAATGGATATTAAACCTCCTTTATTCATAATACCCAGATAGACTGAAATTTGAATATTGATTGAAACGCCAAGATTACATTTGTCTGTGACGTCAGGTTATTTGACTGTTCTAAGGATAACAGAGCTGCACGGAAATGTTAGTTTAATTGTTAGAAGTAATATGTTAATGTTTATCAGGTACGTGTGTGTTTTTATACTTCTGCTGTAGAAGAATGCGAGAGTAGTTCAGTGATTAGGAGCAAAGATTTTTAGTGTAAAAGACGAGAGACGCAAGTAGAAAAGAAGTTGATTAAAAATCCGTACTATCAGGCTTGAGTTGTATCAAGATGAACTCATCCTTTTCTCTTTTCAAACAGACGTGTTTCCCAGCTCACTGCCCAGAAGAGGCGGGAAGCCGTGACAGCTGACGGCGGGAGCACACGTCTGGACAGAGCCCCACCGATGCGAACCCTCAGGGATCTCTGCTGAAATGGCCAAGTCCAGGTCTGGGGCAGGGAAAGCGTTTGCCACGTGGTTTTAATAACAGCTTTGCTGAGAAATGACTCACGTGCCATGTAACTCACTCGAGTACAGAGTGCAGAGTTCACCGGTTTTTCAGTATGTCCACCCAGTTGCACAGCCGTCGCCACTGTCCAGAGCACCTCATCACCCCAGAAGGAAACCCCCACGGCTGGTGGCTGCTACTCTCCGCCCCTCCCCCAGCCCCGGGCCACCACACGTCTGCTGTCCCTCTCTGCACACTTGCCCGTTCCGGACATGTCGTGTCGATGTGGGCTTCAAGGCTGCCTGCTTTCCCTGAGCACATGGAATATGCAGGGGGTTGTCTTCAAAGAGCGCCCTCCACCGCCCAGCTCTTCCAAGAGCTCCTTTGTTACTTCTCCCTTCAGGGCTGGGGTCTCCTTCCTGCTCCCTTTGCCTCTGGGCCGGCCTTGTCCCCCACAGCACTTGGTGGAAGCCACTCAGTGTCATCGCATTCCTGTGGCCTCTGCTGGGCCCCAGGGCCAGCAGACCCCAGCAGGCAGCGTCCTGCTTGTGGGTGACACTTGCGAGTGCCACTGAGGCCCTACAGACCCGAGTCCTCTTCATCCCCCACGGCCACCAGCTTCTTCAGGCCCACAGTGGCCTTTGGAGCATGCCAGCCTGGTCCTTTGAACTTTTCCAGCCCATAAGCTCAGCGGTGTAAACTGGCAGCTCCAGCCCAGCCCAGCTCAGCCCAGCCCAGCCCAGCCCAGCCCAGCCCAGCCCAGCCCAGCCCAGCTCAGCCCAGTCCAGCCCAGCCCAGCCCGGCAGCCCGGCCCAGCCCAACCCAAGTCCTGTTCTTCTCCTACAGGAGGACGTGCTTTGTGGGCTGGAGCTGGGCCGTCAGGGAAGCACACGTGGGGCCGGGGGCAGAGCTAAGAGGCCTCACCAGGCTGAGCAGCTGAGGGCCTGACCCAGAGGAGCCTCGGAACTGGTACGGGAGGCAGGGCCCGGTGCTGGGTCGAGGCCGGTGGTGGGATGTGCACATCATAGGCTTCTGTTGGTATAGCCCTCAGGTCAGCACCTGCCCTCTGCGGTGCCCACTGCACGTCTCCTTCCACTTCTGCGCCAGCCACGATGGGCGGGTTTGCAGCGCGGAGACTGGCGATCGGGGCAAAGCAGCCTGTCCCCCGTGAGAGCCCACTGCTCAGCATTAAGCCGAACGCTGCCAAGTTAACTGAGTTACTGAAAATCAGGGTGTGGTCAGGGCTCCCCCCAGAGCAGCGCCTGCCCCGAGCCCTCACAGGGAGCAGGGCATGCTGGAGGGGGAGGGGAAGGACGCACCCTACAGGAGGCGGGCACTGGGAGCACCCTTGGGTGGCGCTGCAAGCCGGGACCTGGGCCCTGGGCCCTGAGGATGGGGCCTCCCCTGTCAGACCCGGTCCACACCCGTGGAGGGCTGGGCCCCATGCCGGGGCCGCAGCACACAGGGCAGGGGCTGCCACGGGCCCGGGAGACTCTGAGACCCACCCGTGACCACCGGGCAGGGCAGCCTGCAGGGGCCACGGTGGGGGTGGGGAGCGGCTGCCAGACCCAGGTGCCGCGTGTCCAACTGGGCTCTCCCGGCCGTTTCCACGCTGCTGTTCACAGGGGTGACCTGGAGGGACCCCACGGCGGCCCAGCCTGGTCCAGGAGTGGGGCAGAGCTGGGCGTGCCCTTCGTCTGCTCATTCGTTCTCTCACCCCTTGGTTCATTCATCTGGAAACGTCCGGGGAGTGCTGGGCTCTGGTGCTGGGTCCAGGGGTGGCTGGACAGGCTCTGTCCTCAGGGACTCACAGGTAGCTGAGAGACATAAACAGGAAAGAAAAACAGAAGGGACAAAGAGACAGCGTGTTCAGGGCAACCTGCCGGGGCAGCGGAGGTGGTGCGTCCGATTTTCCAGGCCAGGACACAGAGGCCTCCTCCTGGGACGCTGGACCTTCCTAGTGCCCTTGCCTGCATTCAAGGCTCCTTGACTCACGCCATGTGAGTGAGCTCTGTTCCTGGTGACCAAGTCTCTCCCAGACGCCGCCTTGCTGGCCAGCCACACTGATCCCTGCGGCCCCGTGTCCCGGGACCCAGCAGCAGTGAACGTGTGGCTTTCTGGAGACGGGTGTGGGGCCGCAGCAGCGGGAGGCAGAGGAAGCCAGACGTGCCCAGGGAGGCTCCCGTTCCTGACGTTAGGTGGGGATTGGCCATGAGAGGGGCCGGACAGTGACCTAAAGACGGGCTGGGAGGGCCAGAGGCTGACCGACTGCAGGCCTGAGGGTGCCTGGCCTGGGGGGTGAGGGGCTGCTACGGATGGCAGGCCCTCGGGCAGCCTGGCTGCCCTGTGCCCATCTACGGCTCCCCCGCCCGCCCCACGTCTCAGCCCCCTCGTGTCAGCCGCTCTGCTTCTCCATAAGGATGCTTGCGACACACACGCCCCGCTTGGAGCTGGCCCGCGAGCCAGCACGTGGTCTCCGAGAACCGGCTGCCGTTGCAAACAAGACGTGTTGATCTTGAGGGCGATCCACCTTCAGGTTTCAGAGCGTGGAGCCAAAGGACGGATTCGTCCTCGCGGGGCAGAGCTTGCTTTCCAGAGCTAACCTACGGGGGACATACCCTGTGAATTTTAAAAGCCAAGAACAGCGTGTGAAAAATCTTCCAAGCCTTTTAATTCTCTTATCTCCGAGGCACTGGTGAGGATAGGCTGATACATGCAGGATTCAGACCCCTGCATCTCCCGGGCCCATGGGCTCCTCCAGCAGGTTCGGAGAGACCATCTCTACCGGCAGCAAATCATTTCTGGGTTTAGCAGCTGCCATCTTTGCTGTGAAACACAGCAGAACCCGCAGCGAGCAGATTACCCCTGAAGTTCAAAGGCTGCACATACGTTTTCACGGGCAAGGTCTTTTCAGAAACATTTTCACTGAAGAGTAATATACGTACAGAAAAGTTCACCAACTGTAAACATGCAGCTCGATGCATTTAAAAGAGTGAACACACCCATGAGACCACCACCCAGACAAAGGCACAGAGCTCCCCCTTGCTGACCCCCTCAGAGGGAACCGCTATTCTGCCTTCCATTACCATCAGTGAGCTCTGTCTGGGTTTGAACTTGGCAGAAATGAACTCATACAGTACGTGCTCTTTTTTGTCTCTGGTTTCTTTTGCTCAACTTTTATTTGTGAGATGTCTCCAGGTTATTATGGTCAGAAGTTCATTCTTCTTTTCACTGTTGTATTCAACTGGATGACTATATAATTGTTTGGAAGTATTTCTCTATAGTATTGTCAATGGACAGTTAGGGCTCTGATGAATACCGTTGCCCTGCCTCCATGCCGGTGTTCTTTTGTGAATATACACAAGCATTTCTAGGGATGGAATCACTGGGCTGTAGACTATGTATATTTCCAACTTTAGAAGATGCTGCCGAACAGCTTTCTAGATTACAGCACCTGTTTACATTCTCACCCAAAGCATCGCTTCCCTTTCTTGCATTGGTGAGAACCCTTGGTTTTGTCAGTCCTTTTAATTTTAGCCATTCTGGTGATCATTGTGGTTTTATCTTTGCATTTCCATGATGACAAATGATGTTGAGCGCTGTTTTTCCATGTTTATTTACTCTTTCGTGAGTGCCTTTTCAAGTCTTTTGCCCATTTAAAAAAATGAGTTGTCCCTGCACACAGATGTTTATAGCAGTTTTATTCATAATTGCCAAGACTGGAAGCAACCACTATGTCTTTCAGTGATGGATAAATAATCTGTGAGACATCCAGACAGTGGACTATTACTCAGCGCTGAAAAGAAACGAGGCTTCAAGCCATGAAAAGCCATGGAGGAACCCTAAATGCGTATGACTAAGTGAGAGAAGCCAGTCTGAAAAGGCTACATGTGTGTGATTCCAACTAGGTGCCATTCTGGAAAAGGCAAAACTATGGAGACAGTAGAAAGATCCCTGGTTGTCAGTGGCTGGGGGAGGGGAAGGCATGAATGGGGGGGGCACAGGGGATTTTTAGGGCAGTGAAAATACTCTATATGGTGCTGTAATGGTGGACACATGACATCATGCATTCGTCCAGACCCATAGAACGTACACCACCCGTAGTGAACCCTAGTGCAGATGACGGATTCTGGGTGATGACGCCACGTCAGTGTAGGTTCATCATTTGTAGCAAATACACCATCCGGGGGGATGTTGATAATAGGGGAGGCTCTGCCTGTGTGGGGGCCGGAAGTAGAAGGGAAATCTCTGTACCTTCCTCTCAATCTTGCTATGAACTTAAAACTGCTCTAAAAACATAAAATTTATTAATTAAAAAACAGAGTATTTAGAAAAGAAGCAAGAAACAAAATAATCGGTGCAATATGAGTTCTTTGATGTAAAGTGACTTTTTATAGAATTTATCAAGATGTTCATCGTGTCCTGATACACGATTGTTTTTAGAAAGCGTATGGGTGCTGGCAAAGAAGGTGTGTTCACTGACTGTAGAGCTCAGCGTGGGTTACACATCTGAAATATAAGTATGTAACATTGTAGAGTTTTATGTTCTTGTAGGCATACTTTCAGTTGTGTTAAATTCCGTTAGTGAAATCTTTTCTATTTGGGGAGGTTAAAGGGGCTTTTCTGGACAAAGCTCAAGTGCAAGAACATCGTTTTGTTTTACCTAAATCGGAGGTCGTTGCCGGGTGGGAACATGACTGTCAGGCATCCCTGGGCACCTCCCCGGCCTGTCCCAGTCACTTGGGGTCCCCAGGGTCTCTCCCCGCCCAGAACCTCGGCCATGTCTTCAGTCCCCATGGTTGGTGTGGACACACGCGGGGTCAGGTCCACTCTGCCTGGTGATCTCCAAGTGCCCAAGGAGGGGCCACCGGGACTGCCCATGGGTGTGGGGCTGGCCGTTCCTCTTGGACCCTGCCACCTCCCTAGGGCGTTGCCATGGCTCCTCCTGTCCCCTGGGGCCCACCCCAATGCCACCCCTCACCAGGGTGCCCCTGTCTGACCCCTCCGGGGGTCCCTCCGTCCGCTCTCCGCAGCAGGGTCCCTGTCCTCAGCCGCACGTCCCTGTACACCTGCGCTGGGCTCTCCAAGCCGGGGGCGGGGGGAGGCGGTGTACGGCGCGCTCCATTCGGCATATTTTTTTGCAATTTGCTGATTTCCATCTGCTAGTTTTGGCCTTTTTGATCTTCCAGAGAAGACGCGAGCTTTTAAATTTGCCTGTGAATCTAGTCCCATCTATTTCTCCCTCTTCTCCTTTTTAAACAAGTATTTGTTTCCCCAAGTATTTGTTTATGCCAGTGGGGAAGTTCACACGTTTCATGTGTTTCTCATGAGCACCAGCCTGGTTACTTCCCTCCTCCTAACCCGCAGGGCCCCCGAGGCCCACGGCTCTGCCTCCCCGCAGGAGAACCATTTGGCCCTGGTTTTGGCCCAGTCCCGTGGAGACTGAGTTCTGGGGCCGGGCCGGGCGGGAAAGGGGGTCGAGGTGCTCAGCCTTCCCCGAATGGGTGTCTTCAGCAGAGGCTGAGCTCCTGCACCCCAGCCAGCACCCGGGGAGGGCAACACCTCCAGCTGTCCCACGGCCCTGAAGCCTCTCCTGGTCCAGCACCCAGGAGCAGCGGCTGGCAGGGATGGGGCGGCTGTGGGACCAGGTGTGCAGGTGGCGTCAGGCCAGGCGGGGCTCGCAGGCTCTGCCCACGGGCCTGCCCTGCCGGCCTCGGGGAGGATCGGTCCTCCCAGACTCCGCTCCAGTTGTCTGCCCGTCCTTTTCCAGAGAGGGAGGACTTGTGCTCTGGTCTTTGAGGATGCCTGAGCACCGGCCGGGAGAGGCGGCGGGGGGCGGCCTTGTGCCCGGAAGCTCTCGTGCCGGCATGTTAATTAAGACACTAAATCATCAGACGTGCCGCTCGCTGCGCTCCTGTGAGCAGAGTGCCATGAGCTGCACTGTGTGTGTCCGGGGCCCCTGCCCTGGTCTGGGGAGAGGGCTTCCTTCCCCGCCTGGGGGAGGGGCTGACCGAGCTCTCTGAGGCCCAGGGCCGCCTGTCCCACCCGACGCCGTCTCCTCACCTCTCCTGGCATCGCTGGCCCCTGTTTTGCCCTGTTGGCTCTGAGCTGGACCACCCCTGTGGGGGTGGGAGGAGGGGGACAGCTGAGGACTTGGCATCTGGTTGGTCCTTCCCAATGGATTTGTGCTTCTGAGCCCTCGCCGCACTCTGTGGACGAGACACACACATGGAGAGTCATTTCTTCTCGCTCCTGGCCGGAAGCCGGGCCAGGAGGGAGCTGCCGGCCCCGAGGCCCTTCTGCGGGCACGCTGCTTGCCAGCCGCTGTTGGGCGAAAATCTCTCCTCCCTCGTCTGCGTGATGCTCTCCCTCTTCAGGACTCGCCCCCTCAGTGAAGTTCCCGCTGGGAACCTCTCCCCGGTGCGCCTGGCTCGGTTTGGCCCCTCATCGCCTCTGCTCGCTGGAGTCCCAGAGGAAGGGGATGCCCTGCTCTCTCCCACTTGGTATCAGGCCCCAAACGTCTGGGCAGCATTGATTAAGTGAGTAGGGAAGGAAAAGTCCCCAGATCCTGAAGAAGACATGCCACGGAATGAATGGCAAAAGATATTTGCAACATATGTAACAGACAAGACTTTGTATCCAGAGTATGTGAAGAGCTCCTGCAAAACAATTACAGAACAGCAGGAAACAGAAGAGAAAAACAGGCAAGACACTGGCCAGCTTTTCGCAAAGAGGAATCCCAAACGGCCATCAGGCTCAGGGGAATGTGTCCAGCCTCGTGGCAAGCAGGGAGGTGTGCGTTGAACCACAGTGAATCACGACACAGACACCAGATGGGCAAAGGTACCCTGTGGACGAGGCCGGTGGGGGGGAACGGGAACTGGCAGACACTGAGTGCAAATCGATGAGGTCGCTCTGGGAGACGTTCTAACGACATGGAGTCAGCCTCACCCCTGACACACACCCTGGAGAAGTCACGGTGTGAGTGATGGCGCCAAGGTACACGGCAAAAGTGGTCATAGTGGCCTTATCCTAATGGCCAGAAATTGGAAAGAACCCGATGGCCGTTGGGAGTAGAATGGAGAAACGTGAGGCACAGGTGTTGAGGCAGGAGGAGGTCGCCTGGGGCCAGGACCGCAGTCTAGGGTGCCCAGGTGGCTGGGACCTGCACCTGCGCCGGCTCTTGGAGCCCTGGCCCGGCTGAGCAGGGCTCTGCAGCTTCTCCTGGGCCCAAGGAGAGCGGGGGAAACTGAGTCTTCATTCCACGGCAGCCGAGAGCACCGGTGTGTTTATTCCGAAGATCCAGCAAAAGTGCGTTTCAGCCCAGCACCGTCGCCCCTCGGTATCGTTATATTTGTTTTATTGGCTTTGCACGGTTGTTCACGTTTAGCTTGCAAACGTCTAGTTTTACGTTTAAATATGTTTAAATCGTACCATAAACCTGATTTAAGTCAACCTTGGAGCAGTAGGAATTGCATTTGCTTTTAAAGGCACCCATGGAAGCTGTTCCAGGGCTTTCTCTCGGGGCAGGGCTGGGGGCGCTGAGGACAGGACAAGGACACTCCTGGAAAGCTGGGGCTCTCGGGGATCCTGGTGGTCCCTGGGCCTCAGGGCTGAGGAGGGGCACACGGTTGAGGCCTGAGGCCAGTGAGCCAGGCCTGGGGCTGGACGCTCCTGACCCTGATGGCCACCACCAGATCCTGCCCACTGCCTGAGAGCCCAGTCTGGGGACCCTGCCCCCCATCCAGGGCCTTCAGGGGCCGGGGTTGGAGCCTGTGAGTGTCTGAGGGTAGGTTTGTCGTGTGAACGCCTGCGTCGTGGCTGGGAGGCCTCGAGGGTGGGCTTCCCTCAGTGACAGCCTGTGATAAACTGTCATTCCTCAGGAACGTGACTCGGCCCGTGTGGCCCCAGACCTCGCCACCCGGCTGGCATCAGGGAACACTCCGGGCCAGACCTACAGGCCCTCCTCCTTCTCTGGTTCTGGGCCTGTGGGCGTGGGGCAAGTACTGCTGCCCCCGCACAGATGGCCTGAGCCTGGGCTTGCTGGGCTGTGGGTGCATCTTCCTTGTCATGGCACCAGGGCCTGGTCATCTCTGGACGCCGACAGGATGGTGCAGGGCCGTGGCCTTGCAGTCAGCCGGGAGCCTCAGGCCCAGAGGAGTTCCTGACCACGTGGAGGGCAGGGCAGGGCAGGTGGGGCCGGCCACCTACCAGCGTCCAGGGATGCAGAGGGGCCTGAGAGCAGCCGCACCAAGCCCGCCCTGGGGCCCTGTGCCTTCAGCCGGAGGCCTGGCCGTGGCCTGGTCAGAGCCCTGTGGGGGCCGCATGGGGCAAGAACCAGGGAACAGGCTGGGGTGGGGACCCTGGCCCTGGAGCAGGCCTCCGAGACAGCTGCCCTGCAATCCCGGGGCCCGGCACCCGGGCCCCAGCTGGACAGCCGACAGAACTAGGGAGTCCGTCACCCACAGCACCCCTGCCAGGCCACGCTTATGGTGGACGAGGGCACAGCCCTGGCCTATTCGGGGCTGAGAGATCAGCTTCTGAAAGCGCGTCTTCTGGAACCTGGACCATGTCAGGGCAGACACGGCCCTGTCCTCGGGGGCAGGCAGACCAGAAGTGGGCTGAGTGCGGGGGGCGTGACTGCGGGAGCACCGTTTCAGACCAGGGAGGGGCTCTGAGGAGGCACCGTTCAGGCAGAGACCAGGAGGCAACGGGGCGAACCTGTGTCGGGGACGGCGCCCCTGACAGCCGAGCGGCTGTGCAAAGGCCCTGGGGAACCTTTGGGAGGGGAGAGGTCAGACTGTGCACGTACAAGGAAAGGGAGGCTTATGGCGGGAGCGGCCAGGGGAGCTTGTCAGAGTCCTCTGCTGTCACCCCAGAGCCAGATGCAGCAGCCACGTGGAACCTGGTCCCCACAGCACCCAGGCACAAGGCCACTGGGCCAGGCTGGGCAGGCTTTAGTCTGAGGACCCTGGAGAGGAGGAGAGAAGGAGCTCAGAGCGAGCGAGAGGTCGGCTTCAGGGGGGGAAGAGGGTGCAGAGCCCTGGGACCTGATGGTCAGGGGACCCACGTTGGACTAGAGGGACCCAAGTTCGAGAGAACAGGAGGAAGCCTCAGTGTCCCCTGGGGTTTGAGAGCCAGGGGCGGCTCTGGGGGCCTCCACAGCCCTCCTCCCTCTTCCCATACCACCCCCTCCCGAGCCCCTCATCATCCTGATTCTCTCATCTCCTGCCCCCACTGCCCTCCCCAGAGGCAGGAAGCCTCTGTGGGAGGCTCCGCTCAGGACCTGTGCCACCTCAGGCCTTGGGGTGGGCAAGTCGAGGATTTCAAAAGCCCGAGGAAGCCCCCAAGCCGCTCCCCCCTGGGTCTGGCGCACAGAGCCCCTTTGTCTCCCTGCCCCAGGCCCTTCCCCGCCCCTCTGCACACAGCAGTCTGCAGGAAGTCCTTGGTGTTGCCAGCCAGGGGACCCCTACCACCACTGCCTGGACCGGTCTCTGGGAGCCTGGCCTGCCCAGGACACTTGGGCGGTCTCTGGGCCAGTGCCTATGGGGCGTGACAAGCAGAGAAGGGAGACCCCTCTTATTCCTGCGGCAGTGGCTGCTGTACCGGGTTCCAGAAGCTTCTACAGAGACCACGCGCTGAAGACCCAGCGAGGTAGGGACAGCCTCAGTGGGAAACCCAGAACAGACCAGCGGAGGACCAAGCCAGTGGGGCCCTTGGCAGCCCCCTGGGGGACCCAGGCTTCACGTCACCTGTTCCATCCCACGAGGCACTGTGTCTGCATCTGGGCTCAGCCCTCCCTGATCTACCTGACTGCCAGGACTTCAGCACATCTGCCTGCTTTGTCTTATGTGTCCCGGGTGTGACAGGTCCTCAGCAGCTGCCCCAGCAGGTTCACCATCAGAAAAAGGTGCGAAGTCACCCATCTGCCCTGCACCCTGTCTCTTGGCCCTCGCCCACCCCTCAGCTTGGTTCTCTCAGCTGTGGCCGTGCGGACCTCCCTGCTGTCCAAACATGAAGTTGCCCCAGGGCCTTTGCACAGCCGCTCGGCTGTCAGGGGCGCCGTCCCCGACACAGGTTCGCCCCGTTGCCTCCTGGTCTCTGCCTGAACGGTGCCTCCTCAGAGCCCCTCCCTGGTCTGAAACGGTGCTCCCGCAGTCACGCCCCCCGCACTCAGCCTGCTTCTGGTCTGCCTGCCCCCGAGAGCAGGGCCGTGTCTGCCCTGACGTGGTCCAGGTTCCAGAAGACGCGCTTTCAGAAGCTGATCGTCATCCTGCTCGGCCCCAACCAGGCCAGGGCCGCGCCCTCGTCCACCATAAGCACGGCCTGGCAGGGGTGCTGCGGGTGGCGGACTCCCTAGTTCTGTGGGCTGTCCATGACCCTTTCAGAGCCCCCAGGCATGAACATTCTAAAGGACCCACAGGAAGCCAGGAGCCCCGGGAAGCAGGCAGGGGCCCGGAGGCCTGCCTCCCTCCCTCCTTTTCTGCAGGGCGCTTCGTCCCTCCCGGGCCAGGCACCTGTTGGGGTGTGCGGGGGTGTCCCGGGAGCTGCGAGGGGCCATGTGGGTGCTGTGGGTCCAGCCCCAGGTGTCCTCGGAGCCTCCTGGGTCCCGGCTCCCACGCGGCGCAGCCCTGTGAGGCTTGGGCGTCTTTGTGGAGAAACCATGAATCGCAGTTCGGAGCGAAATGAAAACTCCTTTGCTCACTTTCTTTTTCGTTAGGTTTAGGGAGTCTCTCCTGATAGCGCCGCCCCCCACGGTGGGCCTCTCCCCAGGGGGCCACAGGTCCCACCCCCAGAGACCTCCCTCCTTGGCACTGGGGCCAGACTCGCTTGCTTACGGATGAGTAGCCCAGCCGGGCCAGGGTGAGGCTGGCCCAAGGTCAGGGAAGGACAAGCAGGGTGGGGAACCCAGCAGCCCCCCAGGCCCTGCAGGCCCTTTCTGGGACCTGGAGGGGGCTGGGCTCTGTGCGGCAAGCTGCCCCTGCCCTGGGGGCCCGATGCTGAGGGCCGTGTTCCGGCTCCGGCCCGGCAGGTGCGGCCGGCCGCAGACAGCTGGGGCTTCCCGGGATGCCTGTGGCGTGAAGTCAGCTGCCCGTCCTCGGCCGCTGGCCACGGCCCAGGCTATTTTGGGAGCTCTAGCTCAGACCCCGGCCGTGCCGCTCCTACCCCCCTGAGCTCTTGGGTGTCTGGTCAGGGGAGGGGACGGTACCCTCTCATCACGCATCAGTCTCATTCCCAGACCCTATCCAGGGCACAGCCAGTCCGGCCAGGGTGGGTACCCAGGAGGGCAGGGGTGCAGGGCTGCTATGGACCGCATCTCTGGAGCCTGCCCGCCCAGGATGCCCTGGAGCAGGGCCACCTCCTTCTGGCAGAGAGGACTCTGGGAGGTTCCCCCAGGGCCTGAGTCTGTCCCTAGGGGAGGCGGCCAGGGTCGGGGACGGCTTGCTGCTCAGAAAAGCCAGCTCTGTCTCCTTTGCCCAGCTGGGCACACAGGGGTGGCACTAAAGGCTGAGAGGGGCCGGTTGACTCTCAGACCCGGTGTCCAGGTCCTGACCGACATAGCCATGAGGAGCCTTGGATGGCTGCCGTGGCCCTGCAGCCACGAGATAATGCTGAAAGCAGGCGGCCCTGCCTACATGGTGGCCTGACCCTGGCCCGGGGTGACGACCCGGCAGGAGCTAAGGAGGAGCCGGGTGGCTTGGGCGCACCAGGGGTGGGGCCCTGGGAGGAAGACAGTGGGGACAGACCCCAAAGCCTGGCCCTCCTGGGCACACTTGCCTCACGCCGGTGGCCATCCCCGGGCCCCCCCTCATGCCCCCTGGGTTCCCGCCGAGGGAGGCTCTGGGAGTTGGTGGTGGTCCACAGAGGCCCAATCCTCGCTGGGACCCGGGCCGGCGGGGCCCCTCTGGAGAGGATGAGAGACAGTGGAAGGGCCCTCGGGGGAGCTTCTGCTGGATGAGCACTCAGCCCCCAAAGAAGGGGGTCCTGGAGCCTGGGGAGGGCAGAGCGGAGGGGCCGTGACCTGAGGGGTGCTGGGCTGGCGGGGGAAGCCTTGATCTCGGGCCGCGGCTCACAGCGCCTGTCGTGCCGTGCGGGGTCCACAGGCCCAGCGGCGGGTTCCTGAGGATCCAGACACAGGGCTTACAGCAGAGCACTCCCCGCCCCCACGCCGCTGGAGCCCCTTCCTGGCCTACGAGAAGGCGGGGGCAGAGGCCAGAGCTCTGGGGCCTTTTTGCTGCCTTAACCTCCAGGCACTTTCGCGCTTCATTTTCAATTCTATACGGTGTTCATCGTTTCCTCTCCTCCAGCACCTTCTGAGCGGGGCCCTGCTGCCTGACGTGTGTATATGCGCATGTGTCTGGGTGTGCCTGCGTGTGCACGCGTGTTCCGGTGAGCACGGCATGTGTGTGCGTGGGGGTGCGTGTGCGTGTGTGGGCTGGGGAGAGTTTCTGGCCTTGAGATGTCCCTCCCCCTCCTTCCTCTCAGGCCCCCACTGGGTCGGGCTGTGTCTGGGACCTGAGAAGCGGTGGTCTTCCTTTCCCCCCAGACCCTCTGTCAATGAGGACCCCTTGGTGGGAGCAGAGACTCCCGCCAGGGGGCCATGTCTCCCCCCTTTCCTTCCCAGGTAGGCTGCCCCCGAGCCAGCCTGCCTGCCATCCTGTGGGCCGAGCCCTTCCCGCCTCCCTCCTGCAGGCCCTGGGGGGCTCCAGGGCCACCCAGGGAAAAGAGGGCTGACCCCAGGGCATCTGCTCTGCACACCGGCCAGCCCATCGGGCAGATGGCAGGAGCTCCAGTGTCCACAATGGATGCTCAGGGGCCCCCGGCCCCCCGTGGTCTTGGGGAGGCATGGGGAGGAAGCAGCCCCCCTCCACAGAGGCAGGAGGAAAATCTCTCACCACAGACACACGTCCCCCCAGGCTGAGGCCACCGTTGTGCCCGCCCCTCCCGAGGATGAGCGTTGCGGGTGGTATCTGGGTTTGGTTCTTCCTTGTAAGCCCGGGGCTGGGGCCAGAGCCGAGAAGTCCGGCCCTGTGGGGTGTGGGATTTCTGGAGCCTCTTGTTTCCTGCTGCAGGAGGCCCTCGTTCAGACAGAAGGACCCTGGACACCCTCCCAAGACTGCAGCAGCCGAGAGGGGCGTGTTTGCCTGGCTGGGCGCTCTGAGGGGTGGCCCGGCTGTTCTCTGGCCGCTGTCTGGACCTCTTTGTGGTGGAGGCCATGTGGCCAATTCCCGTGGAGGTTCTTGTTTAGGGCCTGGAATAAGCACTTAAGGGGCTGAAATGGATCCAGTTTCCAGTGACACTCAGAGCTCAGCACCGGGTCCCCAAGGCTCGGTGAAGGAGAGGAGGGCTGGGGTGGGCAGTGCAGAGCTGCCAAGCAGGGGAGGCCCTTCTTGGCACTCTGGGGGGGCCCTGGGGACTGCCATGGCCCCAGCGCCCTCTGAGCCTCGGCCCGAGGAAAGGGAGCCTAGTGACAGCCGCCCTGAAGCCGTGCCCGTCCCGGGCCTGTCCAAGCCACAGGGTGGAGAGGAGAAAACAGGAGAAGCCAGAGTACAGCCAATAAAGTCTCCTTTATGCTCCGGCCAACCCGAATCCGCAGACTCAAAATAATAAAGTGAAGCTGTGGGTTGCACCCCAGATTCTGCCGGCACAGCCCAGAGACGCCACTGCTCCGGGGGCCTCCTACCCGGGCTTCTCCCTAGAGCCCCTGCCCTGCCCAGACATCCACGTGCTGTCGAGGAGGTGAGGAGGGGGGCCGTCCCGCCCCAGGATGCTGTGCGTCCTGACGGCCACTGCGAGGAGAGGAGGGAGGGGATGCGGCAGGGAACGGAGGTGCCTTCAAGGCTGGGACCTCTGACCAGGCGCGCAGGGCAGAGCCCTGTGGACCGGGACTCGCGCCCCTGTCCTGCCACTGCGCAGACAGAGGCCGCAGAGCAGAAGCCTCGGGAAGTGACATCGTGGGAGGGCCGGCTCCTTTTCCCTGCTTTTCCAAGTAGAGCGTGTCAGCTCCCCAGGAGAAGGGGGGCGAGGGCTGGTGGCCTTGGGGACTCTTGGTGGTGAGGGTGCAAAGGAGGGGCTGAAGTTCTTGTTGATTCTGACAAAGGGGGCGCAGCCCACTGCCTCTGGCTCCCCTGTGCAGGGGACGCGTGCACAGCCTCACTGGGGAGCCGCGGCCTCTCCAATTACCGTCTGATGAGCCTCGGAGCCTTGGGAGCTGCCCAAGCTGCGCTGTTCCGACCGCAGGCCTGCTCGCCGGGGATGCTGGCTTTGCTGCGAGCTGGCAGGAGGGGCCTGCAGGGCAGCTCGGGAGTGGGAGGTCAGCCCTGTCCTCTAGAGTCATCGACAGCGTACCCTATGCGCCCGTCCCTGCACCCTGGTCCCAGGGAACACGGAGCACAGGAGATGGGGGCAAGCGCTCTTCGGGTGCTGGGGCGGCTTGGGGGTTCAGAGGATGGGCTGGCATGGCCAGGGGTGGCTGTGGCCGGAGACTCAAGTCCAGTCAAGGTTACCAGCAAGGCCCTGGGGAGCAGGTGGACCGGGGTAGGGATTCCGTTCCCCCGACCTACCAGCTATGCAAACCCGGGAGAGTCACTCAGCCTCTCTGAGCCCACTTCCCCTTTGCGAATGGGGGAGTTCCCATCTCTGGGGGTGCTGCAAGGTCTTCATGAGCAGGCAGGGGAGAGCTCGGACCAGCGTGCTGCAGTCAGCGTGATCCATCCCCCTGC
The DNA here is from genome assembly GCF_963924675.1 of Phocoena phocoena. Taxonomy (NCBI): domain Eukaryota; kingdom Metazoa; phylum Chordata; class Mammalia; order Artiodactyla; family Phocoenidae; genus Phocoena; species Phocoena phocoena. The sequence goes on along the minus strand of NC_089225.1, from coordinate 114,276,886 downwards.
GGCGGGTCTCAGCCAGGCCAGGATGATGAAGGGCGTTCACCCAGGTGGAAGGAAGGGGCCGGGCCGGCGAAGCTGGAAGGTGGCAGGTGCAAGGGCCACCGGGGAACAGCGAGCGCTTTGCTCGGGCACAGAAGGAGGAAGGTCCACCGAGACATGGCACCAAGCCACCCGCGGGCCAGCAGCCCCGAATGCCGAGCACTCCCTGCCTGCCCCCCACAGTGCTGGCCGTTGACCTGAGTTACTCAAGTGGACATGCGGGTGTGGACGAGGTGCGGCTGCCCCGCAGATTCCGGGGTAGTGATTACGATCTCTTTTCTGAAAGCAACAGGACCAGCTGGAGAGGTGTCTTCCATGACCAGTGTCCTCGAGGGGCTCAGGGTTTGGGGACCCAATTGACTCTGTGCCAGCAAGGACACGCCGTGCACCAGCGCCGTGCCAGGTGCCGGAGGAGAGGTGGGAGGGGGGCTGGCTGGGGACCTCCAGCCATGCTCTGACAAGAGACCTTTTGAAATCTGAGGACCACAGAGTAAAAGAAAATCAATTTCCGATTTCTTTGAAGCCCCGAGGCTACACAGAAAGATGAGAGAGGGGAGCGCCTCATAGGGGAGTGGAAAGCTAGTTCTCCCAGACACAGCCCCTGCGTCCTGTCCCTCGGGACCTTGGTCAGGCCCTTCCCCGTGTGCTGCCGTCTCCTCCACCCGGAGCTGGGCAAGCAGCTGGTCGCCACGGTCCCTGTCTCTTTTTCCAATCCTGATGCTTCGTTTAGTGTGTGATGGACGTTCAGCCTTGGGGGGGCGGGTGGGAGGCCTGCAGTGGCTCCGGGCCTCTGCTGCTCTCAACCCCCCGGCGGGCAGGCAGGCGGGTGTGTGTGGCTCAGCAGGGCCCGGTGACCGGCAGTGACAGTGGCATGACTTCCGGACACATCTGAGCCCAAAACGTGCTTGGCTTTTGGGAAAACACCACTTTGTTGGCCTCCGGAATCAGCCGTGCTCGTTGGGGAGCCAGCCAGAGGGCTTGCGGCTCTTCAGCTCCCCTCAGTCACACCAGCCTCCCACGCGGCCCGAGAGCCTTGCTGTTTCCCTTTCTCCCCGGAACACCTCTCCTGGGGGCCGAGCTGGGTCTGGAGTCTGACCTGGAGTCAGCCAGCGTCCCCAGGCCGGTGCGGGGCTCCTTGGTCACCTCTCCCAGCCGCATCCACGCCTCACCGCATCGCATCCTCTGCTCCAATGGCGTTTAAAGTACGATTCGGGCACTTTGCTGTCTCTGGCTGCTGCTGTGGGCTCTCACGACCTACCGCATGCTGCACGGAAGCGCTTTCTTTATAGCAGAGGGCCTTGAGCGCCTGGCCACACGCAGCCGCTGGTGGGCCGGACCAACAGGTGCCTCTCTCCTCACCAAGGCCGGCAGGTGAGCCTGCCCATCGCGCGACTGCTTCCACAGGAAGGGGTGGTGTCACCACACGTGCTCACGCTAGATGCTCACGGGAAGGGGGTGTGCACAGACGGCACCCTGGGCAGGAGCCTGACTCTATGGCGTGCTTCCTGCAGCCGGTCTTAAGTTGTGGCTGCGTCCTTCCAGTTTACCTCGGGTGAGTTACCTACGATGACTCTCAGCACATAACCAAGCAACATGCACGCATGAGACGTTTTCGTTACCGTCAAACACGAAAGTTTAAATGTTAACCTTTTACCTTTCAAACTGCCTGAGACAGTTCACGTCAGAGCTGCGTGGCACCTGGCCTTCCCCAGCACAGGAAGGCTCTACACTTCTATGGAAAACCAGGGAAAACATGACCTGTGCACACCTTCCATGAATTTCCTCTGCACTCCCACCCCTCCCCCGGCACACCGGTCTCTTGTGGCTTTGAAACTTAGGAAGGCCCTCCCCGCTCCGCCCAGCGCACCATGAGTCCTCCAGGTAGCAGGGAGAGCTGCGGTCTGCCAGCTGCCTGTTCCCCCTGCTTCTCAGACCGGATCACTTCTCAGCTCAGCACCCCTGCCCAGCCCAGGCTGCCGCTGTCTTGTGCCTGGAAGCCACTTCCTCTCTGGGGCCTCTGTCAGGCCCCTGGCTACAGGCAGGCCGATCCCCCCGCCAACCCACCCAGAAGAAACCCATCCCCTGACTAAGCACCCTTGCTGAGCCCTGCTCAGGCTCAGCTCTGGCCAGAGTGAGCCCCGCCCGGCCTCCTTCACCCACGTGCTCTGGCCAAGCAGCCTCTCTACGTCCTGGGGAGGGCTCGGGGCCCGTCTGTCCCCACACCTGCATAGATCTGCGCACCCAGCATAGGGCAGGTGCAGACGGGGCTCAGGAAGTGTGAGGGAATGGACGGATGCATGGATGGATGGATGGATGGATGGAGAGGCAGCTCAAGCCAGGCCCCCAGCTCTCCCGCCCCAAACACACATATGGGGAAACAGCCGGTTTCCCGCAGCGCCCCTCTGCAGAGGGGGTGATCGCCCCGACACAGCTGGGGCCTGGGGGGCACGGGTGGGACCCCCGCTGAACGGGCATGAGATGGAGGGCCTTGAAGGGGCCCCCACCCAGGCTGGCCCCAAGGGGGAGGCAGCATAAAGTCTCATCTTCCAGAAGAGTTCGTGAGACGCACAGGGCTCTGGGGCTGGGCCAGCCTTGAAATGGCGAAGCCCATCCCCGCTCCACACACAACCCAAGCAGGGTGCGGGGCCTGATGCTCCGGCGAGAGTGAGAGGGGCCTGGAAGGCGGCAGCCGCCGCCCCCCCCTCAGCCCGCCAGCCCCTCTGCAGGGCCTCCAAGCACTTACTCTTCGGCATTTAAGAATCATGAATCACCCCACCTGCTGTTTCTCAAGTGTGGCTGGAAGCCCCTGAAAACAGCCAGCTCATCGGCCCCCCCCGGCCACCACTTGGCCCTGGGCGGACACCAGGGACCCCTTCCGGGGCCTCCTCCTGGAGGGGCATCCAGCTCCAGTTCAGGGTGCGTCCTATGTGGCAGGTCCAGGGCCTCCTTGGGGACTCCGGGAGGTACTGTGGCCCAAGGGCACCCCAGGCTGAGGGGATAGCCCAGGGGATCGGGGAGCCTACATAGTCCTGGCAAGTGCTTCATGGGGAGACCCCCAGGTCGGCCATGTGTCATCCAGGGCTCCTCCGTGTCCCATCAGGGTCACATCCTGCCCTGTCGGGAGAGCACAGCCCTCGGGGACAGTCCCAGGGTAGCCGGGGTGTGGTCCCACTGCTGCTGAGACCGATGGTGGGGGTAGGCTGTGGGAGCTGGGTAGGGGGGCTCTTGTGAGCCCTGTGACGGCCTAGGCCTCTCTGACCCTTTGCGGGGCCAGGCAGGGTGGCATCGCTGGCTCAGACGTTTAACCCAGAGCCCCAGTCCTTTCAGGAGAGTGGGAAGATGGGACCAGACCCTCATCCTGTCAGGTCCCGGGGGGCTGATCTCCAGACACCGCTGACTCCTGGCTTCTCATTATTCCTGGGGGCTCCAGAAGCCCTCCGATAGGGCCTTGCGGCTGGATAACCAAAGAGACTTAGCTCCAGGCCACCAAGGGCAGCATCTCAACATCAAGATGACCTTCCGTGACGCTCTAGCTGGTGGCCCAGAAGGTCCCATAGGCCGGGGGAAGCAGCCCAGCCGTGGCCAGCGCTGAGTCAGCCTGCATCTCCCCTCCCTAAAAACAGGGCTGTGGGGTGAAAGAGTCTCTGAAGCCCCCATGGCTGCATAGGTAAGCTTCCCATTCCTTGGAGATGGTCCAGCGAGAGGATCCTGACTCCCATGGATCTGGCGGACCTGGCTGAGCCTCCGCGGCCTGGCTTCGGGGGGGCGGGGACGGAGGGACCCAAGGATGCTTTTCCTAGTTCCGCCCTCCCTCCAATCGACTTCCCTGCGGGGACCCGGAGGCTCCGTGCATATTTGGGGTTGACTTTTGGATGCGAATCTTTGAATTTACCCAGAAGAGCTGGAGAGGTGCCTGCAAACCCCGTTACCCGATACAGTCTCCACCTGGGAGTGAAGGAACTTGACGCTCAGCTCTGTCCTTACTTGACGTGGCTGTCGGGAGGGGGGGCGTCTCATGCTCTCCTGCCTTCATTTCCCCGCGTTGGTGATGGTGATGACAACTCAGGGTGAGCCCTTTCCGGACGCCCGTGGGGACCATTTTCTACGCTCCTGCCAGGAGTCCAGACTCGAGGGTTTTGGAATATGGTCTTGCTAACACCTCCGCCAAAATTACCAAGGACACCTTCCAGGCAGCTAAAAAAATTTTGTTTAATAGGAAGGGCGTTTTTTTTCCCATTCATAAAAGTAATGCTTGCTTATTTTAAAGGACACAGAGAATACAGACACACACGACACTGACACTGCCCTGATCTCGTCACCCCCTCTCCTTGCCGCTGAAGCTTCTGGCTTGTTGCCCTCCTGGCCTCTTCCTGGCCCACTGCACCCAGATATACACACATACAAGTGGAATCGCATCGCACACACTCTTTTGGGGCCTAACGTTTTCACCAGCGGGGTACCCGGGCATCTTTCTGTGTCGCTGTGCCCGCAGGCGCTGCCCTTCGAGTGGCATCTGCTGGAGGTCACCAGTGGCTTGGCCCGCTTCTGAGAGCTGTGCACCAGGGGCTCGGGGCTGGAGGACACTCTTGGACTGCCAGCCCTGCCCAATTCTTGTGTCGTTTGGTTACACTAAATTCCTAAAATTGGAATTTATGGGGCAAAGGGCATTCAACCCTTAAAGACCTTTAACATTTCCTGCCAAAAGGCCCTCCCCGGAGCAGGATTAAGCCTCGAGCCCGGGGTGTGCGGTCACCCTCGACCCCACCGCCACCAACGCCGTTGTCGTCCCTGCCTTCTCATTTCCTCAGCGACAGGACTCAGAGGGCATTGCGTGCGGCTTCAGTTTAATTCGTAAAGGTCCTAGAGAGGGGAAACATCCTTCTAGAAATTTCTGACTTGCCTTTGTTGCTCGATCCCAGTAGGACTCTTTCTCTCCAGGCACTGGCTTCTGTCTTCCCTCGGAATTAGGACGGTGGCGGCTTCCACAGCTCCCTCCCCACAACGCTGTGGCCTCCACAGCTCTCACCCTGGGGCTCAGCTGTGTCTGTCTTTGTGGCCCCCTGACCTCAGAGCCCAGTGGGCTGGCCCACCCACGTTCCTTCCCCCATTCTTCTCAGTGTTTCCCAGGCACTATTTTCAAAGCAGACGTTTTGGGGTCACCTTGAGGCTGCGTACCACACATTTAGGTGCTGGTTTAGCTGAACTTGGAATTCTAGGTTGAAAATTAATTTCCTTCAATCCTCTGAAAACATCTGTGTTCTTCTGGTTCTCAGAATTTCACTGGGCCACTTGATAATCTGATGTCAGCACTCAGAGGCTAACAGCTTTTCTGAGAACATCTAGAGTTTTATCTTTCTCTTTGATGTCTTGATCTCCTTTTAATGTGTGTGTGTACATGTCGTCTGTTTGCCCTTTCAACCCGAGGCTCTTATCTTCCTTTAAGATGAAGCCACTCTCGTTATCTGATTCTTGAAATATGTACCCCTTTCCGTTCCTCCCTCTGCCTCTGTGATTTCAGTCGCATAGATCTTGACCCTGTGCGTCTAGTTTCTGCCTCTTAACCTTCCATTGTATTTTTTACCTCGAATCTCAGCCGCTTCCTTATGCCCTTGGGGGCCTTTCTTGACCCCATCTTCCATCTCCCTGAGTGTGTTCCCTGCGTTATAAGCCCGTCCATCAAGTCCACGGTCGTTTCCCCGGCCCAGCTTTTCCGCTGGTCTGGTTCCTGCTCCTTGTTCCAGCGCCCTCCATCACCTCGTGGACGGTGTTTATTAAGCTGCCTCTTAGTTCTGGGCTGCCTGGCGTGGATGGGCTTTCGTGTCCCATCACTTTCCCTGTGCATTTATATTCCCACGGGATGGGGTGGAGACAGGCATCCGGGGCCGGGGGGTGGGGAGCTGCTGCCCCACCACTGGGGGTGTAGAGGGAGATGAGTTGGGGTGAGCTGCTGGCTGCCACCTGGCTCCTTGCCCACCTGGGCTCCCCTGTCCCCGGGCTTGGGACCCCCACTCCTGCCCCAGCCCCTCCCGCACTTGGACCCGGCACTTCTGCCCCCGGCTTCTTACGTTGGGGAGGGGGCCGGTGGCTCCTCAGGTCCCACCCCCCCTGCTCTCACCATGACACCAGTAATGCCGAGTGAGAGGCCAGCACATACTGAAGGGGTGGGTCACGGTCAGAGCCACACGCCCCTCCCGCTGCAGGTGGGCTGAGGCCCAGGAAGCAGGCGGCTGGGAGGACGGGGGAGTCTGCAGACAGAGACCCCTGTCCTCTCCCCGAGGGCTGCCTGGAGGGGACAGCCAGCAGCGGGCCAGCCCGCGGCGGCCACTTCCAGGCTTTCGGGTCTGCCCGAGCATCTATTACGGTCTCCAGAAGCAACCCCGCCATCCCAGGAGGGAAACCTCGGGAACGTTCTGTCATGTTCTGTTGGATTCAAAAGTAGGTCTCGGACGATTTTTGGCGTCTCTCCTCCACGCTCGTTGCCAAACCAACTGCCGACTCCCTCCCAGTCCTTCCACATCTTCTTGCCTTTGACCTCTGAGACAGCACGGAAAGTTCCAGCCTCCCTGTTCGGATCTGACTCGAGGTCCCCAGCAGGTGTAGCCCGGGGCATGGGGGTAGGGTGCCAAGTCACAAGTTGGCCCTCAGGTCTGGGGTCCAGCTGTCTCCGGGGATTGATACCAACAACTCCCAAATGTTGCGGGGGGAGGGGGATTCTGATCAGTGAGGGGAAGTCCCTCGGAGACACCTGGGGATCCCAGTGACCTCCGACTTGTGCCGAGTCCTTGCAGGATCCCTGGGAGGAGGGAAGACCAGGGTGCTTTGGGTCTGCCCTTGGGGACCTCAGTTTTCCCGGGGTAAGGGATCGCTCACAGCACCAAGCAGACCACAGAGGAGGCTGACTGTGGCCCGGGGCAGCCAGTGTGTGCAGGAGGGTCGGGGGAGGGGGGGGTTGGCAGGAGCCATCACCCCAGAGGACCCCCGTGGAGATGTCCTGGGAGGGCTGAAGCTCTGGGGGCACTGATGACGGGGCGTGGCATCATGGCTCCACGCGTGACGGGGGTCTCGGCTTATAGGCCCTCGGGCAGAATGCTGTATTTTTTTTTTTTTTTTTTTTGCGGTACGCGGGCTTCTCACTGTTGCGGCCTCTGCCGCAGAGCACAGGCTCTGGACGCGCAGGCTCAGCGGCCATGGTTCACGGGCCCAGCCGCTCCGCAGCATGTGGGATCTTCCCGGACCGGGGCACGAACCCGCGTCCCCTGCATCGGCAGGCGGACCCTCAACCACTGCGCCACCAGGGAAGCCCCAGAATGCTGTATTTTTGATCTGGGATTGAAACGACTACAGTCTGCACCTAAAACTCCAGAGCAGCCGCCAGGGACGAGGGTGGGAGAGGCAGGGGAGTCTCCTCTCCGTTGTCCAGGGTCTGGGATAAAACTGCCGACCCCGCATCATTCAGAGAATCCACCCAGGCGGCTCTACCCTGGGCAGGCACGTTCCCCGGGCTGGCGGAAGATGGCCGTGGAAGGACCAGCCCATCTTGCCCCTTGGCCTCTGGCCTGCAGTCAGGCTTGCCCGGCATAAGGGAAGGACGGTGCCGGGTTCACTGCTGACAGCTCACAGCCGCCAGGGAGCTTCATTTCCTTGGAGAGTGGGTGGGTCTACAGCCCTAATTGACACCTGGGGAAGCTGAGGCTGGGAAACACCAGTGGCTCCCCAAGGACTCCCAGTTAGTAAATCACCACGTGGGTCTGCCCGAGGCCAAAGCCGGTGCTCTGAACCGTCTGCGGTCCTGCCACCAGCTCGGAGCGCACTTGATTACTGCTTATCAAGTCTGTGGGATGCGCTCCCCCAGGACACCTGGACACTGTCCTGTCTGTGGCTGGTCCAGGCAGCACCACTGTCTGTCCTGAGGCCTCTAGGACACCCCCCACGAGGCCAGCGCACCCAGGACCAAGAGCCATCCTCGTATGGCCTCACCGTGAGCACAGCAAACCCTAGGCCCCCTCTGGCTCTTGGTCTCTTCTTCTTCTTCCAGACTCTGGAAGGCTCCTGCACGTGTGTGTGAGCCCAGGGCTCAGGACCCCACAGGCACCACATGGCATCTGGTATCAAGTTACCTGGAATGTGTGACTGTGGGCCCTTTCAGCTCACATGTGGTTTCAGAGGTGATGCTTGGAGACCCCTGTGCTAGTCCTATATCAGTTTAAAAGAAATCCTTCCTGGCTTGAGAACAGAAAAAACAGTCACAGATTATTTAAGCTGTCATAAAGCAAGGACATGAATTTGGTTTAAAGGACGAACATTTACCGTTCTTGATGTAATTTCTGAGAGTCTTATAGTGAAGGAGAGAATCCAAATTGGAATCACACTGAATTAGGATGCAAGGGATTGCGGCGACCTGGTTAAACACTTGCACCAGCCATTTGCAATATTAAGCAGGACGATGGCACAGACACAAAAGGAAGACATGTACCCACGCTTCTCAGTGACTGACCGTTTTTTGTCAATGTGACGGTGCCTTTTGGCTCTCTGCGGAGAGAAGGCAGTCTGCCAGCGAAAGGCCAGGATGGGGCTGTGCACAACATCAAAGCACATGGGCAGAAGGCTTTGGCTGACCATCCCCTGCACCTCCCTCTGCATGGTCCGTTTGGCCGTCCCACTCTTGCTTGCATGCCTCCCTTGATGGCAGCCTCACTACTTCACAAAGAATCAGTCCTTTTATGGTGATGTTCCTGGTTTTGGTCCTTAGGAGACCCCACACTCACTCATCAGTGCTCTGGCTGGTCCAGCAGAGTCATCTGGAAACCAGCTTCCAGCAGCCTTGGAATGTTCTTAAAGGCGTACAGAGGAGGGGGAAAGCCCCAAGAAATAAAAAAGCCTGTTCTAAAGAGCTGGGATTTCCTGATTACTAGTCCCCAAACCAGGCCTTTTTACTGGCCATAGGGCATTTCATATTTAGCCCTTGGAAAGCACGCATTGACTAAAGGCGGGGGAATGGCATGTCTTGAATAGCATTTTGATGTAAATCCTCTTTGCCACATTTCATCCTGGCACTTCAAAGAAGCAGAGCCTCCTCTGTGAGCTCCTATTCACCACCTAAGACTTGTGTGCCCACTGGGGACAGCCCCCACCTCTGGCCTCTCAGTCCAGACTGGCGGGCTCACTGGTGGGCTCAGCCACAAAGGAGCAGCCGCGTGGAGGGGAGAGACACTAGGCACAAGAGGAGCAGATCTCAGCAGAGACACAGCGACTGACACAAAACAGACGTGGCTTGTCTTCATCAAGGGCTTTGAAGAAAGAAATCCAAGCCGGATCGGATTCTAACAAGATGCAAACAGTTTGCACACAACCATCAGTGGGAGGTGCTTGACATAACGTCTTGCGAATGGCGGCTCACGATGACATGCCCATCTGCAGACGGCTAAGGGGAGTCCCGCGTGCACAGATGCTTTCCCGGAGCCATCCTTGTGCTGCTGCAATTCATTTTTTCCAAAGTGGCGCACGGACTAAAATGATCTTAATCGTAAGCTACTATTAACATGCCACAGCCGCTACATACCTTTTTTTTTTTTCACAAAAGTAATTCAAAACAAATGTGCCAGCACCAGGAGTACAGGGGGATGTTTGCACATGGCGGTGTGGAGGCATGGGGAAGGCTCCAGTGCCATCTAGCTCTCGTTACCATGCGCCCATGTGAAATGCAGCCAACCGACACCGTGCAGTTCCAACTCCAGCAGAGTTTTAAAGACGGCCACTGCACCCATTTTCCTTCAGTGCCACCACCACAAGCTTTAGGTGACCTGCACCTAGAAGTTTCCTATGATTGCTGTACCAGATTGCCACAAACGCGGCAGCTTGAAACAGCACAGGTGTATTGACTTACAGTTGTGAGGCCATAAGTCCTCGAAACAAGGTGTCATCAGGGCCGCCTTCTTTCTGCAAGTGCTAAGGGAGAATCCACTCCCTGGCCTTTTCCAGCTTCTAGAGGCACCTGCATCCCTCGGTTCATGGTCCCTTCCTCCGTCTTCAAAGCCAGCAGCACAGCATCGTCATCATCGTCTCTCTCACCTCTGCTACCCTTCAAGTAAAAAGTTCTGCTGAAGCCAGAGCTGAGAATGCAACATTCAGAAATGAGGAAGGAATTTAAGTGTTTCACTGCAAGAGACAACTGAACACAGCGATGCAGAAAATCAGGGACAAAAAAAGCTCTAGGACATGTAGAAAACAAATAACAAAATGACAGAAGTAAGTCTCTCTCTATCAGTAACTACTATAAATGTAAATAGATTAAACGATCCAATCAAAAGGCAGAGACTGGCAGACTGAATTAAAACATGTGATTATGCTGTCTACAGAAGACTCACTTGAGATCTAAAGACACAAATAGATTGAAAGTAAAAGGGTGGAAAAAGATATTCCATGCAAGCAGTGACCAAAAGTGAGCAGGGGTGGCTATAGCAATATAAGACAAAATAAACTTTAAATCAAAAAAAAGTTATAAGAGGGACATTGTATTAATAAAAATTCAATACAGAAAGAATATGTAACAATTATAAACACTTATGCACCTAATGACAGACCATAAAAACATAAGATGCAAAAACTGACAGAATTGAAGGAGGAAATAGACAGTTATACAATAATAGTTGGAGACTTCAATACCCCACTCTCAATAATGGATAGAACAGCTAGACAGAAGATAAGTAAAGAAATAGAGGACTTAACACAATAAACCAACCAGTTCCAACAGATGTATACAGAACGCTCTGTCCAACAAAAACAGAATACACATCCTCCTCAAGTGCACATGGGACATTTTCCAGGATAGACCATCTGTTAGGCCACAAATTAAGAATCAACAGATTTTTAAAAGACATCAACAGATTTTAAACATCATACAAAACATCTTCTCTGACCACAACGGGATGAAGTTGGAAATCAAGAGCAGAAGGTAAACTGGAAAATTCACAAAATCGTGGAAATTAAACGACACCCTTTAAAATAACCAGTAGATCAAAGAAGAAATCACAAGTGAAATTAGAAAATACTTAGAGACGAATGAAAATGAAAACATGACACGCCGAAACTTATGGGATGCAGCAAAGGCTGTGCTAAAGGGGAAATCTGTAGCTGTAAATGCCTGTGTGAAAAGAGAGGAAAGATCTCAGCATCACTAATTATCGGATAAACGCAAGTCAAAACACGATGAGCTACCGCCTCACGCTTGTTAGAATAGTTATCATAAAAAAGATGAGAGATAAGTGTTGGCAAGGATGTGGAGAAAAGGGAATCCTTACACACTGTTGGTGGGAATATGAATTGGTGCAGCCACTACGGAAAAGAGTATGGAGGTCCCCCCCAAAATTAACAACAGAACTACCAGATGATCCAGCAATTCCACTTCTGGGTATGTATCTGAAGGAAACAAAGCTGCTATAATGAAGAGATATCTGTACACCCCCATGTTTATTGCAGCATTAGTTACAATAGCCAAGACATGGAAGCAACCTAAATGTTCATCAAGTGGATGAATGGATAAGAAATGTACTATATATACACAATGAATATTATTCAGCCATAAAAAAGAAGAACACCCTGCCATTTGCAAAAATATGGCTGGACCTTGAGGGAGTTATGCTAAGTGAAGTTCATTCATCAGACAGAGAAAGGTGAATGCTGTATGGTCTCATTTATATGTGGAATCTAACAAATCTGAACTCATAGGTACGAAGAACAGATTGGTGGCTGCCAAGGGCAGGAGGTGGGACCTGGGGAATATGATGAAGGTGGTCAGAAAGTGCAAACTTCCAGTTATAAGTTCTGGAGATGTCACGCACAGCGGAGTGACTACAGTTAACAATACCATTTTGTAGATTTGAAAGTCACTAAGACAGTGGATATTAAGCAGTTCTCATCCCAGGAAGAAAAATTATAACTCTGTGAGGTGAGGGATGTTAACTAAGCTTATGGTGGTAAAATCATTTCATGTTATTTGCGTACATTAAATCATTATGCTGTACACCTGAAACTAACGCAACGTTATACGCCAATTACATCTCAATTCAACTGGGAAGAAAACAAGACAGATCTCAAATCAACAACCTAACTGTACAACTTGAGGAACTAGGAAAAAATGAACAAATTAGACCCAAAGCTAATAGAAGTAAGGCGATAATACAGATCACAGGAGAGGTAAATAAAATCGGGAATAGAAAAATATAGAGAAAATTAACGAAATTAAAGGTTAGTTCTTTTCAAAGATCAAAAACATGGACAAACCTTTAGCTAGATGGGCTAATTAAAAAAAGACTCGAATTACTAAAATAAAAAATGAAAATGGGGACATTACTACTGATCCTTCAGAAATAAAAAGTATTACGAGAGAGTACCGTGAGCAACTGTACAGCCACAAATTGGATAACTTGGATGAAACGGAAAGATGTCTAGAAACTCAAAACCTAACAAGACTAAATCACAGAGACAGAAAATCTGAATAGACCTATACATAACAAGGACATTGAATCAGTACAAGCACACCTCAGAGACATTGTGGGTTTGGTTCCAGATCACCGCGATGAAGCAAATATCGCAATAATACGAGTCACACGAAATCTTTGGTTTCCTAGTACATATAAAAATGATGTTTACACTGTACCATTGTCTATTAAGTGTGCAATAGCATTGCGTGTAAAGAAACAATGTACATACTTAACTGAAAAATACTTAATTGCTAAAAAACACTAGCGCTCCTCTGAGCCTTCAGCAAGTCATAATCTTTTTGCGGGTGGAGGGTCCTGCCTCTGCGTCGGTGGCTGCTGACTGGTCAGGGTGGTGGGTGCTAAAGGCGGGGGCGGCTGCGACGATTTCCTAAAATAAGACAATGAAGTTCGCTGCATCGAGTGACGACTCCTTTCACGAACGATTTCTCTGTAGCACGCAATGCTGTTTGATAGCACATTATCCACAGTAGAACCTCTTTCAAAATTGGAGTCAATCCTCTCAAACCCTGCTGCTGCTTTATCAACTAAGTTTACGTAATATTCTAAACACTTTGCTTTGAGATTCCATCTCAAGGAGCTACTTTCCTTGCTCATCCATTCAAGCTGTATTATGACACTGCAGTAATTCAGTCACATCTTCAGGTCCTACTTCTCATTCTAGTTCTTTTGTTATTTCTACCGCGTCTGCAGTTACAATAGTAACATCAGAAATCACTGATCACAGATCACCATGGCAAACATAATAATAATAATGGAAAAGTTTGAAATATTGCAAGAATTATCAAAACGTGACACAGGGAAATAAGATGTGCAAATGCTGTTGGAAAAATGGCACTGATAAACTTGCTCAATACAGGGTTGCCACAAACATTCAATTTGTAAAAACTGCCGTATCTGTGAAGTGTATAAAGTGCAATAAAAGAAGGTATGCCTGTAATCAAACATCCCCTTGCAAAGAAAAGTCCTGCACCTGATGGCCTCACTATTGAATTCTACCAAACATTTAAAGAATAATGAATACCAATCCTTCTCAAGTGTCCACAAAATATTGAAAAGGGAAGGATACTTCCTAACTCATTCTATGAGACCAGCATTACCCTGATATCAAAACCAGACAAGGACACTACAGGAAAACTACAGATCAATATCCCTCATTAACGCTGATGCGAAAATTCTCAAAAAGCACTAGCAAACTGAACTCAGCAGCATATCAGAAGGATTATACACCATGACTAAGTGGATTTACTCCTGGAATGCAAGGATGATTCAATGTAACAAAATCAATCAACATAATATGCCACATTAACAGAATGAAGGGAAAAAAAACCACATGACCAACCTATCTGATACAGAAAAAGCATTTGACAAAATTCAACACCCTTTCATGATAAAACACTCAACAAACTAGGAATGGGGGAAACTACCTAAACATAATAAAAGCCATATATGAAAAGCCCACAGCAAACATCATACTCAATGGTGAAAGATTGAAAGCTTTTCCTCTAAGATCAGGAACAAGACAAGGATGCCCATTTTTGCCACTTCTATTCAACATAGTCCTGGAAGTTTTAAAGCTATTAGGCAAGACAAAGAAATGAAAGGTATCCAAACTGAAAAGGAAGAAGTAAAACAATAATTGTTCACAGATGATAGGATTTTATATGTAGAACGCCCTAAATATTCCACAGAAAGCCTGTTAGAGTCAATAAATGTATTCAGTAGCAGAATACAAAGTCACCACACAAAAACCAGTTGCATTTCTATAAAATACTTAGGAATAAACTTAACCAAGGAGGTGAAAGACTTGTACAATGAAAGTGACAAAACATTGCTGAAAGAAACTAATGATGACTTAAATAAATGAAAATACATCCTATGCTCATTGATTGGAAGGCTTAAAATTGTTGAGATGTCAATACAACCCAAAGCAATTTACAGATTGAAGGCAATCCCTATCAAAATTCCAATGACTTCTTTACAGAAATAGAAAAACCCAGCCTAAAATTCATATGGAACCTCAAGGGACCTAAGAGAGCCAAGATGACCTTGAAAAAGAACAAAGCTGGGGACTCACAATCCCTGATTTCAAAACTTACTATAAAGCTACAATGACCAAAACAGTGTGGTATTGGCACAAAGACAGACATAGAGACCAGTGGAATAGAATAGAGAGCCCAGAAATAAATCCTCAAATATATGGTCAAATACATTTTCACAAGGATGTCAAGGCCATTCAATGGGGAATAGACAGTCTTTTCAACAAATGGCACAGGGAATACTGGATATTCACAAAAGAATGACATTGGATTCTTCCTTTACACCATATGCAAAAATTAACTAGAAATGGATCAAAGACTTAAATGTAAGACATAAAGCTATAAAACTCTTCAAAGAAAACAGTGCAAAAGCTTCATGACATGAGATTTGGTAATGGGATATGACATGAAAATCATAGGCGATAAAAGAAGAATAGACAAATTGGATTTCATGAAAATTAAAACATTTTGTGCATCAAAAGATAATATCAACAGAGTAAAAATGTAACCCACAGAATAGGTAAAAACATTTGCCAATCATATATCTGATAAAGGGTTAATATCTGGAATATATAGAGAACTCCTAAAACTCAACAACAACAAAACAAACAACCCAATTTTAAAAAATGGGCAAAGGACTTGAATAGTCATTTCTCCAAGGAAGATATACGAATGGCCAATAAGCACATGAAAAGATGCTCAACCTCACTGATCCTTAGGGATGTAAATCAAAACTACAGTTAGATACCACCTCATACCCATTAAGATCACTACTGCTACTACGAGAGAGAGGATGCGGAGAAATTGGAACCCTTGTGCGCTGTTGGTGAGAACGCAAAATGGCACATCTGCTATAGAAACCAGTATGGTGGTTCCTCAAAAAATTAAAAATAGAATTACCATATGATCCAGCAATTGCGCTTCTGGGAAATGGCCAAAAGGATTGAAAGCAGGGTCTCAAAGAGATATTTGTATACCCGTGGCCATAACAGCATTTTTCACAATAGCTAAAATATGGAAGGAACCCAAGTGTCCACTGACAGATGAATGGATAAGCAAAATGTGGTCTATAAATACAATGGAACATTATTCAGCCTTAAAAGAAAGGAAGTTCTGACACAGGCTTCAACATGGTTGAACCTTGACGACATTGCACTGAGTGAAATAAGGCAGTCACCAGAAGGCAAATACTGCACGATCCCACATACACAAGACACTTAGAGTAGACAAAATCGTAGAGACAGGAAGTAGAATGGTGACTGCTGGGGGCTGGGGGAGGGGAGGGGAGGGGCAGTTATTATCTAATGGGCATGGAGTTGCAGTTTTACAAGATGAAAGGAGGCCCAGAGAAGGATGGTGGTGATGGTGGTACAACAGCGTGAATGTCCTTAATGCCACAGAACTGTGCATTAAAAAAAGGTTAAAAAAGGTTCAGATGCTAAACTGTGTCATGTATATTTTACCACAATAAAAAAAAATTGAAAAGAAAATTTGGTGGCTTAAAACAACGGTAGATTATTGTCTCACATAGTTCTGTGGGTTAACGTGGTTCGTCCAAGATGCCTTCAACGGCACGTCTGGTGCCGTGTCTAGACGGGATGGCTGGGCTCACCCTAGTCTACTGAGGAAGCACTTACATGTGGCCCTCCGCGTGGTGGTCTCAGGGTGGGTGGGCTCCAAGAGTCCTGGGTGGAAGCTGCAAGACTTCTTAGGACGAGCTTGCGGTTCCCAGGACACCCCTTCTGGTGCATCCTCTTCCTCATGCTGGTTGCTAAGGACAGCTCGGATTCCGTGGGGGAGCATCAAAGAATGAGCAGTTATCCTGAACCAACCCGTCATGTCAGAGTCTGCTCCTTGCCCCATCGTGTAGCAGTCATGCAGGTTGGGTGGGGGACCCACATCCAGCTCCAGATGTGCACTGCCCAGAGCTTTCGCCCCTGCCATAGTGATTGGGTCAAGGACGGACAGTAGAGGCCCAAGCTGGTCGCATCATGCAATCCCTCCAGCCCTGATAATTGGTTGAGGTTAGAATGTGCGTGACATGACCTGTTTGCATTTATGTCCAGAGAGGTGACATCCTCCTTCTCTTGCTTCAGGCCAGGGCTGCCCAAGAAATAGAATGAGAGCCACATGTGTAATTTACAGTTTTCTAGTAGTCACATGAAAACAAGTAAACAAGAATAGATAAAATTAATTTTAATGTTTTATTTAACTCAAGATGTCCCCAGTATTATTATTTCAACAGGTGATCAATTTAAAAATGACTACTAAAGGACTTCCCTGGTGGTCCAGTGGTTAAGACTCCGTGCTCCCAATGCAGGGGGCCCGGGTTCGATCCCTGGTCAGGGTACTAGATCCCGCATGCCACAACTAAAGATCCCGCATGCCGCAATGACGATCCCACGTGCCGCAACGACGATCCCAAGTGCCACAACTAAGAACCGGCACAGCCAAATAAATAAATATTTTAAAACTAAAATTAAAATGACGACTAGGATACTTTACATTTTTTTTATGACATCTTCCAAATCAGACATGGACTTTATTTTCCATGCATCTCAGTTTCAGTCGGCAAGCCTCATTTCCTGTGTTGAGCAGCCAGTGAGGCCAGTGGCTACCCCGGTGGATGGTGCACGTTTCCAGGGTGAGGGGAAGGATTAGGCCGACTTCACACCCCAAGATGGTGCAGGCATCACCACGTGCGGAACAGAACAGAGAGGACGGCAGAGAAACCAGAACGAGGCCTGTGCAATCCTGCCCTGAGGACCGCACTGCTACCGGGGTTTTCAGCAACGAGTCAATAACTTCGTAATTGCTTCAGCCTGTGGGAGCTGTGCTTTCGATGCCACACCCAGCGGCCTGGCTGTCAACCCCACTTCTGTCTGGTGGTCTGGGAGGGTCACCCCTTTGAAGAGGGCCAGCTGGCTTTTGAGAGGCTTCTCGCTGATTTGGTGGGGGGGGGGGCCCTACCTCTTTCAGAAAAAAGAAAACCAAATTCAGAAATACAGATTGGGTTAGGGGATTTGTAAGGGCCCTGTGCAGAGCCCACAGCACAGCCGCCGCCGGCCCTGGGTCTCTGGTCACGCCCGGGCAAGGCTCAAATCCCTACACACCTGCTCCACCAGGATTCCCCCTCAGTGCCCTCTATGGCTCCCTTCTTAGCGTTGTCGGGCTTGTGCGTTCTATGCAGTTTTGACCAGATCTCATCATTTTATTGTGCTTCTCCCATCATTACAAACTCTGCAGAAATGTACACACGTGCTTCAGAATCCAATCACCAGTCTGTCGCTGGCCGTCCCCAGGAGGAGGGCATGTGGGGAGGGGGTCTCCCAGGGCCTTGATGTCAGTCACCTGAGGTGAGGGGCGCACCGCCCTGAGGTCTGCATCAATATGTTTTCCCTGGAAGAGACCCGCTGTGAGCTCTCGGAGGTGAGACACGTGGGCTGGTTTGGGCTAATGAAAGCTTCCTGGGCAGCTGGTGAGTCTAGACGAGGGCAGGGCACACCTGACCCATGACCCAGGACAATGGGGTTGGTGATGGAGGAGGGGCCCGGACAGGGGTCAGGAGTCAGTCCAGCAGGAAGGGAGACTCCGAGGCCACCCCCCTTCCCCGCAGCGTGGAATGCTGAGCTTCCACTGGACCAGGACGCTTCAGGGTCCCCTGGAACCAAGCACTCCCTTGGGCTCAATCCTGGCCTGCGGCAGCCTCCTGCCACCTGGCTTTGGGGTAAAGGGTGGTTTCCAGCCTCCCCTGGCTCCCTCTGAGGGTGGGGAGCCCTGCGGGAGGACCAGCTGCCGTCCCGCCATCCAGGCCAGGCTGGCATCCTCACTGGATGGGGGATGGGCACATTAGGAGGTCTTGAACTTCTTTGCTGGGCGGAGGAGGGGCTTACCCACTGGGGACGCCGACCCTCTGTCCCTGTCCTCCCTCCACTGATGGGGACACACGTGGGGGGCAGCCTTCCCAGGTGGGAGGAGTCTCCACGTGCCCTTGCTGTCCACGGGGCTGACCTCGAGGCAGAGGTGACCAGCAGAGCCCTCCTGGCGGTGCCCAAGGCTGGGGGCCATCCCCCTGCCTGTTTCCTGGGTTGCTCATCACCATGTACTCTTCACTAAAGGATGAAAACAGGCCCTCGCCCTCCCCCAGTCGTCCCGGGACCCTGACCACACGGCGCCAGGAGGCCCGTGACCACTGTCGCAGTGCCGGGTCTGGTCCCGGGTCTCCAAGCCCCACGTGCCCCGGGCGTCCTGCAGAGAGCCGAACCTTGCCGTGTGTTCACAGAGCGAGGGTCCAGGAGGGGACCCGGGGTCAGAGCGCTGCCAGCCTGGGCTCCTGGAGGGAGGGTCTGAGAGGCAGGCCTGGGCAATCTTGCTGCCAGGTGGGCAGCCTGGTGCGGTGGGCGCAGGCGCTGCAGGAGGTGCTGGGGGGAGGGCGGAGCAGCTGCGTCCACACACACACACACACACCCCGCCTCCCCAGACTCCCCAAGCCTGGCTTGTGTCCAGTTCTCAGGGGACCGGGAGGGGACCCGGCTCCCACGTGTGGGCACCACCAGCCTGGGTCCCAGAGACTCCTGTGCTGGAGGGGTGTATGGGGAAGTGAATTTTTAAAACCGGGGTTCAGAGTCGCTTTAATAATTAGACATTTAAGCCATGGCTGGAGGGGAGGTGACGGGGGCGGGCCCTGGCACGGGGGGCTTCTGCTCTGTACCCCACACTGGGTCTCTGTTACACAGGCAGCAAGAGCTCGGCCTCAGGGACCCAGCGTGGATCTCACGACGTGGCTCAGGGCCGCGGAGGGGCTTCCACAGTGTCCGGACTGGGGGCCTGTCCCCCTGCCTGGGATGGAGCAAAGGGGTTTCAGGGAGCTGGAAACCAGGGCACAGAGGATGGGGCCTCACTTGGGGTCCACCTGCCCCTCTCCAGCCAAGCTCTGGTTCTAATCTCTGGGCCAGGCCTGCCCTTTTATCTGATGGAGGATGGAGACCCCTCGTCCTGCCTGGCATGGTGGGCCTTCGGAGGTGTCCTGCCCTGAAGTGCCCCGTGCTCTGTGCTTGTGGGAGGTTGGGTGCTGGCCCTGGGTTGGGACCCGCCCTGCTCTGATGGCAGAAAGCCCCCTCCTCCCGGAGCTGGCATATGCAAAGCAGTGCTCACCCTGTCCTTGAAAGCCAGACCCAGAGGTGGGCGGGAGGGGCAGCAGTCGGGGGGCCTCCAGCGCCAGGTCCCGCGTCCCAGGCCCCCATCCGCCTGTCGCTGGGAGGCCTGGGGTGGAGGGGAGCTGCAAACACCGTCCCACTGTGGCCCTGGTGCAGGTCTTGCCCTGGGGGAAAGGCTCCTCCATCCTGGGGTCAGAGAGCTCTGAGAGTCACGTTCGCCTTTGAGCCTGGAAGGCAGGAGGGAGGCCTGTCCTGCCGTAGCCGCAGGGCCACCCTGGGTCCCCTCCCCGGGTCCCCTCCCCGCTCACACAGAGTCCCGTTCAGCCTGCGCACAGCGCCGATGGTCGGGCCCACGCCCTGGAAGGGCCGTCTGACCACACGGCCCAGCCTCACTCCTGGCGGGGAGGTACGACAAGGTCCCTTGAGCCAGGCCACGGCGGGGCAGATGCTCCAGTGGAGGAGGGTGCCACCCTCCCCCAAAGTGGGCAGGGCCCACCGTGACCCTGCCTCTGGAATCAGAAACTGTGTGGGCCAGAGGGAAGCAGCAAAGCGAGGAGGGCCAGCGTCTGGCCCCTCGCCAAGTCTGAAGGCCCCACCCGAAAGCAGCGCTGACCACCCCTGGGAAACTGGGGGGGCTGACGGGGAGGGAGCTGAGTGTCCGAGCGAGCGAGCACCGTTCAGGCCGCCCGGCAGCGACTGGCGCTTGGCTCAAGGAAGGTGTGACTTGGACAGCACCCTCTCAAGACTGGGGGTCCCAGGCCAAGAGCTTGGGGTGTCAGAGACCGGGCACTGCCGTGCCCCCTGCTAGACTCAACTCCCGAGACCACGGGTCACCACTGAATGGGTGGAGGAGTTCGCTGTGCGGGGCCCTGGGTCCCAGTGGGTCAGGGGGTTCAAGACGGCCGCCTGCATTTCGGCTTCCCAGCCTGGGAGACAAAGCAGAGCCCTTGGTCCTGGAAACCAGAGCCCCTCCCCTCCCCGCCCCCGTGCCTGTGTGGTCCAGGTGGGAGGTGTGCTGGCCTGTGAGGCGGAAGCCGTTGAGCCTCTCTCAGGCACTACTTAGAGTTTCTTTTTTCTCAGCCAATAGTAGCGCCTGGGCTGTCTTTGGGGTCAGCGCTCCTTGGGCTAGAACGGCCGTGACCCAGCGATGCCCACAGATGTTAGACTCGGGGCGGGGGCTTGCACCCACCCCTCCCTCCGGCAGCCTCCACCCTCCGCTCCCCCAGGTGTAGGCTCTGCAGCCTTTTCACTGTCACCTGCGTGAGAGGCCTTGGGAGTCTGCAGGGAGGGGCTGCCACCCAGTGCAGGGGGCCCGAAGCCTGTGCCCCGTGGGGATCCCACCAGGGACCGGCTGCCTGTGCTGTAAGCCCGTCTGAGGCTCCCGTGGTTTGGGGCCTCCCCAGCTGCCTGGGCTCAGGTCTCGGGCTGTGGGTCCCACGACTGAATTGGGTGCTGCTGCCTGTGGGGGCCCCGGGGACGGAGGAAGCTGAGTCCACCCTACGTCGGCGTCAGTGTCCTGGGGCTGCCGGCCCCCAGCACCCAGCACCACACTTGGGTGCCCTCCCGTAACAGGAGTTTATCCTCTCCTGGCTCTGGAGGCCAGAAGACGCCAAGGTGTCGCAGGGCCGAGCTCCCTCTGGAGGCGCCTTCCCGCCTCTTCAGCCCCCGGCAGCCCCACGCGTCCCTTGGCTTGTGGCCGCATCCCTCCGACCTCTGCCTCTGTCTCTGTCTTCCCTCCAGGCACCGCAGTCTTGAATTCCCTCTTCCTTCTCAGGTAAGGACCCCTGTCCTTGGGTTGAGGTCACACCTAATCCAGGATGGTCTGGTCTCAAGATCCTTATCTAATTACATCTGGAAAGTTCCCTTTTCCAAATAAGGCCACACTCACAGCTTCTGGTGCTGAGGACCCAGACATCTTTTGGGGCCACGGTTTGACCCACTACAACCACCACCCATGCAAGCTGGAGGCAAGGCCGCTGACCCACCCGCCTGCCTGGGCTTTGTAGCCCCAGGTGTAAACTGAGGGGCCTGGGGCTGGTGACCTCCTCTGAGCCCTCGGCTGTAAGCCCCCCGTCGTGAAGACGAGGATGCACCCAGAGCACTGGGAAGGTGCAGAGCGTCCATGGTAGGGCTTGAAGGCGCCTCGAGGAGCTCCTGGTAACAACCCTCAGGGTGGCTCCCACAGCAGGAGAAGCTGCCGGGAGCAGAGGCAGCCTGAGCAGGGGCCAGCAGAGAAGCAGGAAGGAGGGGCAGGGCCGGGGAGCCTCAGGAAACAAGCACCGCATCCTGACCGCTGTAAGCAAACAACGGAAGAGCGCGCACAGTTATCTATCAGCCGGTAACGCTCAGACTCTCCTCTGGGTGGCTCAGAACAAGAGCGACCCCCCTCATCTCACCCGATGCGGGGTGAGCCCCCTGCTTCCAGCCAGCGAGGGTGCCTGAGAGGGGACGGGCAGGTTTCTTCCAACTATAGGTGCCTTGGTGGCCAGCCCTCCCTTTACACACCCATCCGTCTGCTTATCCTAAAAAGCCAGGGCGGTCCTAAGGCTCTCCTCTGGAGGCGGCCCCAAGTCTCTGCCCGGGCCAGCCGAGTCCCCAGTGCATCCTGAGCGTTGGGTAAGATGTTCGAGAATCACTTTTACCACTTGTGTATCACTCATAAGGCGTTCCAATTTAAATTCGGTGGCCCTGTCAACAATACCAAAGAGGGTGTCGGACAAGACAGCGGCTCACCTCCGCACGGGCAGCCCCGGTGGACACGGCGACCCCTTGGCGACAGGGATGAGCTGGGTCCTTCCTGAGCCTTTGCCATCCTGGGCTGCCTCTGCCTGCGTGGCCCGAGGAGGCTCCCTGCCACCCTGCCCACACCAGATTTGCTCCAGCTGGAGGGCGCTGGAGGGTGGGCCCCTTCTCTTGGAGGGCACGCTCTGGACCATCCACATCCACATCCACTCACATCCCCTGGGACAGAACAGAGTCACACGTCCACCCCAGCAGCGGCAGGGATGCTGGGGAAGCAAGTGTTTATTCTGGGTGGCCGTGTGCCAGCGGGTGGGCGCTCGTTACCAAGGCGAGAAGGGGAGAAAGCACGTCGGGCAGAGCCAGTGATCTTGGCCACACGCGGGCTGTTCCTCCCCCGCCAGGGGTGACAGTAGAATACTGAGGAAGTGACCGTCTTATCGTCCGTCCATTTTCAAGACCCTCCCCACGGAAGGATTGTACATCCTGGGCTGTCGGCTTTGAGGGTGCCGTGTGACGTCTTTGGCCGATGAAACAGCAGCAGAATCGTGGTCACTGCTCAGAGAAGCTCAAAAGCTAGCCTGGGCCCCTTCCCTCTTCTCTGCCAAGACTGGCCGTGGGTCCGACAGAGGCAGCAGCTTTCCAGGCGGCTGCCAAGAGGGTGATGCAGACCAGACTCTCCGCCGACCCTGGTGGACCCGTGGCGTGAAGGACAAATGGCTCTTGGCTGAGGGAGGCCGCTGGGATCTGGGTGCCATATGCTACCGAGGCGTAACCTAGCCTCCCAAGGCTGATATACGTAACCCACGACATGTGGTATTTCTGCGAGCGTCCACGAGTGTGTGTGCACAGAGCTGAGAGCATAAACTACAGACGGGTCAGAATTGTGCTTTTTCCAGTTAACTTACTTCAGAGACTTTCCCATTTCATTCAAGTTCTTGAACCCATTTTTAGTGGCCCGAGGCCCAGATATGGCACGTTTTTGTCCAACCCGCCCTGCTGATGGACATATATTGATAGATTGCAGTAGAGTTTGTGTTACTTTACACAATGATGTGAAGATTATCTTTGTATATATGTGTTTGAATTCCTTATTATTTAACTTAATGTCTGGAAATGGAATTTCTGGGACAGAGTATATAAACAGCTTAAGGCTCTTTCTACACATTTGCCAACTTGCTTTCTAGAAACACTCTATGGATTCGCCCTTTTGTTGGCAAAATACTAGGTCATGTCTCACCCTAAGCTCACCAGCGCTATCGTTTCTTAAAGTCTTGGCCATTTTGATAGAAAAAACGTGCTCTTTTGTTTGTATTGCATTGATCAACAGCGAATTTAAATTGATTTTAGAAATACGTCTGATAACCGCTTATGTTTCTTTTATGGTGACTTTTTGATTTGTCCAGTTTTTTCTATTAACGTCCTGGTGGTGTGAAAAGTACTTGCTATTCTCTTAAGTCAGTACAGTCACATAGCGAAGATGTGTTCACGGGCGCGTTGAACAAGCCTCTGGCTCCCAAGATGAGGACTTTTCACGCGTTGAATGCCTGGTTTTTGTCTGTCTGGTGGTGACCTCTGGATCCCTTATGGTATGTCTGGAATTTGGAATGATATACTCACCCTGCTCTATTTTTGCCAAGCTCTGCTG
Source organism: Phocoena phocoena (assembly GCF_963924675.1). NCBI lineage: Eukaryota > Metazoa > Chordata > Mammalia > Artiodactyla > Phocoenidae > Phocoena > Phocoena phocoena. The sequence goes on along the minus strand of NC_089225.1, from coordinate 114,252,771 downwards.
TCTTCCTGCGATGGTGGTGGAGAATTTAGCTCATCAAGCCCTCCGGCCCCATCCCTGTGTCCTGTGCTCAGTTTTCTTTTCTGGCTGCGCCTCGAGGCTTGTGGGATCTTAGTTCCCCAACCAGGGATCGAACCCAGGCCCTGACAGTGAACGCGCTGAGTCCTAACCACTGGGCAGCCAGGGAATGCCCAGCTGTGCTCGGCTCTTTCATGGCCCATCTTTCACTCTAATCACCACTAATTACATTTGCCGTATCCCAAGTCCCCGCGTGAAGACCACAGCGCCCCTGCCCCATCCTTTCACCTCTTTCCACTCCTTCCTATGTTCACATTTCACTTTCACCTTGGCAAGGTGGGTGACGTTTGCATTCTGCTCTGAAATTGCATTAAGTCTTCTCTACTTTACCCCAAAGTTTAAAATCTAAAATTTAAAAACAAGAGTGTCTACCTTATTGTGACTATGTAAATATTATCTTAAAGCCAGAAAATTTATTTGTATTATTTAATTGAAACTTTGTTATATTACTTATTTCAGAGCCATGATACAGCTTCACGGCTCCTTCATGGCACAGCTATTTGTTTTTCCTAGAATTATTACTATTCTTTTTTTGCGGTACCCGGGCCTCTCATTGTTGTGGCCTCTCCCGTTGCGGAGCACAGGCTCCGGACGCACAGGCTCAGTGGCCATGGCTCACGGGCCCAGCCGCTCCACGGCATGTGGGATCTTCCCGGACCGGGGCACGAACCCGTGTTCCCTGCATCAGCAGGCGGACTCTCAACCACTGCGCCACCAGGGAAGCCCTGCCTAGAATTATTAACTGCCTCTTTTTATCCTCACACTGTCTGTCTTCGTCACTTAGTGAGCTGTGTAAGAGTCTCAAGGATGGTACCTGATCTTTGAAATCCCTCTTCTCACGATGTTTCCCCCTGGAACCTGTGTCTGCTCAACCCAGTCTCGGGGGGCTGCTTGCTGGGGTCCTGGCAACTTCACCTGTTCACCCCTCAGTGGAATCTGCTGTGATCTGGATCTTATCGCTCTCTGATGCGTCGGACGTTTTCGTCTTTCAAGGACCCACATCCTTAACACAAGTGATCAAAGAAAAAAATAGATAAATTCGAGTTCATCAAAATTTAAAGCTTTTGTGTGCCAAAGGACACGATCACTAAAGTGAAAAGACAGCCTACAGAACGGGAGAATATATCTGCAAATCATGTATCTGGTAAGGGTCTGGTACCTACAACTCAAAAATAAAGAGACAAATGACATAAGTAAAAATGGCAAAGCATCTGAATAGACATTTCTCCAAGGAAGACATATGAATGGCCAATAAATACATGGAAAGGTACTCGACATCACTAGTCATCAGAGGAAGGCAGGTTAAAACCCCAGTGAGATGCCACTTCACACCCGCTAGGATAATTAGAACCAAAACATCAGATAACAAGTGTCCGTGAGGATGTGGAGAAATCAGAACGCTCACGCACTGCTGGTGCCGTTACTTTAGAAGACAGTCTGGTAGTTCCTCAAAAACTCAAACAGAGAATTACCATGTGTCCCGGCAATTCTCTTCTTAGCTATATACCTGAGAGAATTGAAAATATATGTTCAAACAAAAACTTGTACGCAAATTGTTCACAGAAGCATTCTTTATAATAACCACAAAGTGGGTATAATCCAAATGTCCATAAACAGATGAATGGATAAACAAAATGTAGCATATCCATAAAACGGAACATTCTTCAGCCATAAAAAGGAATGAAGTGCTCATCCACGCTACAATGTGGATGAAGCTTAAAAACATTGTGCTAACTGAAAAAAAAAAAAAGACATACACAAAGGCTACATATCATAGGCTTCCATTTATTGGAAATGTCCAGAATAGGGAAATCCATAGAAACACTAATTCGATTAGTGGTTGTCAGGGGCTGGGGGAAAAGAGGAGTGGGAGTGAGAGCTTGTGGGTACGGGGTTTCATCTCTGGGTTGTGGAATGGTCTGGAATTCGATAGTGATGATGGTTGCGTGACGTTGTGGACATACTACTGGCTACGGAACGGTATACTTTAAAACGGGACCTTATAGAATGTAACTTGTATCTCAATAACAATTAAAAAACCCACACACTTGTGTGATTTCCTTTTCAAAAAGGATCTGTGAAGAACCCTCTCTGAGAACTTACGTACCCAAACACGTCTTTATTCTCCACCCATGTCTGTCTATCGATTGACTGATTGAGCGATTGCTGTCTAGGGCGTACCTCCCAGACTCTCCCTGGTTAATGCTTCCCTGGTGAATGTCTCTTGGATTTTAGTGACAACTGGCAGAATGTATGCATCTCTCATTACAACGTTTTTCAGCTGATGTTTGATTGTATGGGGAAAATCTGAATTACTATCCTCAAAATGCAACACAGTATTTTAAGCAAAACTATGCCTCAAATTACCCTCCAGCAACAGGTGGGGTGTCCAGTGTCAGCAAAGGGGTGCCAGGCTTGGATGTCACCGCCCCACGGACCCATCTCGGTTTTCTTGGCAACCATGCATCACAGCCAGGCTGACTGTTTCCCGTAAGGATGTGGTTTTAACATTTTCTAATCAAACAGAACTTGTCACTATATAGGGGTTCTTTCATGTTTTATTTCATGTTAGGGAACGAGTGTGAACTTAGGGTTGATACGTAATACGTATAATTGTCTCTTTGTAAAATAGTGGAAAATGGTTTCCCAGGTAGCATTTTCATGTGAAACGGTTGACCTTCAGGAATGGATTGTTGATGCTGTACGTGACTCGTCTGTAGGTGGACTGGGTATAGAATTCCAGGTTCAGAATGATTTTCCCTCGGCCTGTGTTATTCTATTGCCTTCAGGAATCTGGGTACTGATGAGAAGTTTGATGCCAGGTTGATCTTTGTTCTCGTTGAGTGGCCTATTCTCGCTGAGGGTTTCTGGAAGTTTCCTTCCCCTGCTGTGTGGATGTTCACCTGTTACTCTGGGCAGGATGTTCAACCTCCCAGGGTTGCTGTGACGACGGGCGAGGCGATGTTCCTGGGAATCTGCCCGCTCATGACGCCCGGCCCCTCACTGTTCCTCTCCTGCTTCCCCTGATCTTGAGATGGACCCCACTGCCCCCCAGCCCCTGTCTGGCAGACCTGCCACCAAGTTGAGTCCAGAGGAAAGAGTTAGTGAAGATTGGAAAGTCAGGTAGTCCGCGGGTTTTCTCTCTGAACTCACCCCTTGTCTTCTGTTTTGTACGTAAAGGGGCATTGGGTGATCAGAGCAACACGGGAAATGCAGAAGCCGCAAGCGCTCTCCAGGGCCTCGCAGGACAAGCTGTGGAAGCTCAGGGGCCTGGCTTAGCTGTGCCTGGATTCTCCCACATCCCCAGGGTGGGCCGATGTCCCCAGGTACCAAGCCTGCTCCAAACAGCTGCTCCGGGCAAACTGGCATCTCAGGCGCCAGAGCTGGGCCGAGCCTTGGAATCTGGTTCCCGGGTCTCCAGGCCACGGCCAGAGGGCTTGTCCTGTCTCCTTATCATCACTACAGAACCGGAAAACTAATTAGCAAATACATGACATTTCACGAATAGAGGTTCAGATTTTCCAAGAAAGACCAAGGGATTGCGAGGGAACCAGGAGCCCCACTGAGCGGATTCATGACGTGAGGAGGTCATGAAGAGTGACCTTGGGGAGGCGCTGGGCAGCCTGGGGTGCTCTTACGGGGACCCCAGACCACGTGGCCCCGCTTCCAGGGGGAGAGCTCCAGACTGCGACAGAATACATTGCCGTTGTGGTCAGCCACCCACCTCGTGGTCATTTGTTGTGGTAGCCCTGGGGGACTAATACACCCAGAGTAAAGGTCAGCAGTGTGCTGAAGATGGGAGAAGATGTTATAAAAATAGCAAGAAAGTATTAAAAGGAAGAAAGTAATCATCTTTCTTTCAATTGGAGCAGCTTGTCTCACGGAGATGGCATCTAGAAGGGCGGACCGGACGAAGAGGACTCCTGCTGCTGGGAGACACCCCACGAGTCCCTTTACAAGCGGGACGAGAGGCGTGGCGCTGTCGCTGTCACGAGCCTGGAGGAGGCTCGTCAGCAGGAGGTCATTCCGGACCCCCTCCCCAGCAGAGCCGGGCCAGGCACGGCCCCACTTCCCGGCACGGTTACAGCGTCAGAGGCCCCTCCGGTGTCATCCCAGCATCGCCGTGCTGTCGCCGGACCACAGAACAGGCCTTCCCATGGTTCCCCTCCACTGACCGAGGCCCTGGGTGTTGCCTGGGGCCCCCGCCCCCCGAGGATGGCCGCTGCGCCCAGCACACAGAGCACCCGCTAATCCGCAGCGCTTCGCGATACTGTGTCCCCAGCGCATAGAACACGGACCCGCAGGGCCCCCGTTTCCTCCCCAGTCACTCGCTTCGATGCATTGGCGCTTCTTGCTCTATGCTTTGTGGGTCCACCCGGGCCGGTTCCCAGAGGGGTTTCGCTTCCACAGGGGACCCAGCAGGACTCTCCGGCTGCCACCCGGTCATTTCAGGTTTCTTAAGCCGAGAGACCAATAGGCCAGGGAGAGAGTCACCCAGTCAGCAGGGGATTGGCGGTCAGCAGGAGGTGGGGCAGAAAGAACGACACCCTGGGTGTCTCCGGATGCTTTGGGGGAGGCAGGGGTGGGCCTTGTGGTGAGCAGAGGTGCAGACCCCTCGGGATGAGGGCCCGGGGCATCCCTCCAGGTGGGGCACCTGTCCGTAGGGGTGTACCCCGGGGAGGTGGGAAGCGGGCGTGGTGAGTGCAGCTGTCCTTTGTCCTACTACCCTTCCTGCTGGTAGTGTCCCAGGAAGAGACTGGCCAGGGCCTATAGAAGCTCCTCCCACAGGGCAGACTGCGCAGGTCTGAGCGATGGGGAGGCGGGCTGTAGTGATGACGTAGCGGCATATGCCCCTCACCCCAGACTGAGGGCCTGGCTCGGTGAGAAAAGGGAGCCGGGTCCCTCCCCGGGAATCTCCTTTGCCCCAAAGGAGCCGCTTCCCCCAGGTTTAGGCCCCTCTCTAGGGAAGCGCCCATCCAACCACAAGTCCATGCAGTGGTCCAGACACCAGCCCCAGTTTGGGAATCCTCTGGAGGGCGGTCGAGGGTCAGAGCTCCCCGGGGATTGGCCGAGGCTGGCGTGACAAGGACATCATATTTCAGCTCCCCCCAGGCCCATCCTACGTTCTCAGTTCCCTCTAGAGGTGGTCCTTGAGGACAGTCAGTCCCCATAAGCCGTCTGCACAGAAACGCCCTGGGGAGTCTGCCCCCTCCCCGGAGCCCCGCCCATGATGGCCACTTGGACGCCTTGTCCACCATTCCCCGCTCTGACCGGTCACTGTGGGAGAGGACCAGCCCACTCGGCCTCACTGCCCACTTTCCCCTTCTCCCAGTGAAACAGTGTCAATTCTTTCCCTCTTTTTACCTTTGCAGCAATGAACACACAACAGTCCTCCGCACTCTTGTTTTTATTTCTTCCGCCTTCAATTATCAGCGTGAATCAGCTGACAATGGCTTTTCTGTCCTCAGGGATACTTTGCCCTGACCTCTCCCTCCGTGTCCTAATTTGCTTTGTCCTCTGTAAGCGACGTTTGCATCATAAGGCATGAAACGTTTACATCCTGTTCTGTAACCAAAATCCAGTCCTTTTACGTTATAGATAAGATTACCCTAAATCTGAAAATAAATGAAATGCTCACGTTTTGGGAATTTGGTCAATATCAGCCACCGAAGAACCAAGGAACGCAAAGCTTTCTGGTCTTTTCTGGAGTTTCAAATCTGTTTTGCTTTTTCTTCAGGGGTTTTTCCACTTCCCAAGGTGACCCGGCGGCCCCGTGGCGTCCACTCTCTAATTCCTCTTGTGCCTCGGTTCCTGTGGCACCCGAACCCTCGCCCCACAGGGTGCTCTCCCCGCACCTCTCAAGACTTTCCGGTGACTCCCACCCACAGAATCTTCCCTTCCCTCCCTCTGAGTGCCGCAGTCTCTGGCTCAGGGTCGATGAAGGGCCCCTGAGCCCATCCCTGCCCTCCCCCTGCAGACTGGGGTGCATGTCCCACCCCCATCCTGGATGCTGGAAGGAGGCGGAGAGGAAGGGCTCTCCAGGACGCAGCCCCAGCATGGCAGGGGGACTCCACCCGAGGCCACAGGTGGAGAGAGAGTCCTCCCAGGGGAACTCTCTGCCCATTGTGAGCCAGTTCAGGGCCTTCCGAGGGGGGCGCCGGGTCCATGTGATGGGGACATGCCCAGAGCTGCCTAAAACGCACAGACAGCAGCTCCTCTGTGTTCTGGGCCCAGCTGAGACAGCTGAACATTCCTGAAGCCTGACCACAGCATCCGGCTGCTCTTCCCTGGGCCATCACTAACAGCTGGGCCCCACCCCCCAGCCAGGAGGCCCAGCCCGGTGCAGGGTGTGCTGCCGGAACAGGGTAAGGAGGTTTAGACAAGACGAGAGGCTAAGGAAAGGGTCCAGAAACAGGCCCCCGTTTTCAGGCCGCTTCATCTCATTTAGTGCCTCTTCAGCGGACCCTTACTGAGGGCAAGGTTCTGGGGTGTGTTGGAGATTCATTTCTTTGATTCCGCACACATTTGTTTAGCGCTTATTTTGTGTGTGGCTCTGCACTGGGTGCTGGGACACGGAGAGGACCAGGTTATAGGCCTTGTTCTTGGGCTCACGACCTGCTAGGGGAGCGCCATGTCAGGACGAGGGTGAGGCTGGGGGGGCACAGGGTTCAGGAAGGCGCTCACTTCCAGGACCAGTCCCGTCCTTGCATGAACCCGGAGAGGAGGCCTCCATAATCTTTGTGCCAGCTAATTGGCCGTTAAACCCGTCTGTTTATTTCTTAATTTCAGTTATTGAACACTTCAGTTCTAGACTTTCCATTTGATTCTTTTGAAATGCATTCCAGCATCGTGTCATCTAGTCCCTTGAGCGCATCAATCAGTTATTTACAATTTTCTATCTGACAAATCCGACATCTAGACTGTCTGAGGTTCCGTTTGTAATGTTTGTATCTTTCCGTTGGTTGCTGTTCCAATGATCTTGTCTTCTGACATCCCTGGTGATTTTTAATTAAATGCTGGACACCGTGGGTTTTTTTTGTTTTTTGGTGTTTTTTTTTTGCGGTACGCGGGCCTCTCACCGCTGTGGCCTCTCCCGTTGCAGAGCACAGGCTCCGGACGTGCAGGCTCAGCGGCCATGGCTCACGGGCCCAGCCGCTCCGCGGCACGTGGGATCCTCCCAGACCGGGGCACGAACCCGCGTTCCCTGCATCAGCAGGCGGACTCTCAACCACTGCGCCACCAGGGAAGCGCCCGACACTGTGTTTTTAAAATTACCGAGTTTAACTGAAGTTCTAGATGGTTTTAACTTTGTGCAGATAAGACTTACTTTTGCTTAGACAGATATTCGGGTTTACTTCTGGTAGATTACCCTAATCCCACGTGGACTGTGGGCTAAAGTGGGCTTTTGTGTTTGCGAGGGCGAGGCTGTTTCCTTTAGGGCACTCAGACTTCTAGACGGTCCTGCAGAGACCCTGTGCCGTGCCCCCTCTCTGCCCCCTGACCCTCTTCTCGGGAACGAATAGCTGCTTTTGTCCCACGAGTCCTGAACCAGCGCTGGGAGCTCTGCCTGGGTTCTCAGACACCAGAGGCGCTGAAGTTGGGATCACCTTTCCGAACTTCCCTTTTCTCTGCAGTCCTGGTTCCTCAGCTCCTTGCTGACTTAGCAGTTCTCTCCATGGCCTCCAAAGAATTGATCTTCTGCTTGTTATCCAGATTTTCTAGCTATTTTCAGCAGAACAGTTAGTCTAAAAAAAATAACCCACCCCTCCTGGGAGCAGAAAATCAGTCTTTTGAGAACAGCAAGTGTAACCATCGTTTCCTTTATGGATGGTGCTTTTCGGTGTTGCTGTGGTTTTCCCAGGAACGCCTTTATCCTCAAACCATAAAAATATTTTCCCACATTATTTCTCAAAACACTTTTAGCTTTCCCTTTCATATTTGTCTTTAATTCGTCTAAAATTGATTTTCAGTGTGGTGCCGGGGAGGGCACTGTGATGGATCAAAAGCCTCAAGATTGAGGACGACTGTTGAATCATCACCTTTGGTTGCCACGCCTGTCAAGCTGTTAGGCCCCGCCATTCTGCAATTCTTTTGTTTTAAAAATGCTAATTCACATCCATATTCCTCTCTGGATCGAAGTGTTTTTTCTTCCTGGCTTTTGTGACAAGACCATTTACAGAGCCCTTGTCATTCTTGCCACTCACCTGTCTTGTTGGAAGGTGTCCAGCCCAGGACCTGGCTGCGTTTGTTAAATCCTGAAACTGAGGAACGATCCCTTTTGCTGTCTGTGTGGGGAAGAGCCCAGAGTGCATTGAGCACACGCTGGTCTGAAACGGGCTCCTGTCCGAGGGGCCGCACGGGGCAGGTCGGTTATCGGAACATAGATGAGGAATCTGTTTGAAGCCGGCCGGGGCTCTGGGAAGTCGCAGCTGTTGCAAGTGGTTGTGGGGTGACACCCAGGCCTGGGGAGGGGTCAGGGCTGCAGGACAGCCGGGCGGTGGGCCTGAGCTCCAAGTCCAAGGTCCTCACCACGTTCAGAGGGGGCCTGGGGGCTTGGCAAGGGGCCCCTCTGCACCCTTTCTCCTCCACCGTGACCAGGTTTACCCCGCGATTCCAGGCGGCAGCCAGGACAGGGCTGAGGACAGCAGCTTTGGGTGGACAGGGTCAGAAGCAGGCAGTTCTGGGGGGGATGGCTGCCCAGAGGCACATCGGGGGCCCCCTCATCGCCTCCGTCTTCAGGCAAGGGGCGCCCGCAACCAGGTCAGAGCTTTCCCGTCTCCTGTGTGAGGGCTGCTGCGACCCTGATGACTGGAGTTCACCACATGGACTCCTGCCCCAGCTCACAGGTGGGAACAGGGTGGCACACGGCCAGTTTGTCCCAGCTGCTCACCTGGAGGACGTGGCTTAAACCTGCAGCCAGAGACAGGCCTGCCGGTCCCCCACCCCCACCCCCATGGCCATAGTGGGAGCCCACCCGCGGGCAGGACGGGGTCTGGGGAGCAGACAGTTCCCCAGCAAGAGATTCAGAGTCAAGCCTGCTTCACACACCCACCCAGCAGAGAATTCTCTGAGACCTGGAACCCAGAGCCATGGCTCCAGATTCCCCCCTCAAGGCCCTGGAGACCCGGGGATGTGAGAAGGAGCCATTGGGTGGAGGGGTCCCTGCTCTGCTCTTGGGGAGACCAAGGGGCGTGTGCTGTGGCGGAGCGAGCTGGGGAGGGGTGGGAGGGGCAGAGGCTTCGTCCTGATGCTGCCAGCAGATCTAAGGGCTGGAAACAAAAGAGGCAGCTCGGAACGGGGAGAAAACAGTTCCTCCTTACGGTGGGTTGAATACCGTCCTCCTTCATTCATGTCCACCCAGAACCTCAGAACGTGACCTTATTTGGAAATAGGGTCTTGGCGGATGTAATTAAAGTTCAGATGAGGTCACGCTGGATTAGGGAGGGTCCAATCCAATGACTGGTGTCTTTATAAGAAGAGAAACAGAGACAGACACACACAGAGGAGAAGCCATATGAGGATGGAGCAGAGCTGGAGCGAGGCATCCACCCGCCAAGGAACACTGCGGACTGCCTGCAGCCACTGGAAGCAGGAGAGAGACCTGGGACGGACTCTCCTTGGCGGCCGCAGAAGGAACCAACCCTTGCCGACTCCTTGATCTCGGACTTCCAGCTTCTGAACGTGAGAGGGTAAAGCCCCCAGTTTGTGGCTGTTGTCTTAAGCCCCCAGTTTGTGGTAGTTTGTTACGGCTGCTCTGGGAAGCAATTACACCCCCAACTGACCCTCACCATCCCATCTGCACCCGGAAGAGGGTCAGGACTGTCAGCAGGTCACCTGAACTCCTGAGGTCAGCGGCGGGGAGCGTGGACTTGGGCTCCTCAGGGGTTAGTGAGGCCAGGTTGCTGGGACAAGTCGAGAGACCCCAAGGAAATGCTGGGCTCTGGGCAGCAAAGGGCGGCCAGCGTGGCCTGGGCTGACCACCCACTGGATGGCCGGCTTCTAGATGAGAGCATCCCCTGCTCCAGAGTTTCCTGCAATGAGGTCAACCTCAGAAACCCCAGAGAGAAGGGGAAATTGCTCTGAAATGTTGGGGTCCCGTCCCTTGAGCAGTGAAAAGCGGGGAGAGAACGGGGTGTGTGACATTGCCTCTGGTGGTTCTGGCGACCCGAGGCCTTTCTGAGGTGCTCAGGGTCCTGGTCTTAAGTGAGGGGTCGTGAAATAGCAGGAGTCCAACCACAAACTAAAGCTGCCCGAATCACAGGTGGAGGGAAAACGTCAACGTGGTTGTCTCTAGGGAGGAGAATTTGTTTTCTCTATCACTTTTCTGTATTTTCTAAATTTTCTGTAATGATGACGTGTCTCTTTGAAAATGAAAAAAGAAATTCCTTTGTAAAGGGTCTTGGCTAATAGGAATGAACACTGACTTGCAGGTCGCAAGTACCCACAGTTATAGGAATGGGGCAACGACCTGGCAGCCTTCCGACGTGGCGGGTGACTTCCGGCCCATTGCCAGACGTCACTGAGCGGCCTGTGGGCAGGATGCAATTACTTGCTGGTTTGGAAACCAGTGATTCATGGTTTTAGATCAGCAGTTCTCAGAAGAGTTCTCAGCTGATCTTCAGATCACGTCAGAACCCGTTCCATGTGTTTGGGCTCTATCTACCGTATTTACAGCATTAGCAATTAGAGTAGAAAAAATTTTAAATATTTACTTGTCAATTCATTAAAAATTAACCACAGCAAAATCACTACATGTCATGACAAATAATACTTTTGATGAAAAATAGCTGTAGTTGCCAAAAGAAAAACAAGGGAGGAAAAAGGGGCTTACATTTTTTTGGGGGGGGGTAGATCTCTTTAGCGTGTGGCTTTAATACAAGATGGCTGGATTTTGCTGCTTCTGCATTCGATCTGTTGTTTTATATTATCTGGGTTGGAGTATAAGAAGAAAAGCCGGCCTCACACAGGTATGTAATTGGAAAAGAGAGGAGCATTTTATCAGCACCTTTCAGATAGTTATAGATATTGTTCTTTGATACCACTCTAAGTTGACAGTTTCTTGAAATTAGTTACAATGTGGCTTCTGACAGCCTTCCCAGTCCCCACCCCGCCACCCCGCCCACCGGCCCCATTCTAACAGAGTGGGAGGTCAGTGGAACTTGTCCCTGGGATGCTGCACTCTGAGGAAACAGGGCAGTGGGAGCGGCTGGGGAGCCCCAGGCTATTGACTTGAATACCTAGTGAGATAGCGGGACAGCCTAGGGAAGAAAGGGCAAGATGAACTAGGGACTGAGTATTCTGAGCTAAGAGTGGACAACGTCACAGGTGACATTTTGCTCCTCGCTTGGAGAGAATGCTCGAAACCTGGCCTTGGAGGCCAGGAGGGCAGGCAGGACTGGGACCCAGGGGCCATCTCGGGTGCGTGGGAACGGTCCTCCCTCTGCAAGGCCATCCGCGTTGCCCAGTGGGGCAGGGGTCTCTGGAGACTCCAGAGTGACCTGTGGGGATGGGGTAACAGGTGAGGAGGGAGCTCATAGGCCCCACGGTGTCTGTGCCCGAGGACATGGACACCCGTCCCCGGGGACGGGGCAGCAGGAGCCTCGGCTCCCGGCCGCCTCCCTCCAAGCCCTCCCACTCTCCCGGCTAGACTCCCGGTCACCTGAGGACAGAGAGTCTTGGGGCCCTGTTCTCCGGCCCTGCCCGGGGGTCCACGTCAGGGTCTGTTGAAAAGAGGTACGAACAAACAGGTAAGTGACACTTGAATGCATTAGGGGCTTGGGCGCTGGGAGGGCTGGCGGGAGAAGGCCAGCCAGGGGCTGGGGCTACCCGGCGGGGGCTCCTTAGCCTCCCCTGAAAGCACTAAGGCCCCCGGGATCTGTGTGCTGTCTCCTGGCTGCCTCTGCTACCCCTCTTATTTACAGGAAGGTGGAATATGGAGGTGGCAGAAAGTAAGAAGGAAGGAAGGAAGGGAGGGAGGAAGGAATTGTTAGACTAGGAAACAGGCAGGCAAACTCTGCCCGGCCCCTCCTCCACCGCTCTCAGTCCCGACCTCCAGGGAGGCCTTGCTGTCAAGAGCTCCTGGGCGCCTCTCAGAACAGAAGGGAGTTTTCGGCAAGTGCACTTGTGTGTTGATATATCGATACATATAAACATTTCGAGCTTTTTGAAATTGATCTTGCGGGCCCTTCCTGAGCCGTGTTCTGCATCTGGGCAGCTTTTCCAGCTAGCACACGCTGAAGACCTGTACCAGAGGCGTCATCATTTACTAAACCAAACCCTTGGCAGAACAGTTTCAGGAGGGTGTTCGCATGACAATAACATGGGGATAATGACATGCAATGTTGCATCCATGGTGTGAATCTCTCAGCCTTCTCCTAAGAGGTTTCGGTGGCCGAGTTTCCAGGTCAAAGGGCCGGTGCACTGTGGGTTTGGGTTTGGCCACATCGTTGGAACGTCCCTCCCAGAGGCTGTGCTCACAGGCTGTTCCTGCGGCCTCAGGGCCCGATCATCAGCTGGTCCACTCTGCCTGGAGCACCGATGGTGCATCGTCACCCTGACCGTGTCTCTGTGGAAAGCTGAGCGGTTTTTCCACATTTACTTCACTGGGCTGAATTTCAATTCCCATTTTTTTTTCCGGACTGAGAAAGCCTCCTTCCGGGTCAAAGCAATTTAATTAGGTTAACTGGAGTGCCCAAAGACACAGCTTCCTGGGATCCAGAGCTGAGGGCGTGTTCTTGGCAGGATCCCCCGCCCCAGCCCCGCTGTGTTCACGAAACTTCCTGGATGAGGCCCAGCGATCAATTAGTTCATCTGGAACGAAGGTCCTTGGGGTCACGGGCCAGCGTCGGGGCCCTGACCCTGTGGCAGATGCCCCCTCCTTCCCTGGGGAGCACAGCCCCTCGTCGGTCCCCGGCGGGCCGCCCTGCGGGCTGCCTGCCCAGAGCTCCCAGGGCCCTGCCTTCCTGGCTGTCACCTGCCGAGTTCTCATGAGGCCTCCTTGCCCCTGATCACCCCCTGCATGGGAAGGACCCGTGACGGGCTGCCCGACGCGGTGCCCGCTGACCAGGCCAGTTGGCCCCCCGTTCTCGTGGCAGCTGCTTTATTCCACTTGAGTAGAAGCGAGCCAACAGAACACAGCGTCTTGGGCCTCCTGAGAGGAAAGTTTTTATGACAGGAGCTCGCGTTCATTGGACGGCTACCGCCAGGCGTCCGCTAAAGACTTAACCTGTGTGACATTCTTTAAAGATGGCAAAGCCACTAGGAGGAGGTGACGTCAGCCCCATCCTGCAGGATGAGGCCAGGATGGATGAGGCATCTGGGCCACAGAAGGGGGCTTTGGCACAGATAGCGCTGTTGCGGTCTGGCGGGAAGGGGGTGCTGGCGGGCACAGGGCAGGACAGGGCATGTGCGCCGGGATGTCCCCCCACTGCAGACTCGATTCCAGCAGGAGAGGGGCACTTTCCCTGTGGACCAAGCCCCCCTCTTCTTGGAATCACCAGAGGCAGCTCCTTCAGGCGGGCCTCTGGGACAGGAGGCGGGAGAAACACTGTCGGGCCACCCCCTCAGTGTGAGCACCTGGGCTCTGTCCTCTGCACTGGGCACG